>NC_032009.1:1949670-2218220 GCF_001865875.1 Lupinus angustifolius | reverse complement strand
AGGAAGTATAAAGGCTTGTAAAATTGCCGCCTTGAGGTGTGAGGAATCGAAGTTTGAGCAGTTCAAACTTATGGTTGGTGATCGACTCTCACCCACGGATATTAATCGCATGAATAGCAATCTTGAAAAGATCAAATGTTTGGAGCATTAAAAATTTGGCCACCAGTGAGTGCTTCATTAAGCTTCTTTCCAACAGATTGTGTTCAATTGCTAATTTCCAGCAGCTATAATTCTAGGTGAAATTTAATCTCTATCTATTATCTATAATATGGACTCTTGTATTTAGTTTGGGTTCCCCAAATTTTCTGAAGTTTACCATTGGTAGTAGTACCTAGAATATGATATAGAGTTGCCGCTTTCAATCATGAGAGAAAAGGCTTGTCAAAATGTGTAAAAGTTCACCTTTGTTTGGTCTTAAAATTTTACATTTACAAGTTCATTGTAAATTATTAGACTCTTTGTAGTCTACCTGATTCGATAATGAGACTTGTTTTTGTTTCGACTTTTGAGCTTGGACTCAATTCTTCCTATTACTTTTCACTTTAACTCCTTAGATCTATAGTAAAAGATACAAGTTTTTGTCATGACAAATAAAGTCTCATATTGAAGAAAGTAAAGCAAGTTGAACAACATATAACTGAAATGACTCATAAACCTAATGCCTTGAGGTTTTGGGTCAAGATATAGTGTCAAACTCACTTATGATATTCACTTAGCTCACTAATGAAGAAGGCTAAACGACCCCACTCCTAAATTAGGAATAGTTTTTTTTAATCCTACAGTGTCCTTTCTGATTTTTTGGGGTATGGTCATATGCCTAAATAGGGACCCTTGCCCCTTCCAATAGTGTTTTTTCATGTAAAAGA
Source organism: Lupinus angustifolius (assembly GCF_001865875.1). Lineage (NCBI taxonomy): Eukaryota > Viridiplantae > Streptophyta > Magnoliopsida > Fabales > Fabaceae > Lupinus > Lupinus angustifolius. Next base: position 2,217,354 of record NC_032009.1, on the reverse strand, counting down.
GTTCATGGATCTAACACAAAACCTCATGTTTAAGTTATCTAAGCTCCTTTCACATGGATTAAATGAAAGCTTTGTGAATATATGATATTCTCGTAACAAATTAGCTACAAATTCATGTCATCACGGAAATGTGGCATGTCAGCTTCATGTGTATAGAAAAAGACATGTTAGATGCAATTACATAGTCTTAATCCCTTCAATTATGCAGGTGGGCTTAACATCGTGGACTATCTTCAATGACTTTGTCTTTGTTGTCATTTTTTGCCAAGGTTCATTATGTACATGCTCTTGTCTGCCATAAACACAAATCGAATGATGCTATGCTTTGGCTCTATTCATTAGTTTATTGCTGCAGATTCCAACCAAATTTTGTTTTGCTTTATGTCAAACTCTTCTGAATCACTTTATTTGCTCATCACGAAACAAATCATCTTCAAAATCCTATGAAAGACACTTTGAAACCTTTATTTCAATGGACATGTAATTTTAGTTCACATTCCATTTTACGATAATCATCTAATAGACTATATAACAAAAGGATATAGTTCACATTCTATTTTGAACCCTTGCTTTAAATAATGGTAGAAAAACATATTTCTTTTTTATGGAAATTGGAAGAAAATACATAAATAAGAAATAATAGTGTGTATTTTATAATAATTTATCAGTCTATTTCTTATTTATTTATAAATTTTTATCAATCATTTGATTTAAAATTAAAAAATCTCCAAACAAAACCCAACTCTAAAAAACCCTCAGAATGTTGTAGGCAAAAGAGATATATATAGTGTAGTTCTTTTTGTAACTTAGATTGACGTAAGACTATCCTTGTGAGGAAAGGCGGCGAAAATAACAGATATTGAGGACAAGTTGAGCTGTTTAATTGAAATGAAGGTATAGCACGTAAATAATTTTTTTTTGTTTATACCAAAACTTTTCTCCTGAAACAAACTAATTCATTTTGGGTGCATTAGTGTCTTTCTAATCAACATTGTTTTTAAGAATCAAACTCTTGACTTTTAGTCATTTTAAGAATCTAGGTTTTAGACTTTGTATATTACAGTAATGGAACATCCAAGCTGTTGTCTTTCAAGATCAATTGATAGATGGAGGAAATAGATGAGAGAGCATGTCAATATAGAAGCACAACATTAATGGAAGAAGTTACAAATCACACAACAGCTACTCAACAAAGACCTCAACCCCTAATTCATCATCCTCTAATCTTTGCAGAAATTATTTTAATCTATGTTATGAATAGTTAATACAGAATATAAAATGTTAAAGTTGAAGGTCATATAAAGGGTTAGCACAGCAGAGCCATATTAAAGAATTAATATGTCTGTTTGCAGGTTCTGATGGTAATACCACTGAACTCTTCTTTCCATCAGCAATGTTTATGTAGGCCTGTTCTGTTTAATACTAAATATTGTCAGGGCCAATTCATATACAAGCAGAGATGGATGATGTATATACTACATATAGAACTAATTTCAGGATGATGAGTAATGTAAAATATCACTGAACGCATACAATTGAAAAACCAGATTGATTACCTTCAGACTCAAGAATTTGAGCTCTCTTTTTCCTTCCAGCTTCTGCTTGCATCTCCATAGCTGCCCTCACTCCACGATGAGGAGATATATCCCCTGCAGAAGGAAACCACTGTAAGAAATTTTACAGAAAACTGTCAATGGAGAATTAAAAGAAACTCTTTCAGAGATAGCCAACCCCAAAACTTATTTCATATTGAAGAGACCCAACTTTTTGCAGCCACATTAACGGACTCCTGCAACAATAGTCAGAAGCTGGAAGATTTGGTCTTCATCAATGAGAATTTTAAATCCGTTTATTATCTCCGTTATAGGCAAATATTAACAACTAGGCGTCAAGAAATGGATTCCATAAGGAAGAATATTTGCATATTTCCCGAAACGGTGAATCACAAGTGCCTTCTCTTCCTGATTATTGGAGTGGAAGAGGATGTTGTTGTTGCCGGTGTTGGAAGTTCAGAGAGCATGGTGGTGATGAAGTGTTGTTTGATGGAACAGTGTTAAAAGAGGGTTTTACACTTTTACCTAACTATTTATCCCACCAAATATAATATCAGTAATAATTACAATATACTAAAGTGATATTAAACGATCTTTTATTACCTACCTTCTGGTACAACAAACCATTTTTAAGTTGTATAAGAAAATGCAGTGAGATGGACAAAATTGAGCCCTGCTTTATATAATGTTAGCCTTCTTATTGTTATACTTCTAGGAAATTGAAGAATTGACTCATGTGCATATCTTTCTCCCTAGTTGTGGAATTCTGATTTGGCCATTTTCTCCAATTAAAGAAAAGATACTTAAATCCATTTTTCCTGTTTCACCAATAACAACCATAGCAAGAAGACTCTAAATAGAGTCACAAACAATCCATATTCACAAAACTATCCTTACCCCCAAGACAGACTAATCCAATACACTATATATGTTTATCTAGTTTTATTACATACACACTATAAACATTTGCTGCATTCTGAAAATCAATATATTGATGCAACTTGCAAGCATAAGAATGATCCTTCCCTCTTTATTCATAAATCACCCCACATAATCTTCCATTAACACCATGGCCTCACTTAAAAGTACAAGAGTATGTATTGCAGAGTCCAGTGTTGGCGCTGTTATAGGGGAACAAAGCAACAGGGCGAGTTGCTGAAAGCTTAGGAATAGGCTTATCCATGTTAAGAAGAAACTCCACCACTTCCTCCATAGAAGGCCTCCCTTTGTTCTCATTCAAAGTGCAAAGCAATCCAATTTCAAGAACACGATTCGCCTGATCCAAGTTGATCAATGCTCCCATCCTTCTATCCACCAACTTCACTTTGTCATTAGTCTCATGCAAGTTCCAAGCAAAATCCAATAAGTTCTTCTCTTCTGCTTTTAACTCTTCTATCTCCCCTTCCACCCTTCTCCTTCCAGCTATTACTTCTAGAACAAGGACACCGAATTCAAACACATCAGCACCATGACACACTAATGACTCAAACTGTTTTGATTCTGCCCCTAATAGCACAAACCCAAAATCACCCAAAACAGCTCTAAAACTAACATCTAGAAACACACTGCTACATTTTAAGTTCTTGTGGGCTAGTTGCTTTGTGTGAAGGAAGTTCAATCCATCGGCTACATCTTTGATAACCTTGAAACGTCGCGTCCATGGAAGAACACCAGCACCAAATAGCCATTTATCTAGGCTGCCATTGTGGACAAATTCATAGGCCACCATGACTTCATTGTTATCTTGGCACCAGCCTTTGACAGGAAGCAAATTCGGGTGGCGAGCTTGGCAAATGGTTTTGATTTCCTTCAACAAACGTTTCCTATCTGATCCATGTGTGTTGAGAAACTGAGCTGAGAATCTTTTCACTGCTACATTGCTTCCATTTGAAAGCTTTCCCCTATAGTACTCTCCTCTAGAATCACCACCAAGCAACTCTATCTCACTGAATGATCTAGTTGCTGAGGAAAATTCGGAGAATGAGAAGCGGCGCGGTTTGTTTGGAGGTCTAGGCCGGCGAATTTCTACTTCCAATGAATTCTTTGATTTGGCTGCATTTCTTCTATACTTATTGATAAAGTAAAAACCAATGAGAACAGCCAGAACCAGTGCCACCACAGCCACAAAAATCAAAAAACTCTGGAGTTTTATCCTTACTAGACTTTTTGGCAGGTTCTTCTTCTATTCTGCTATTCTGAAGTAAGACCTTACCCTGGCATGTTTCGGACGAAGGGAAGCTAAGAAAAGCTTGGCTGGTGGAAGTGAAGTTCCAAGAGAGTATGTTGTAGATTTGAGTATGGTTACCTGTAGAAGCTGAGAACCCTACAAACATGTACTCATTGAGATATGGAAAGAGATCTATTGATTCTGAAAAGATAGGCTTAGAAGGATAAACTTCCTGGTTTGGTAGTCCTAAACGAATGTCCAATCTTTTATTAGGACCATCATAGGTGATCCATGCATGGTGAACAAAACCATCCTTAAGGGACACTCCAACACCAGAAACATTGATAGTTTTAGTAGATACTATGGTACCTAAATTGATGCCAACATGGTTGTCATTTGGATCTCCGAATTCTGGGTTCATTCGAGTGTCGAACTCTATTGCCACTGCCTTGTAATCATTCTCACAAGCATCATTTAGCATTCCAAGCCAAGGCCCTGACCTTCCCACAGTGAACTCATCAGGGACTATGATGAAAGTTAGGCCACTACTACCACCATCATAATCAGTTTGATTTATAGTGGAATTGTTGAAATGGAAAGAAAAAGTGGTTTCAAAAGAAGCTGGAGTCTTTGTACTTGGATCTAGTAAACGGATTGGGAAGGAATAGATTCCTCTACCTGCTTGGTGTCTTATATCAGTGTCTTGTGATTCATTTGGAATTTGAAGAGCACCCTTTTCATTTGAGAACTTGGCACTGCCTAGGAGCTTCACATCATGTACAAGTCTTGGGTTATTGGTGAAGCTGAAATCAGGGAAGGAAAAGTGCTTTGTCACATTAATTGGATTTGGAAAATCACTAGCTGAACAAACTGCAACATGGTATTGATTTATGGAGGCTAGAAAATTGATTATCCAAAATATGCAGAAGAAACAGTGTAAGAAATCCATTGAAACTTATAAGCAAGAAGATAAAATAAATTTCAATAATTCAGAGCTATGAAGATGGTGCTAGTGATAATATAGTTATGGATAAAGCTATGAAGATGGTTGGTATAGAAGGTACCATGGTTAATAAACCAAAGCAGAAAAATTGCAAAATCTTAGATTAAAATCAACTCACAGAGGCAAAATACACTTGTACAACTAGGTGTTTAATGAAAGGATAAAATTGTTTATCTTATGTTCGGAAGTGATAAATTCAAATGCGGAAATAACTTATTCATCGGTAACAGTAAAGTTGTATATATCTAAATTATTTATATTTGAAATTGAAAGGTAATAAAGTTAATGCATATTTATATGTACCCAACAAAATCATAATAAAATTAGTACCCAAAAAGCATAATACAATATTATTTAATTCTTATCTTATACATTGTATAAAAGAATTGATGCAGACATTTTCTTATATAATTTTACTAATTTATAAAATTCATAATCTATCAAAATATCAAATTGAATATTAGCAAACGTAATAAAATATTTATTTATTAAAGATATGCAAATATTAATTTTAAATAAATCCAATATCATGCTACAATATCATTAATTTGGCATATAAGTTACTTATAAGTGGAGAAAATTCATGTATTCAACTAAATTTTGAGTTGTTATAAGCATAAAAAAGTTAAAATGGTCAACAAATAACTAGTAATAATGACAACAACAATACAAAATATATAACCTGCTAAGTGGGTGGAGTGAAAGAGATATATGTGGTGCATAATTGGTTGCTGAGAATTTTGTTGGTCCACATACGTTTTATTTTCTTCAGTATGAAAACGAAAGTAACAACAATTTTAAGATACGTACATATTTCATATTTTGATCGATTACCACATGTCAAAAGGAATCTTCTGCACTGTATAATCATCAAATCTATCGAAATCGACAAATTGTAATGTGTAGCTAACAAATTAGTACACCGTCTTCTTTCGTATATATTATTAATCTAAATATTTATATACTTATTAAATTACTTATTTGTATTATTTTTTGAAGAGTTGATAATATTTAAATATGAATAATAGATGATGCACTATATAAAATTCATACACATCAGTATAGACACATTTTTTTCTTCATTTTATGGTGTCTCAATTAATATATGATCCAAGTGGCAAAAGAATATCTATGCTAATAATAATAGTTTACGATCCACCGATCTGCAATTTCTAGAGATGTTCCTTTCATATCAGTTTTTTCTAATAAAATAATTTCCTCTAATTTTGGATAATTACTGTCTTATAAATTACTTTCTTTTGGATAATTAGGAGGTCCATCAATGTTGCAAAAGGTTATTATTTTTGTAATGAAGTGTTTAGAGGTAATAAACTTTGATATTTTCCCTCCGTTTTAAGGATATATGACAACACCCTTCACTATCCTTTAAATGAGTACACTATTATTGTTATTATAATATATGAATACTGAATACTGAATAATATCGTGATCGTATATAAGACTTATGTTGTGCATATATTTTTTCCTCATAATACAATGGTGATGTTACTCTAAACTTTAATAACCTAATCATTAGTTATTAACATGAGAATTGTCTTAAGATTAGAAGAAAAGAAAAATACATGGACATCAAAACGAAACACATCAAATGAGGGCATGAGGCTAAAGGTATGTGACAAAATTAAGTATAATATAAAAAGCGAAGTGAGGTCAGCTACTGTCTATTTGTTGAAACTATTAGAAAATGTTTAATTGTTTATGTAATGCTTTGATTCGAATTCGATATGGGATCAATATTATATGAAGAGGGTGACTAAACAACCACCCCTTGTTGCGCACAGAGAAATGGAGAAGGGGAAAACAAATACATAATTGAACTATTTATTTTAGGTTATGAACTTTTTCTAAAAGTAGCCTATTTTTTATTTATTTATTGCAATACTTGTCAAAGAAAAAAGAGATAAAAGGAAAGTATTTAAAACAGTTATAATAACAATGAAGTAACTTCAAATTTATTTACCCTCATTTGTTTTTGGTGCTGTATCCCTCACCTTTTATCGATAAAGAATTAATCCATTTTGGGGTATGTAATTATATCTTTCAACAAATGTGCTACTAAGAATTGAACTTTGACCTTTTGGTTATCCTGATAATCTAGTGGGGTATTACACTACTAAATGAACATCTTATTGGTTTTGATAAAATCAATGACTACTTTTCTCCTTATGGAGTAATTGTTTTAAACTTTAAATATACTTAGATCTCTAATTTGTTTTACTTGCATAATTCATTTGCTAACATCCTCCAATTTGTGGGAGAAAGTTGTAATCAGAATGTTAGAAAAATCATTCAAGTCACAATTGTATGAAAATAAAAGCCAAACATTCCTATCTACTACTATTTGATAGCAATACAACACATGTATCAAACAAATTAAGCCAACATGAAGCTAAGCAAGTTAACTTATTAGTCAAGCAACCAGATTCTTCACGAAATGCAGAACAAATTCAGCAAAGTCTAGTAAGATCTAAAGTTAATATCTCAACCATTTCTAACTCAAATTATGTTCATTACAGCCTTGATCAAAACAGAGCAGAGGAGAAGGAATGGAGCAAGGAATTGCACTTAGACTCAAAACAGTGCACCAGAAGCTTGAATCAAAGCAGAAACTTTTCAATCCAATTCAGCAAAATGCTATGCGTGAACCAGTCCAATGATATTCACAAAGGCATTGTAGATTTCAGTGATCATAATTGTCAGGACTAAAATTCTCATTGCAGCCTTATTCAGATCAAGTGCACCTTGCTTGGACAAGCCTATTTCATGCCTTTGGGCTCCTTTAGTCTATGCAACATTAATTGCTTGAGTCATAAACCCACAGATCCTAAGAACATTGTGTGTAATGCTCATAATTCAAAGCCTAGTTACCCTTTTTTATGGTTTAAGCATATTAAGCATGTGTTAAATATACTTGTCAACTTAGTTAGTTAAGTTTATTAAGTAGTTTGTTAAGCCTTTCTGTTTTGGCTTTAGGTAGCTTTAGTTTTTCTGGCTGTTATATATAGTTGATACATTCCCATTGTAAAGTCATGTTTTTCATTCATTCAATAATAAAATATCAAAGTGCATTCTTTTAGTTCTTGCATTTTTTCTTCTGGTTTTCATACCCTTCTTGGCTTCTTATTGATCATCAAAGGAAGTCCTTATTTCTTTGAACATGTCCATATTTTCTTTCCTCAAAAGTGTATCACTTCATATATCACTATTTATGATTAGTTAAAAAAATATTTAATTATTAAATTTTTAACTTAAATATATTTTTTCAACCCATCACAATCACAAATGAGTAACATATGAAGTGATATTTTTTTTTTGGGATAAAAAATGTATTCTATATTCCTATAAGGTATAAAACACATAATGCAAGAAAATTTATGTGTTCAAAGTTCAAACCAATTCACCCAATGTCCACCATTATCCCAATCCATTGCCATTCTTGTCTGGGATGTTGTCTAATTGTGTTTGGATTGAGGGCCACTCGGTTTAGTATAAGCCCAACTTATATGTTCACATATCCTACACAATAACTTACCAAACAACAAAATTAGGCCCACAATCTATGTATATTATTGTTTGGATAGATGCAATTATTCCTCACAATGTGTTACTCGTTTATGAACTTTGTCTCTATTTTTCTAGACGATTTTGATCTTCAAGCATTTTTAAGTATACAACTTTAGTTATTTCATCAAGATTCTATTAAAATTAAGAATAAGGTGGGTGACATGGCTATACTTGTTTATTGCGTAGGCTATTTCCGGTAGCTTTAGACAAAAGGATATAGAAACTAAAGTTACGTAATAAAAAAAGATTTAAGACAGAATCGCGCAACAAAAAAAAGTCAGATGATGACTCACTAAAATTGATTTTTTAAGTCTTTTTATATATATGTGTATAGATATATATGAATTTGGGTGTGTGTTTATGAATGAGACTTCTCTCTGGTACGGGAGAGATAAATGATGCCAAAAAATAAAGAAAATATGATATATTATTATATTTGTATCCTTATGTTTATTATAATGAGATAAATTTACCCTCAAAATTAAAGAGAGATATTGCATTTCCCTTCCCTCTTCATTCTCCATTGGAGGCTGACCCTTTTAACGTTGGGTGCAAATAGGTTGGCAATATAACCAAGCCTCAAGCTAAATGAGATTATGTACCTAAGAATAATTACATCTTTGATAGGGATTAAGAACTTTTGGGTACTTGGACTATTGGTATAAAAATTATATAAATATATAACTAATGATAAGTATGACACTTTCTAAATAAAAAACGTGAGTTATAATGAGATATTATAGCCTGCGAAACTAAATTTATTGAGTTATAATGAGATAATATAGCCCGTGAATAATAGGACTAAGTTGGAAATATAAATTATTATATATATATATATATATATGCCCAGAAAATTAAAAGGACAAAAAGCTAATTGTATTTACATAATTTTCAAATATTTCAAATTCACTACTACTGTACATTTTATTAATTTATCTTTCTAGAATACATTTCATACTCATTATCTCTCTAATAATTTATATTTTTAAATTATGTTATATTACCACTCTAATATTTTTTTAAGCTATGTAAATTAATTGATTAAGAAGGATAAAATAAGGCAAAAAATTAATTATTTAAACTAAGTTATAACAATAGATTTAATTTTATAGATATAATATTATGTAAAATTAAATATAAATAATCAGTACATATAAAATATGGCAAAAAAATGTAATTTTTTGATCTAAAATATAAACAAGGTGTTGATCTATTGATATAAAGATCCACTAAATTCTCAAGTATCATAGTAGGACAAAAGTGAAATATTAAATTTCTGGTAGTGACACGAGGGAAAATCACAAAGTTATGAGAGATTAGTTCTTTAGTTGCACAATGAGAGATAGATACATTGGTTATATAAAAAAGAAAAAAGAAAAAAATGGATATACTAATGATGTCAGATATTTTTACACTTTCATTACAATATTCACTATTCAATTTTAATTATTATTGACTTTTAAATAAAAGTAATACAAATAAATATGGAATAATATACTGACTATGTATAAATCTTTACACTTACTTTCAGTAGTGTATAGATTTTATACTCTAACAAAAACTAAACTACACAAATTAAATGTAAATCTTATTATATATAAAGCTTATTAATATTATATAACTTTTTTAACGTTAAAAATTACAAATTACTTTCAAATAAGATATAGTTTTAACAATACCAACAAGGCGTTGATCTAATGGTATACGACCTATTGAATCTCCAAATTCAATGGTTCGATTCCTGAAAGTGCCACTTGTTAGGAGGGGCAACCACAAACCTTGAAATAGATTAATTCATTACTCAAAATGTGAGAAGATCACCTTAGTAATACCAAAAAAAATATAGTTTTGACAGTGGAAAATTGATTATGTACCACAGAGGAGATGTTATGTTAATTGGGTAAGTTGTGGTCGTATCAACTCCCATTCATGTGTAATGATATGTTTCATGTAATGGAGTTTTTGCATATTGATTAAAGAAAAGTAACTTCATTTTCTAATTACGAAATTATAATTTACTTAATTTGACACTATTTTTCTGAAATTTCTTACTGTTTTAAATTACTTCAACAATTATACGAAATCCTTTTTGAAAACGCCAAATCTATTCATGCGAACCAAACAGAACATGGAACAATTATTATACACATTATTTTTAAGAATTTTTTTTCATGACTAACCTAACACACCAAATACGTAATACAACTCCAGTACAACAAAGATAGAAACATTTTGCAACATTTAAGTACCAAATGTCTATAAATATCAGGAACAAAATTTATAGGCTACGTACGACATGCAGCTTACTACTACAGGAACACATACATAGAAACCCAACCCTGTCCTGCTCTGCCCCTAAAGACAATAATTTAATCCTGCAAACAAAACTTTATACAGCAAAAATGAATAATGTAGGTACTCTGAAGGCAGATAGATGATGCTAAAAGAACACCCCAGACTTCGAAGGCAACAAAGTTTTGGACATCATATCCTAAAAGGAGCGTTCCCTGAGTTAGATCGGTCCAACTTAGCCCTTTTAGACCTACATTTCTCGGTAGCAATTTCTTGGAAAAGATTTGGCCCACCGAAGCTTTGCTTGTCGCCCCTCAACTTCTTCCTCTTCCCCTTGTCATAATCCTCATCCCTGTAAAAATTTTAATGTATATGCAAATAGATAAACAAGGTCCAAACCAATACATTTCATAAATAATAAACACATTGAACAACTCACCACTCATCCCCCACATATCCAATGCTGCCATTCTTGTCATTGCTAGATTCTAAGGAATGACGTTGAGGCAATTCTATAGCATCCCAACTTGCAACTGTAAATAACAGACATGTTAATATATAAAGTAAAGGAATGTGCCAACTGCTAGACTCTAATATTAAAATATTAAACAATGTCTCCAACTTGAGTAGAATTGCTTAGACCCACTAAAATGTTTAAGTAGGATATATTTACTTAACTATATCCAAAAGCAGTACATCAATTATACAACTGCACCATTCACAGGACTAGAGCAGGAATGAAACTACAAGGATGTATATCAAATCTTGTGTATTATGCAAGAAAAGAAATGGGAGGGAAATATGAATAGAAACTTACCAACTGTCTCTTTCAGACTTCGGGTAAGCATACTCATTAAATTATTATGCATTTGGTCTCTTTTACCATCTTTGAGGCTATCAGCTTGTCTAGTTTCAAATTGGTTTACTCCTGAACCACACCCAGATATATTTTCTACTCGCATAGCTGTTGCAAGCACAGCACAGTTCATATCAACTCTCTTCCTAAATCCTCCTTCAGCAGTATTTTCTATGAGAGATTTGTCATTCAATTTAAATTTAGCATCAGGTCTATGACCAGCCTTGGTTGTCCTACTTTCAAAACATGACGCAGAGGGGAATACATCAGCTTTTCCAGATGTAGACGGTCCACCTGATGAGAAAGCATGTTTATCCAGCTTTTCTTTATTTGGATTCTTCATACCCAACTGGTGGCGTTTACTTCTTCTGTTATTCTTCTTTCGTGAGCCCAAGTATGCCAGGAAAAGGTAAGTTGAGCGAAAGTAAATGCTTGAGACATTATACTTCATAAACTTCTTTCTCGATTTTTTCAGGTGCTTTTCATTAAGATTAGACTTGTGAAGAACCAGTGTTTGGCAACCAACAGCACTATCAAACACCTTACTACCTGCTTCATCACACGCTGAACCAGTTGCAGAAGATCCAACCTAAAAATAAAAAGGTAAAGCCAATAAATCAAAACAGTTAGGCTTAAAACAAAGGTCAGCTGAGCACACAATTGGGATAGTGTAAAAAACTGAATGACAATGTTGTCTTGTTGATTAGTGAAGTCACAAGGCGACTGTCATCTGACATATTTGTGCTTCAGCGCTTGAGGTGCAGCCATATCAGCTTTGGTGACAAAATCATTCTGACAGGGTTTATAGATCAGTAATCAAGTAAACTAAAACAGCACTACTTCGCAAGAAAAAGGATATTGCTGAGTACTTGAAATTATTTACCTTCTGAGGTTGAGATGCTCCATCAGTAATCTGCTTATCTGTAGAGGTCTGGGGATTATTGGCCGGCACTGTGGAAAGAGAGGACCCTTCTTGTGAGCCCTTCTGTGGCTGTAGCTGGGAAGACAGTCCAGATACAAGTTTTTCACTTTGCACCAAGCTTTCTGGTAATATGAGGTTATTTTTTTGCTGAACTATAGCATCCTTCATAAAGGGAACCCTTGTTGAACCAACATTTGACATATTTTTCTGAGGCTCAGTAATCAAACAAGATTCACAAGATTTATTTTCCATTGGACCATTTGTAACTTCCTTCAATACTTGGTTTGAAGTTGAAGAATCTCTATTTGCATTCACATTCAACTTCATATTCTCTTGCTTCGCAATGTCAACAGGCTTCCTTGGAACAATACCTTTTCTATCACGTACATAAAACAACATGTATGCTTGCTGATTTAAAACTTCCCGCTCACTGACATGACTTACCTGTAACAACATTGCAACATGGGTTTGCTAAAGAGAGTTCAAGAAGTGATGATATTCTAGATGATAAATTTACTTTTCCTTTTAATTCCTCTCAGGCACTGATTGTTTTTTTCAGCTTATTGATACATTTATAATAAATTAGTGCTGAGATTGCAAGAACACAAGACAAGAAAAAGAAAATTTCAGTACCCGATTGTCATCCAAGGTATACCACATGTTATTTGAAGTGCGAACATAGCAGTAATAGTGGCCAGAATGAGTACTAGAACCAGAATGAACCAGAACCCCGTAGAGTGAGTACTTCACATCTCCATCCTGCTAAACAGAAGAAAGTTGAAAGTAAGAAGTGGAATATAACCATATTATAAGATACCGACAAAAGGAAGCTAGTAAAAAGCCATAGAAAAATTGTGTAGCAAGAAACTGTGAATGGTCTAATAAGCTTGTCCTGTAAAACATAGTACACCCTGTAAAACATAGTACACCCATGGCCAAAAATATATTAGGGAATTGAATTTTGTATTTATATAACAAGAGTTTTGCAAGTAGAACACTGAGGTATATGTATATGAAGTGCAACAATGCATATCATTAAAAAGGTAGTACTTACATATGACCCACTGACATAAGGTTTCAAGTCCAATGTGCATCCAAAATGAACTTTCTTTTTAATCTTTAGTCCAGGATCGTGTGCAAAGAATCGTTTTAGATGAATCATGAGCACATAAGGTGCCTTATGAATTGTAAGCTGTTTGAGAGCCTTAACTTTTTGCTTGCATTTTTGACACTGGTATTGCCTCTCTCCTCCATCCAACAATTCTGCGGCAGTGAAATTTGCAAGTGCTTTTTGCAATGAATCTGCCTTGAATATTTCAAGGCTCAAATCTAAAAATGGATCAAACTTGTTGGATGAATAATTACAATGCTTGCACTTCACCTGGAAAAATCATCCAAACACCTATTTGAGTTGTTGCAGAAAGATAATCAACTATGCACAAAAATAAACTAATATAATCTTGTTATATACACTCCCACACTAATTGTTACAAACAATTTCCAAACCTCAATTAGTAAGACACTACTCTTTAAAATTCCATAGGAGTCATGAAACAGCAACCTGACTACAGAGACGACCACCGAAGATCTTATGAACCAAACTTTTCTCATAAGCACCAGATGATTCACTTGGTACTCCAGAAGGCAGGCAACATTTATGCATAGACTCAAGTAAGTTCACCATATACTCGTGTGCATCTTCCTGCCTCGCATTTCGGAAATTTCGGGATATGCCTTTATGCCATGTCAAGAAGTACAGATTTCAAGCTAATAAAGGTGAAAGTCAAATCTTGTTCCAAATATAATACTAAGCTTTTAGACGAGGGTGAATGACATTGCTTAGACTCACCTAATAGGATGTAAGAACAATAAGACGGAAGTAAAAGACATAGATGCTATCTCCTATGTTGTTGATTCAGTCTTATTCACGTTTAAAAGAAGTTGAAAAGGGGTAAAACAGCAAGGGGGAATCTTGAATAGTCGCAAAAAACATCATTGTTTGGAAAATAATGCAAGTCAAGAAATTGGCATTGGCCAGTTCGTCATTGCAAAGGAACAATGACCTATGAGAACAAATCTACACAAACCTTCAAATTGGCTCATGGGAATCATACATAAAGAGTGCATAAAAATCGAAAAAAGTTTAGAAAGGGGACTGACTCTTATCAAAAGTCTGAATCAAGAAGTAACTGAAGTAAATAGATAAATACAAACAAAATAAAAATTAATTGCTTAGTCATAATTCAAAACATGACAAATAAGGATACACCGCAGATTCCCAACCAAATGCTGTGGGGATAATATTCTCCCAGTTGATTGCAGTGCACGACTGACATGATTCTGTATTGCACACAGTGCACAAAATCCAGCAATGTGGCCTACAATGATTGTAAAATAAAATTAGAAATTCAATATAACATGAACAAAGAAGCATGGATGAAGCATCCCCACAAAGAGACTCGCTCACATGAACTTTTATGCTTGCCACTTTGCAAATATGCAGCTAGAGGCTCCGTATATGTCAAACACTGTATTACTGAGTTGAGAAAACAAGTGTTTCCAAGATTTTGCAATCCAGCTCCCTGAAATAAGAATAGCACCCCTTTAACTGAGCCTGTACATAATAAACCCAAACCATAGGTAACTTTGGTAAACATATTTTGTCTAATGTTTGGTGCATTTTATAAAGAGAACAGTGGAACTCTATGGCAAAGTCACTTTACTAGGTATTTTTTATTTAAAAAAATGCCCTTAATCCATTCCATCTCTAGAAACCACTGGTCCCTGCACCATGGTTACAGATACTCCTATCGCCGTGAAAGAAACCTTAATAATTGGTTTTCTCACACAGAAGATAAAATAAAGGAGGGTGCTGTTCCAGCTGTGTAAGTAAGGCTCGAAAAATATCAGCGCGTGTAAGCTAAGCTCTCGAGATCGAAATCGCCATAATGATATTTCAGGTAAATGATGCCTCTTAAGGTCCTCTCAATTTCTCATCCAATTCCAAGTTTCCGAAGAGTATTTGTGTAATGGACAAAGATATGTTCATTATTGGATGGTTACAGTGTTCTGATCAATTTATCTAATGACAAATGTAGAAGTAAACTTGTATATAACACCAGAACCAAAAATCATATCACAAGAGTTTTATCGAGAACGGAAGAACTTCTTTCAATTATAAGATGATAAATAAGAATGAGTATGGAACGAAGAAAACTCACAATTTTTCCAACAGTTATACCAAAGCTAAGCTCAGGATCCAAACCATACTCTGATACCTCAGAAGCATTATGCTTCTTACCGGAACAAGCAGTTACCGAATGCACAGAGTTAGTAGTGGGATTTAGGGTTTCAAGTTGAAAATCATTAGAAAATGGCTTAGAAGGAATCTTAGCAGGAAGGTACTCAATTCTCCGGTGAAGGGAAACAGAAATGGATGAAGAATTCGAGAAGTTTTCTGTTTCCGTTTGGATCGTTACATTCTCCGCCATGATTAGGAAGAACCTAATGTGTGATCGTAGCGTAGAGAAGAAAAGAGGGTTTTGTTTCAGAGTGGTGCAGTGAAGAGGTGTATCAGTGAAAAGTAGATGATACAAAACCCTACACACTACCATGCACCAGCACACACAATAACAGGACAACACATCACTCTCACTGTGTTAATTGGTTGGGCCTCATGGTAAGGCCATGTTTGTGTGGAATTTTTTATGTCCAAAATTAAATAAACATGCTCACATTTTTTAAATGTGTTTCCTAGATACCAACACACTGTTAGTTTAGTGATACTTATTGAGAGAAGCAGTCGTACACTCTAAAGTGATACCATTGTTATTACAAAAAAAGTGTGTTTCTTAGATTACTCTTACCATGGAATAAGATAAGGGAATGAAGTATCTCTTGATATAAGGATATAAGTTATCTCCTCCTGTCAATGAAATCATGACATGTGTCATGTTTCATTATTTTCTATAAAAATATTTTTAAAAATAACCAAAATAGCACACATGTCACATTTTTCTTGGCTAGAAGAGATAAGTTATCTCCTAATATGAGGAGATACATTATTCTCATAAGATAATCTCACTATAACTAAAAATGATACATATTTCATTTCACTTTGTGTTTTTATTTTTCACACATCTCTTTTCTCTTCTTCCTTAGGGGGTTACACTCTTTTCTCTTTCAATGTCTCAATGTCAATGTAAGGCATGGAAGCATCGGACATATACAAGCTTTGGATATGGAAAATAAATTTGGATACGAACAAACATAGGAGGTAGATAAGTTTTGGACACAACCAAGTTTTGTTGGATGATGTCATTGGAGAACTAGTATTATCTCCATTAATAGAAAAACAAATATATGTTTTTCTCTTTATTTTTTATAACAAAAGTGTAATTTTATTGTAATCAAATAGATAAAAATGTCATTAAAAGTTGTATTTCTCTTTGTATTTTAAAAGTTGCAATGTGCTTTAATGAGAAGGATTTTGATGCAACATCAAGTTGAATATAATGCTTCCTTAATTTTCTCTCATTGTTTCCACCATTGTTTTGAGTTGTTTATGAATATGGTAAGACGTGGTGACGGAACATGATTGGTAGCGTGAAAAATAAAATAAGTGGTTAAGCTCATTTCCTGATATATAATAATGAATGACCAATAACATTATAGGATAATGAGTTGTTTGATAGTTTCTGTAAGTATTTTTTACACACCACATCATCTAATATTGATTTATTAATTACTATAACTCTCAAACATAAATAGTACAAATCAATAGTAAATAATATGCTGACAATGTAAAAAAATTTATATTGTCAATGCACCGATTTTCAACTCTTCCATCATACATTGAAACATGGTATCACTGAGAAATTATTTGTTTACACTAATACTGGAGATTGACACTTTCTTTTAAAAAATAAGGTTAGTATCACAAACGTCATAAAAAATGACTTAGTCATAGGTTGAAGCAAGCAAAGTATTATTTCAATTGGGAGAAACATCAAGTATGAATATAAATATCATTGCAAAAATAATGAAATGCGATGGTTTCGTTAAACATAAACTACGAATTCCACAATGCCGTTGAGTTTAAGAAAAAATTATAATCAAGTGATGTGTTGAATGTTTGAAAGTGGAGCAACCTTAATTAAGTTTGTTATGGATAACCCTGTTTTGAAGCATTCGGTCACATCCTCGTTACTATGTGGCACATACATGATTTAAATTCTATATCACGGTATCAACTTGGTAGCAAGGTCCACATGTTTATTCTGATTTGACAAGGTCACTGAAAATGAAATGAAAGTGTTGCAAGACCTACAAAATAACAAAACCATCTTCCACGTATTTATTTTATCTAATACATAGAAGAAAGTCAAGAAACCCATTGTACAATTAAACTCATAATTCTCTTATGGTCTGATTGTAAGTTTGATTTTGAAGGGAAATGAATAGGAAGAGAAGGCTTAAGAACTACCTCACAAGTGTATTTCATTGCTCTTAAACATTTCCCTTCCTCCATTGCCCTCCAAAAACCAATTCGTAAACAACCCCTAGTATTTATGGTTTAACTTTGTCCAAGAGAAATTGAAAGTGGAACGTATTGATTGCTTCCAAAGTTCTAAAAGCAGTGTGCAATAATACTCAAGTAGTCAAATGGGGAAGTTTTGGCGTCTACAACCCGCTACCACTAGGTGTTGATCAAACACATAAAACTAAAGATGAAATGACCTCTAATAAGAGTATAATATTTATATATGGTTGATATAAAGATTTATATATAATTAATATATTATTGATCATCATTTGTATTAATTTTTTTGAAGAAACAATAATAATTAAAATGAATGGTGGATTGATAATATATGAAACTTATGTGTACATTTTTTCTATGTTAATAATTAATAACCGGTGGACATGCAATATGAGTTTTATATACTTTTTCTAGATAAAAGAATACACCTAGTATTACGCAAATTGGGCTTATCTTATTACTACATGAAAAGGACAAAACGGAAAAGTCAATGCAAACTTTTTAAATGTTGAGGATAAACTTATCTTTGTTTATCTATTTGGAACTAAAGTGACCATCAAGTTTATGTTACGAAAAATATCATATGGTGTGTATTTTTCAACACAGGTTATTAGTTACATGATAAGGAGGATCCAAGTTTTCTCCTTTCATGCTCTCTACAAAATGTATATATCAAATCTCGTCACATAGGACTAATTTAACAATATTTTTTTTGGTTCTACACTTAGTTTGTAACAATTATTCACATTACTTTTTCAATATTATCTAGAAAATTTGTACAAAAAAATAAAAAAGGAGTGAACATTTGCATCAAGAGAAAACTAAAATGCAAAAATTAAGAGGTGATGAGTTAAGATTAATTGATGAAAGATGAAATTCTCGAATTTACTAACTTGTCATTGATAAACATGAACTATATTATATATATTTTCAACAAGGATGATAAAAAATAAGGATTAAGCATATTAAAACTGAAACATAACTTAATTGTTATTTAGAGATTTTTAAATGGAAACAAAATACTTACATTATAAAATAATTTCTCATGATTATTTATTAAAAATAGATAAATATTAACTCCCGTTTTAAATCTTATATTATGTTAATATTTAATTTCAGAGTGAAATATTTTACATTATCATTGTAAAGATTTATACACAGTTATTATTGTATCATCAATCATTCATTTATATTATTTTTATTTAAACATCGATAATAATTAAATATAAATGATGGAAATATTAATGTAAAAAACCTTAATACATTATTTTCTTGTAATTTATTTGATATACGTAAATGTTTATTAATTTATATATTGTGTAGTGTTGTTGTTTTGTCCTATGTATTGAAGATTGACCTTGTTGTGTATTGATGTTAGTGTCATGACAAATGTCGCCTTCTAATTAGGTTGGAAAAACCTCATTAAATGAACATCTAACGTTTCAATAAAATTCAAAAGCGTAAACTTAAGAGGTTGGTCATGAAATTTCATTTTTATGTCCGTGTTGTTTCATTCGAGATCTATGTGCAGATTATGATCATTTTTAAGTCTCACGACGCGCTTTCTTTACGCCAAAATGAGCATTAAGTTGACTTCACGAGGAAAAGGTCACACCTTAAATAATACTCCTTCCCATTCATTGTAGTGTAAAAATCTATTTTCATCCTCAATTTTTTTACCTATAGTCATTTATTTTTTTAGAAATTTGAAATATCAAATGATCAGAAAATAATGTGTGTCAAAAAATTTATTTTAAACATTCTTCTCATCTCTCGATATGACCTGATACATCCTGGTCCAAAGTCAAGCTATGGCCAGACTAAACCACCAAGCTTCGACTAGGTACTAGATAGGTCATGTTCACTCTAAGCACCTTTGGATCTAGGCTGGTTAACCGAATAATTCATAGAAATGATGTAATTGTCCAGACAAGATCTAAATAATAGTATACTTGAACGCTATCTTTGTTATTCGTTTGTCACATTACTTGTATAAGACTCTCACGTGTCATAAGTCGTATGCACTTGCATCATGTACCCACTTTCCAGGAAACGGCAAAGACAATCAAAGAATACAGCTGAGACCTATAGTAAGCTATAAGTCAACTATCCATAGAGTACAGACCCGTTAGAGTCGTCCAACATGGATAAAATAACTCATGATTATCTAGGACATGTACGACATGACAATATGTTCTACCATGCAAACAACATTTACTAGAAAATATTTTATGTCATTCTCCACAATAAATATAGGACATCCCCATAAGAGAGATATCTTAACTCTATTGCTCTTGCATTATATTTCTACTCTCATATTTTTCATACATTAACTTGAATGTGAGAGCACCTTTTCAAATACCCATCAGACACTCCTAAATCATTCTCAAGCAACATTCATAAGACCCATTACCTAGAAACCACCCATTCAACCTCACTTTCTCCATACTACACTAGAGAAGATGACCTATTTTGATTCACATTCATTATGTTTGATATTTTTATTTTGGGAAAAATTTATAAGGAATAAAATGAATATCAAGTCTTCATTTTATAAATGAATATAACTCAAATCCCTTAAAAAACTAATTAATTGTTTTGACCATTTAACAAACAAATATAACTCAAATTGCTTAAAAGGCTAATTAATTGTTTTGACCAAAGATAATTACAACTATTATTATTAATCTTGATTTTTTTCCTTAAAACTATGTCCCGACATGGAAGACCCAAAGGAGACAAGGAACAAAGAGACGTGGAGAAGATATATAAAAATAAAACAGAGATGAAACAATTACTAAAACAGAGGGATTTGTTTGAGGGAGAGATCAAACTGAGTCAAATGTTTTTTCTGAATTCCAAACACTCCAACCCAATTTGATTCTTCTTCACCAAATCCCTTCATTTTATTATTTTTAAAAACCCACATTTTTTAACCCCCAAGCCCTTAAATCCTCCATCTTTTGTTTTTTTTCAATCAATTTCATCACCCGTGTTCTGTGATCCTCTCTCTTACCCATTTTCCTTTCCTTCAATTTTAAGCTTTCAAGCATAATAATTCACTTTCATTCAATGAACAATTATTCCTTTTTAATCCCATTTATTCGCTAAATATCTTGTGCCATTTTCTGGCACTTTCAAACCCTGTCATACCCAATTGAATATCCTCTTTCAAGTTTCAACCTACCAACTATTGGAAGAACCTTATCTCGCATTTGGGTTCCTAAAAAGATTCAATTTTTGGAGGAAACAAGCTTATCCCAATCATGGGTACTCATAAAGACAGGGTGAAATTTAACGTTGGAGGCAGAGTATTCGAAACAACATCAACAACCATAGCCATTGCAGGACGAAATTCTCTGTTTGGTGCTATGTTTGATGACAACTGGAACCTCTTATCAGAGAATTCAAGCGAGCATTTCATTGATCGCAACCCTGATTGCTTCGCGGTTCTCCTTGATCTTCTCCGAACAGGGGAACTTTACATCCCACCCAACATTCCTGAGAAGCTTCTCTACAGAGAAGCACTGTACTATGGCCTAATTGATCATGTTCGTTCCGCGAGGTGGAGCACATTCGATGGAAACCGGTTGAGGTTGTCAAAGTCAATTCAAGGTCAAGCACCGGGTGATGGAACAGCGATTCGGGCTGGTCCTGATGGTGGTGTTTGTATTGCTCATGGTAGCATGGTTCATGTTTATGATTGGGCGTTAGATGAACACCCTCCTCTGAATCTTGATTACCAAAGAGTTAATGATGTTGGATGGGTTGATTCAGATAACATAGTTATGGGTGTTAGCGAAAGGCTTGGTCGCGGTGATGGTGGCATGGGTTTGTTTAATTCACATACAGGGGAGTTAAGGTTCAAGTTTCATGTTTGTCATGAGAATCAAGTTAAGAGTTACACTGCTGGTGCTTTGAGTTTTAGTTCGGATTATAAGATATTTTCTAGTTGTAAAGGAAGGAGTAATGAGTATGGTGTTGGTGTTTGGGATCAGGTTACTGGGAAGCAAATTGATTTCTTTTACGAGCCTATGGGTTGGTCGCTCGGTGATGCTGATAAGCTTCAATGGTTGGAAGGGAGTAACTGTTTGTTGGTTGCTACTATGTTTCCTAGGAAGGATAACTGTTACATTAGTCTTTTGGATTTCAGGGAGAAGAATATGGTTTGGTGTTGGTCTGATATTGGAGCTTCTGCTGCTATGGCTGTGGATGAGAAAAGGGTGAGGGATGCAATAGCAATGGAGGATAACAAATCCATTTGTGTGGTGAATGAGTTTGAGGATCTAGGCTTCATGGATTTGAGGATGAGTGCTGCCACTAGCATTAGGTGGAGCTCAAGAAGTCGGTTAATGAAAGGGAAGATGCCAGAGGAACCTTGTTACCCGAAGCTGGCACTGCACGGAGGGCAACTTTTCTCGTCAATGAATGACTGCATTTCAGTCTTCTGTGGCCCTGAATGGGTTCTAACTTCAAGGCTTAGACGAAGCTACGGTGGTTCAATATGCGACTTTTCCATCGGAGGGGATAGACTTTTCGCCCTTCACAGCGAGGAAAATGTATTTGATATATGGGAGACTCCAACTCCACCAATTATATGATTTAATTTATACTTATACATTAGCTTCCTTAGTTTAAGGTTATCTTTTATTGGTTTGCTATCACCTGATCGCTTATGCAATTTTCCAGATGGTGCTGTGTATTATTTCTTCGAGATTGACGAGTTTTTAACTTGGCATACATGTTGGTATACCTTGATTCTAATATGTAATAGTGTTTGTGCATATCTACAGCGAAAATCATATTTGAATTGCTTTATTTCCCCTTTCACTAGTGGATCAGATTTCATTCATAAACAACTTTCGGGTGTCTGTGCTTATCTACAGAGAAAATCATATATGAATCACTTATTTCCCTTTAGTAATAGATAAGATTACATGCATAGCTTTAGGTCTCATAAGATTCTAAGTTCACAATACCTCAGTTTTCATCTCTTTTCTTTTGTAAGGCCATATCCTCTTTATTACATTCTTTTGACTTTCTTAGTTTTTTCTTCAACTAACATAGCAGAGTAAATGCTACCAAGTTTCTCAATAGCCTTAGAAGGATGGAAGGAATAAAGAAAAATAGTGCCTTATAATGAGAGCAGTTGAAAGTTTTGAGTGCTATACCTTATGGATTTACTTTGAACAGAATCACTTTGCTTAAAGGTGTTACTGGTGGGTGGGGTGGGTTGCTACTTTGGTTTTAGCTTTTAGAGATCACTTTATTTTCCCTTAGTATATTACACAAAGTATAGTTTGAAATCTTTTGGTTACACCAAATCTACCAAATATTCAAATGCATACATAAATCCCAAGTATCATGTAAACATATAGTATTAACCATCCACCTATATAGAAGTTCTAGATATTAATAATTTAACCAAACTTCGAGATCATTTGGCACAAAGTAACAAGACCGGTGTCTATCCACAAGGAAATCTTTAATTATGTTTAGAACATTGTTCAACTTTGAAGTTTGGAAACAGTTATGGTTGGATATGTACTTTTCATTAAGACCAGAAAGTAAATAAATACTCAAATGTCAGCTACACATACACAAAAGATGCCCTGCAATAAGAAAACATTGTCAGCACTCACCACAAGCCATGTGTTTCTATATATAATATTATCTTGCAATGTGATCATATAAGAATAATCTCGCTATTCAGATTACTAAAACATTTAGTTGAATCTAATGGATGCTTCTCAGGGCAAGCCCTTAGATAATCTATGTTTAGTTGTAGGTAAGTTATATTTCCATACATCTATGTTAGTTGATGTAAAATATTCTTATGAATACCATTAATTTTCCTAAAATATCCTAGACAAAATTTAGCATGTATTTTTTGAAATCATTTTAATTTTCCAATAAGACAACGAAATTATTTCACACTAAAAATTAATATTCAGATGGAATCATTAAACCCAACATCTTTATCTAAAAATAGAAACCCAACATTTTGATGTAATGATGTTACTTTTCTTTACATTGTGTTGAAGATGTTGTGTGAAGAATCTTATCCCAAATAAGAATTTTGGAAATATTAGAACTTTCATAATATACTTAAATTCTGGATAGGATCTTTCCTTTAGTTGAGTGTGGGGTACAAAAGACTTAGGATTAATATATATAATTCATAATTAACAAGAAGTTGATTTAGTGGTATAATATTCAGCTAGATCCTAAAAATGACTTCAATAATTTAATTCATGTAAATCACACTTGTTGGAAGGAGCAATCACGAATCCCAAAATAAATAGTTTCTTACCCAAAAGGCAGAGAGAATACTTTTGGTAGTACCAAAAAATATATATATATACATTGATCGTGTAAGTATTTTTTACACTGAATAAACAAATCATCCACCACTAATATATTAATTGTTAACTATGATTGTCTCTCAAAGAAAAATAATACACATCAATAATCAATGATTTCTTAACAATATAAAAAAACTTTACAATTTAGGAGTATATGTTTTAAACTCACATAATTCGAGTCTTGTAGATGAAAAATACATGTCAAAAGAGTTAGCCTCATATATCCCCAGCTCGGATAAGATTACCTCGGATTAATGCGAAACCAAAAAAACTAACGGAGTTATCTCTATGCAAACAACAAACACTAATCCTTAAAAAGACATACACACGTGTCTTCCTCTTCCCTCTCTCTCACGCAAACGACAACAACTTATGATTACTACAACAAGAATCTGATATATCCACATCACACGTGTCTCTTTCATCATGGCAAAATACGTTACCTCAAGCTTCAGTCACATAATAATTCAGCAAAGAACAACAGAAAAAAACGAACTGAACCATCACCCTCACAAATTAACATAACAGACATAGAAATAACCATTTCAAAATCTCATACTCACTTTTCATTCATTCATTCATCTATAACCGCTTCTTCGTGATTCTCTCTCTTAAACCGTTGTTAACTAAATCATTTCCATTACATGGTGATGGAAATTTCTGATTTCTATTGCGTGTGATAAGGTTCTTCTCCTTCTTCGTTAACATGGCTATGCTTCGCAAATTGTTCTTTCACACGCCTCCTGATAATCTTATTGAAATTTGCGACAGAGTCTATGGTATGCTCTTTCTATTTAATGTATTTGAAAATTGTGAAGGATTTTCTTCATTGTTCAAGTTATATTATTATTAGCTCTGTTTAGTTGTATAGAAAATGGTTTGAAAAGTAAATAAGTAAAAGCAATGCTATTAGCATCACACTCTTTGTAACATTTTTTGGTAGTACCACTACCAAGGGTATCCCCACGGTAAGGAAATAATCTTTTCTAGCTGCGCGGCTGTCCCTTCTAACAAGTGTTCTTCCGGGAGTTGAACCTTTGACCTTTTGGTCTTTATGAGATTTAATGGGGTCTTATACTACTAGACC
Source organism: Lupinus angustifolius (assembly GCF_001865875.1). Lineage (NCBI taxonomy): Eukaryota > Viridiplantae > Streptophyta > Magnoliopsida > Fabales > Fabaceae > Lupinus > Lupinus angustifolius. Next base: position 2,191,982 of record NC_032009.1, on the reverse strand, counting down.
AACGTCTTGTTGATTCTTTATAACATTTTTATTATTAGGTGAATGGTGATTATCACATTAGACACACTTAAAAATGTGATTTGATGGGTTCTACATGATAATGAATAGTGTATAAAATTAATGGATGGAATGTGATAGGGAAAGTTAACTCAATTTGAATTGATGGTTATGAACTTCTATGATTTATTAGTAGTCAGTGATTATTCATTATTGTGAGTATGAATGTAGTTTTTGATTGCTGCTTCGTCACGGAAGCATGGAATGAAGATAAATACAAAGTGTACATGGATGGAATAGTAGGCCAGCTTCGAGAGAATTTGACTGATGCTTCCATTTTGGTATTCAATTTCCGCGAGGAAAACAGTAAGAGTCAATTAGCAAACATCATGTCTGATTATGACATTACCATCATGGACTATCCTCGCCACTATGAGGGTTGCCCCATTCTCAAAATGGAGCTAATTCACCACTTCTTAAGATCTGGTGAAAGCTGGCTCTCACTTGGTGAGCACAATGTGTTGTTGATGCATTGTGAACGTGGTGGTTGGCCCGTTTTAGCTTTCATGCTTGCTGCATTGTTGATTTATAGAAAGGTTTGTACCGGGGAGCGTAGAACTTTGGAAATGGTTTACAGGCAGGCGCCACACGAGCTTTTGCATCTGTTGACGCCGATGAATCCTGTCCCTTCCCAATTGAGGTATCTGCAGTATGTTTCCAGGAGGAATGTGACCTTGGATTGGCCTCCATTGGATAGGGCACTCATGTTGGACTGCATCATTCTTAGATTTATTCCAAACTTTGATGCGCAAGGTGGTTGTCATCCAGTGCTTAGAATTTATGGCCAGGATCCTTTTAGTGCAGATAAGAAAACAAAAATGATGTACTCAACGCCAAAGAGAACCAGAAATGTCAGAGCTTACAAACAGGTGAGAAATTACTTCACACTTTCACATGGATTGATTTCTCTGGATACTCCTGGCTCATCTATTTGAAAAGTAAAACTAATCCTTTTTTATTTTTGAGGATACAAGAAGAAAGTTCATTGAAGTATATAGTACTTGATAAATTGGTTTGCATAATTGCATACAGGTTAGGTAGTCCATAGACCATTCCATCACAGCTTAACTTCTTCAACCTATTTAGTTTAGTGCATGTAGTGCTGTAGTCCCCTTTCATGGAATGAGTCCTTCATGTAAGATGGATCTTAGTTTGTGATCCCGGAGGCTGCACTTGACATTAATGTCCCAAAAATGTAAAAGGAAAGGGGGGATACTTAAAAAGAGGATACAAAAATAAGTTCATATAATCTATGTTCATTATAGGGGACATTTGATATGAATATCAGCATTTAGCAGATGCTGATCAAATTTCAACATGGCTTCCGGGCCATACAAGGATCTAGATGAGTTAAGGAGGGGGCCAATGCTCTTATATTTTGATAAATATGCTGAAACATTTGCTGTTCTAGTTACAATTGTTTGTTGAATTCTTTATTCCTGCAAGCAAGATATAGCTGGAATCTGATCTGAGTCGTGTAATTATTTTGAAATTCCTTGTTACTATTTTGCAGGGAGAGTGCAAACTAATTAAAATTGATATCAATTGCCATATTCAAGGTGATGTCGTGATTGAGAGCATTAACTTGAGTGGTGACATGGAGCGCGAAATAATGATGTTCCGTGTCATGTTCAACACAGCTTTTGTTAGATCTAATATACTAATGCTTAACCGGGATGAAGTTGACATTTTATGGGACACTGAAGATCACTTTCCAAAGGATTTCAGAGCAGAGGTACATTTAGTTTCTACCTATAATCATGTTTTTTAGTTTATATATTCCTAACATTGAATTTATTCTTTGGTTTATGTTTGGAATAAGATCCTTTTCTCAGAGTTGGATGCTGCTGCAGCAGTTACTGCAGATGGCACCTCATGCTTTGATGAGAAAGATGGACTGCCAGTGGAAGCCTTTGCCAAGGTTCAAGAGTTTTTTAGCCATGTGGACTGGTTGAGTCCTAAGGCAGATGCTGCACTTAATGTACTCCAACAGCTAAGTGTTGCAGTTATCATGAACAACAAGTTGGATAGAGTTTCTGATCAGTCTTCCTCTTCGTCTAAGCAATCTCCAGATAAAGATATAATGAGTAGAAAAAAGGATAAGATCAACAAGGTTGACGCTACTCGGCAACAGCCTAGTACTTCTGACGTGGTCTGTCAAGAAACGCCCAGCGCTTCTGGAAGAACCTCTGCTTCTAGTAAATGTCTGACATGTTCTACAAATATTGACAAAAAACCGCAGGCATGTGATACTGCTTTATCTGGTTTTGTGGATACTGCTCTTTCCCCAGAAACACCTCCACTGCAGCCTCCCTCAACTACTTGTGCTAAAGATTTTGATGATTCTCCTCGGCATACGGAATCACTTCCTCATCATATTTTGTCCTCGAAAACAAGACAACATCCTGTCACCGAGGAAGCTAAAGCCCAACCACAAGACAGAAGTCAGTCGTCTATTTCTAGCTCAATATCTGGGACACAATCCTCATCTACTTGTCATAGTAAGTTACCAGCTGATGCTATTTCTCATTCATCAACTTCAGCAATTACTTCAATTCAAGGAACCCGTTCACTTTCTCCCAAAACACCAGCGAAAAAGATTCCGCCTGTTAGAACAAGACCTGAGCCATCTCCTTCACAACCTCCACCTCCACCTCCACCTCCTCCTCCCACTCCACTAAAGGATCATAAACCAGTTAGAGCTAGACCTCCTCCACCTCCACCACCTCCTCTTCTTTCAGGGAAAGCTTCAGGTGTTGCTCTAGCACAACCACCGCCTTCCTCCAATTGCTTTAATCCTTCATTCCAACAGTTCTCACCTGCTCCTGCAGCACCAGCTGTTCCACCACCTCCGGTACCCTTTGGTAAAGGAGGTCTAAAATCAGGCAGTGCTTGTCCGGGCTCTATTTCTGTGGGTGGTAATGGAAATAATGTGTCTGCTACAACAGGACCTCAATCTAATTTGCCGTCAGGCTCTAAAGGACGAATTCTATCACGTACGATAAGTTCAAAGAATAACACCAAAAAGTTGAAGCCATTGCATTGGCAAAAACTACCAAGAGCAGTGCAAGGAAGTTTATGGGATGAGACACAAAAATCTGGCAAAGCTTCCAAGTAATGTTGATTTAGCCATGCTGTTAATTTTCCATGACATATAGCCCTTCTATTATTCTCTCACATTTTCGGTTTCTACTATCTTATTCTAGTGCCCCAGAGATTGACATGTCGGAACTTGAGAATCTCTTCTCAGCATCAGTCCCAAGCTCAGACCCTGCAAAGAAGTCAAATATCCGAAGCTCAGTTGGGCATAAATATGAAAAAGTGCAACTGGTAATTTAGCTTTAGTTTCTAGTAGCATAGATGGTACATGATGTTTTCTTCATAATCTTGTTGTTCATATCTGAATGTAATGGGAAAAGGCTAGAAAAGTAATTAGTAGGAACTGCATTTATTAACTGGTTATCATTTTAGCTGTCATAATATAACATGAAGTTGAAAGTTGTTATCTGTCAGCTTGTTAACAATGGAAACTTGTAGAGATGACAAGGTCAAGTATCAAAATTGATGCACACAAAATTGTTACATCTTATGATGATCCTAGTATATTAACTAACGCATCTTGTGACCAGTAGTGTCTGTATATTCTCTTCGCTTATACATATTCTGGAGCTATGATAGTTCACTTGTCACGAGCAGTGTATTAAATAATGAATGTTTATCTTTGTGGCCCAGTTTCTAAATACCCGACTCATTTTATTTGTAGCACAACACCTTCTTGATGATACATATTCTGTATGGCCATGACACATGTTTTCCCTTTTCAATACTTGATTTAGATTAATTTACCACTCCTTGCAGATTGAGCATAGGCGAGCATATAATTGTGAAATCATGCTTTCAAAAGTGAAAGTGCCATTACATGATTTAATGGTAAGATTGATGTAGTCTCTGAGAAAATATTACAGAAAATCAATTACTTTCAAACAAACCATGACTTGATTTCTGTTGTTCTATTTTTATAATCTTTTCATGATATGGAATCATCTAGTTGACTTGATAAGTTCTAATAAGAGTTATGATTTTCAAATTTACAGAGCTCAGTGCTAGCATTGGAACAGTCAGCACTAGACACTGATCAAGTTGAAAACCTCATAAAGTTTTGTCCTACAAAAGAGGAGATGAAATTACTCAAGGTTCGGAGATAATTATAATTAGTTATGATTCTGAGCTCAAGCACCTTAACATGATGAGTCTCCCTTTTCAAAATTTCATAACTTCTATTAATTGTGTCACAGGGTTATACAGGGGAAAAGGAGAAGTTAGGGAGATGCGAACAGGTATATAAGGTTTTATGATTTTTCGCTAAGGGATATACTTTGGATATCTTCGATTAGATTACGAGATGCATGAATATTCTGAATTTTAGCATTGTTTACATAGTTGGAACTGTATCTGCTTATCTTCATTAGTGGAGACCTGCATTTCTGCCTTGCCATAAATTAGGATTGTATAATCATGAAATTTTCATTACAGTTCTTCCTCGAGTTGATGCAAATACCGCGTGTAGAAACCAAGCTCAGAGTTTTTTCATTCAAGATTCAGTTCAATTCTCAGGTAAAGATTGCCATTTACCTGCATCCTTATTAGAAAAGATGGATTTCTAAATTCATTTCAATTTGACCCTGTTAATATTTCTATGTAGGTTTCTTACCTTAGAAATAGCCTGAATGTAGTGAACGCTGCTTCAGAAGAGGCATGATATTTTCCTTTATACTCAAACATCTTTCTTGCAATTTTGTTTCCTTTCATTATTTTTACGAGAAATGGCATTTTCAATGTTATGATGGTTCTGTTTTTCTAACTCAGATCAGGAATTCTGTCAAATTAAAGAGAATTATGCAAACAATACTTTCTCTGGGAAATGCTTTGAACCAAGGAACTGTTAGGGGTAAGTCAAAACAAATGTATATAGAAGTAAATAGAGGTAACATGGATCATGCAAGTTTGGATGCCGCAGAAATCTACCGTCATTGTTTAAACATATTTATTCATAAAATACTTTGTACCACACACCTTCATCAAACATATTTTTTAGTGCAATCTTGTGTGTGTAAATATAACCCATACCACCTTATTTTGTTATTCCTTCCCTCTCACATTGTACTTAATTTTCATGGTGGAGTTAAGGTTAATGGCCCTTTCTTTGTTTAGTCAATTTCCAAGAATTTCCATCAGTGATCTGCACTGAACAACCCCCACATCATTCCTCGACAATTTATATTTTTATGACTTCAGATATAAATAATTTCTTCATCAATTCTCTGTATCAGCAATCTCAATGATAAGAACATTATGCTCACCAATGTTGATGCTACATTAATTAATAATTTCTTTCACAGTTGGATACCAACTAAGCCCAGTTGGGAGAAAAGAAAACTAATCAATACAATGATGAGAAGACTTGGTTTTGGTGTTTGGTCTCACTATTATTATACAAGCTTACCCTGAAATGTGAACTTATGAATAGTAGGATAGTTATTCTAATTTTTCACCATCTAGATAAATTAAAAATAGATCGAGTGATGAATGACTTAAATTGGAACCTTAACCATCCTCCTCAACGTAGACTAGGAGAACTGAATATTTCACATTGTGCATTATTCTTACTGAAACAATTTCTCTGCTTGCGGGATAAAGCTATGTATATGTACTATCCCTTGACCTTATTAGGTGGAGCCTCGTACACTAGGCCGCCTATTTTTATTGTTTTAGTTTATGAGTGTTGTCATTGTTCATTTAATTTTACTATGTGCATTATATAACCGATTGTGAGACTCCACATTGTAGCATATCATATTGACAGTATCGATCTTTAGTGTTTAATCTGGTAGTTCACACATGTTTATATTCTCCATTCTTCTTTTAGGTTCTGCTATTGGATTCAGATTGGATAGCCTTCTTAAACTCACAGAGACACGTGCACGAAACAACAAGATGACTCTCATGCATTATCTTTGTAAGGTATATTTTTTCCTAGTCCTTTTCTTTTTTCTTTCCTTTTTTTAATGATTATGCATTTCTTAAGTACAATGGAGTCAATTCTGATATTAAGTTGAGACAACATTTTAGATAGCTTTTCTTGTACTTCCAGTTGGATATTTTTCACCCTTAATGAATAAACTTTGACACTGTGTTTACCCATAGGTGCTGGCTGACCAACTACCAGAAGTTTTAGACTTCTCCAAGGATCTTGCTAACCTAGAGCCGGCAGCGAAGGTTAGAGACTTCTCCAATGCTCTTCAGTTCATTATGTTATCAGGCATTGTATATTTAATAGCACTGACTTGTATAATTATGATCCAGATCCAAATTAAGTTTCTGGCAGAGGAGATGCAAGCTGTAAGCAAAGGATTAGAGAAAGTTGTACAGGAACTATCAACCTCTGAAAATGATGGTCCTATATCAGAAACTTTCCGCAAGGCATGCACAATATGATATCTAAGAGCCATGATATATTCCTGAATTTTGACATAAGAAAGTATTTATGTTGCAAGTCTTGACTTTTTTATTTTGTTTTCAGAATTTGAAAGGGTTCCTCTCTTCTGCTGAAGCTGAAGTGCGTTCATTGGCTTCATTATATTCTGGCGTGGTAGGCTTTTGACAATATATTTTTAGATCTTGTTAAAGCACATTAAGGGCTATGTTTTACTTGAAGAATGTGTGTTTTACAGGGTAGGAATGTAGATGCGTTGATTCTTTACTTCGGTGAAGATCCCTTTCGCTGCACTTTTGAGCAAGGTGTGTGACTCTTTAAATATATTCGCTTTTGATGCCTGATTAAGTGAGCACAGAGCAATTTGGTGCATGATTTCAAATAACTCACTTATACTAAATAGATTACACATAAATTTTCAAGATTTGATCATATAACTCATGATTTCAATATTTTATGAACTACCTCTATTTCGTGACTCCCAACAATCAATTGGATATCCCTTTTGTTCAAATTCCTTAAACGTATTCTTGTGCTGAAGTTTTTTTAAGTTGGATCCATGTGTGATGCTTCAAATCTGATCTTTCTTTCCTGTGTCAATTTCAAGTGAGGTTTCTCTTTCCAGTTCTAATTTGAAGCTGGAAACTACCACTCTGTTCTTAACTCTACTGCAATACCTTTTATGTCAAGAAATCTTTAGTGCACTTCCCCCCTTACATTTGCTAGACATTATGTTGATAATTTGTGTCAGACATGCCAATAAAAAGCCTATTATGCATTTCAGTTGACAAATTATAAATGTTTTCTGTACTTGCACTACTGTACTATTATTATTAGAGATTGTTTATCTGCTAATTCTTGTATTATTATTTTAATTTTCTGCAGTTGTCACAACTTTACTCAACTTCACTAGAATGTTCAACAAAGCCCATGAAGAAAACTGCAAGCAGCTAGAGCTTGAAATGAAGAAAACAAAAGAAAGTGAGAAAAAGAAATGTGAATCTGAAAGGATATTACCTACAACGGTCAGCACTGGCAATGTCAAATGAGTGGTAACTAGATTAACTACTAGCTTTGAGAATCAATAGTGTCCAGACTATGAATTTTTCAATGGACAAAAATGGTACTTATTGTGGCAGAATTAGTAGTAGTAGCTGGCATTGAGAACCAGAATGGTAGAAATTTCATTACACTACAAAAGTTGAGGTTGTCTCTGAACCCTTACTTAGGTTGTAAATCCTCCTTACACTAGTAGTTTATTTAGAAGTGTGAATCTTATAGAATAGAGTAGATAATAGGCTAGCATTAGTTGTGTCAATTTGACAGCCAACTTGTATATATGTTTCCTTTCCTAGGTAGCAAGCAGCAACACTGATTTCATGTCTGTAGTGCAATGCTTGGTAATTTCTTTATAAGCCTATATGATTGATTTTTTTTCCTTCCAATTAAATATCTTGTAAGGTGCTCTGAAAAGGAGAGATTTATTTTGATCTATACCATTAAATGTTTGTGATGTCTCACATAATCAAGGTTATAAAATGTTTAATGTACGGTAGTTAAGCATTTCTGAGTTATTTAATCTGTATATCTAGAAAATGCAATGTAATGTATCCTTCTACAGAGAAGGTTGCATTGCAAGCTTTCCCACATAACCTATAAGCAAACCAATTTTCCTAGCTGCAGCAACAGGTTTTTCTTCTGTTTGTTTCTTGTTCCGGAATACACCTAAATTTAGGGATGATAGATTGCAATACTGTAACAAACAATAACAATGTATCAATGGACACATCCTTACAAAAAGGCAGCTCAATGTATAATGTCTCACATATCAAGGTCTAGATATATCTATATACGTAGTCTTATCCTCGCGTAAGTTAAGAGCTCTTGTTTCCAGGATTTTAACTCAGACTTCCGGGTCATAAAGTGAGGTTTGGATAGTCACACACAACCTTATCGTAATGCAAGCTAAGACTTGTTTCCAAAATTTTAACTCATAGTCTTCAAATCACAAGACAAGCAACCTTATTTGGTCGAGGTCCATGGGGTTAATTTAAATAAGTCAAACTACACGCATTTTCAATTGAGAAGAATGTAAGGCCATTCTAAATTCTGCCCCTAAATGATGTTATTAAGGATTATGGTGAAGGACTATTGAGCCAACATAATGTAATTTTCTGGGGTATAGTCTTGCTTACTATATTAAACATGTTGACCTTTGAATAATAACTAGATTACATTGGGCAGTCACAATATTGTTATTTTGAAGTTGTTTTGGAACAGCATCATGAGCAATTGTGGTCGCATTAATTGTATCTTAGGCAATTTTCTACAAGTGATGAACACAACATATATACAATCGTAATTTAAAACATACATTGATGAAAGACAAAAAATATATTGATAAAGAGCAGAATACATAGGCGTAGTTTGATGAATCAAAGAACGTAAAATAATCAAATTGGCTCTGCATTGGATCAGTAGGCATGTGAGGGTATTGGGGTTGAGGTGATAGTAGCAGATTCTTTTACTAGTGTTAATTTTTTATGGAAGCAATAAACAATAGAATTTTATTATTTTAGATCCTAAAAATTGAACAAATTGCTTATAGTTTATTTTAACTAGTCATAAAAGATATTAGTTCAAATTTCTTTCTAAACCTAGATATAGATTTTACAATGATTATTAGCTAGTTCATCTTAACTATTGTATAAAAAATAGCTTATAGATATTACTATTCATTCTAGATATTATTTCCATTCAAATATATAAATCCCAAATGAACCAATAAGACTTTGGTTAATATTGTAAGACTCCACTAAATTTACAGATCCACCAAAATATTAAAAGTTCGATTTAGTTAAATTTAAATGATTTTACAAATGTTTGGATTGGACCAAAATTAATCCATTGTTTTCTAGGACCAAGTCGAAATTGATAGTCCTACACATCAAAGCCCACAAACCCAAACAAATACTAATACCAAACAAAAACACACAACAGAACTGTCCCAGACCCTTGAATTCCTCTGTCATGGCCCTCTCCTCTTCCCCCACCTTGTACGGAAACCTTGTTCCTCTTTGTTATTGCTTCTCTTCTTTCTCAGTTCCGTTTCAGTTTCCCCTCTCAATTTGTTCCTTTGGATGCATGCTTTTTTACTGAAAGCTATTCCAGTTTTGAATTTGTTCAAGTCTTCATTCATCTTGTTCTTCCCTCATTACGCACAACATTGCATGCTTACCTGAAAATCCACATTGCATACAAAGAAGGTATACCTTAATTTTTCTTATCCTATCTTTATATGTGGATTCATTTAGTCTCTGAGATGCAACTAAAAAACACATTTTTCCATCAAGGGCAAGGCTTAACATTCATATAACTACTTAATATCATAGAAAGGTGGCAACTTGATTGGTTGTTTTCTAATCATGTACCCTTTTATTCGATATACTTGATTTGAGTTCTCACTGTCTCACTTGGGTGAATAGTTTCAATAAAGCTTTTTGTTGCAGTGAGAAATGATCTAAGCATTCAAACCAAATTTGTGGTAGAGTATAGGTATGCAGCTTGCCACTTTGTAAATGATTTTTTACAAGATTTTCTTTAAGATGAACCAGATATGCGGTAGGTGAAATTGGTACACGGTTCGCAGCTTGAACGAGAGAATCGGAAACTAAGGATTGGCATTTTTACTTGGCATTCATACTTTTATATCTACATAGTCTTGTTTCATTCTCCATTTGGTTGTGGTTTTTTTTTTACTCTCTTAGCTTTTAGATTTTGCTTCCTAATTTGGTTTATTGGATGACAATGATACAGATGAGTGTTGTGACAGATTCTCCTGTGCATTCCTCCAGCAGTGATGACTTCGTTGCCTATATTGATGCTGCGTTAGATGCAAGTTCACCGGAGGCATCGTCAGATAAAGAAGTTGAAAATCAAGACGAGTTTGAGAGTGTTAGGTGCTCTTTAGTAGCTGTTCCATATTTTCATATTATTATTACACTATTCATGGTATGAGTCAAGACAGACAAGTGATTGTGATATCGCAAATTTGTTGAGTTTATTAGGTTTTGCAAGTCATACTCATATTTCAGTCATGATTCATTAGACGTCTAAACAATTATATGGTTCTCAAATAAGCGGTTGTACTGAATAGAGCGCAATGGTACCTTTGATCCATGTAGGATGTAGTCGACTCACCTTGTAGGATAAGGCTTGTCTATTTTTGTTGTGTTGTATTGTTGTAGGGGACTGGTGGTCGACTTAAATTATAGTTTTAGTAAGTTGTGTGCTAGTCTACGTCCTATGTGTTTTGATTATTTTCTTTTATCATGGATCATTATCAAGAATTAACTGATTTTCATGTTTCTGAAATGATTAGTTTCTGAAAAAACATGGAAGATCAGACTGCGAGGTTTTAATTATATTTAGGGAATTGCTTTTACTTTTATCCAATATAGGCACACTGACATGTTGGTCTAGGTATGGGATCCTTTCTGCACCATTCTGCCCCTGCCAACCAATAACCATGTCATGCAGTGTACATTACTAATAGTTATGCCTTTTCTTCTTACCTAATCACTTCACTATACTATATCTATGTTTTTCTCTCAGCATCCTTGCTGTTTTATGTAAGCTTCTTTTTATTGGCCTGTGGAATAGTGAACCAATTTGCATAAACCTGATACATACACTGGGGTTTCTCGTTTATGTTTGTAGTGTCTATTACATAATGCAATGAAATCTTGTCCTGTTTTTTTTATCTATTATTTATTTATAATTATTTTTGGTCAAATTCAACTGTGTTATACTCTAATTTATGAATTAAAGCAGAATTAAAAGGCGTAAAATTGAAAGCATCGAGGAAACTCAGGGGTCTACTTTAGAAGGAATTGTGAAAGAGAATTTAGGTAATGTTGATTGTCTTAGTTTTATTATCTTTGCTGGGAACCAGAATTCTTCCTTTTTCCAACCACATTTGCAGCTTAGTGCAGTTTTGAAGAATTTATTCATAGCTGCTCTTTTAGGGCAAGAACACCCAAGTTTTAACAAAGGACACGACAATATTTTTAGTTTATCTGCTTCTAAAGCTCCCTCGAACTATTTCACTAGTTCAGACTAAGGTTATTTGTCTTGCATTGCTATCCATATCTCGCCTTTTACTCACAACATCTTTTGTCCACTTCACCAACTAACAACACAGACAAATTCCTTCCACACTCCATGCTGCTTTTTTGTGGCCCACTAGATAACAATATCACACTTAAACTCATTTTGAATGACTCAGATTTTGCACATATTCACATGCTTTTGCCATTATTATTTTGTCTTAAAAGTGTTGCTACTTTCTCTTTTGTGTAGCTGTGGCAGAGATATCTGTGGAGGTAGATGAATGCACACATCCTGGTTCATTTGGAAATATGTGTATACGTTGTGGGCAAAAATTGGATGGGGAATCTGGTGTGACATTTGGATACATACATAAGGTATAACATTGTTTCAGAATGATATTTTGTGGAATTAAGAATTTAACTTTGGATAGGTGCTGTTGTTGCTTTTGCTTCATGTCACAGTTTCCATGCATTTGGTAGATCAAGTTAAATAGTTTATAGTTATAAGTTATTTCCTGTTTTAGTGATTGTTATCAATCATGACCAAAAGCATGTAGCGCAATCATTTGGGATATATGTATGTCTTGTGGAAGTGATTGTCCTCCATAAAAATATAAGACATGTGTCTAAGTATATAGGCAGTGCACTAGGTCCACATCCAATTGTTGAAGTTTCCAAGGTAATGTTGTGCACTGGCCTATTTTAGGGTAAAAGGAACCCTTAGGAGTGAGCTTACTCAATGGCATCAACATCAAGTCCATGTACAAACAGTGAAGATTTATTGTATTTCATTGTTGGATTTTGATCTATATAAGATGTTTTAATGGTTTATATATTCTACCAATCTACCATAGTTTGGATTCTTGTTTTGAATACATTTAATATATGTAATCTTTAATATAGGAGTCCTGTATTAATTTTATGTTTTGGTTAGCACACTGGTTGGGGATGAAACACATAACCTGGCCAATATAACTAATTTAGACAAGTAATTGTTTTTTTCTAATTATGATGGAAAATTTGTACTTGCAGGGACTGAGACTTCATGATGAGGAAATTTCTAGGTTGCGCAATACAGACATAAAGAATTTGTTACATCACAAGAAGCTTTACTTGATGCTTGACCTAGATCACACACTGCTAAATTCCACTCACCTTGGTCATTTGAGCTCAGAAGAGTTGCATTTACTTAACCAGACAGATTCTCTAGAAGGTATGTGTTAACCAATGTGTTTTTGCTTTTCGTAAATGCCATTTTTTTAAATAGCAATTTTGCTTTTGAGAGTGTTACAATTCCCCTTTCCTTTTTGTTTTTTATCACATTTAACCTGCTTTGTTGTTACACAAGTCTATTTTATCTGATGTCAGTGTTGAATGCATTTTGAAACTTCTAAACTTATAAAGCACAAACACAGCTGTAGACACTGGATATGACAGACACTCAAACACGTACAATGTCAGAAGTGTCTGGGGCGATTTTAATCAGGGTGTTGGTCGAGTGTAAGAGGAGTGTCGAACCCTTGGACACCTCAATAAATCAAGGTGTCTATGCTTACTAGCAAAGTCTTCATGCACTTTTTGTCTTCGGTACCATTTCAAAATTTTGTTGGGAATAAATATTATTTGTTCATGTTTATTGGTTGCTAAACGACCAAGATATCATTGTTGTTTAGCAATTAGAAGGACCATGCTGCATGTAGCATCCTTGTATAGAGCATCATGTGTCATGTATAGATGGTATTCTAACTTAGTTCTTGCATTGATGATAATTCTTTTAGATGATATTCCAACTCCATTCTTGCTTTTTTTGGTGAGTTAGGATCTTTCAGACTCAATTATATCATTCATTATTATGCGTGTATATTCTTACAGCTTCTGCTTGATTTGACCTTCAAGTTCTTGATTTTTAATAGCTTTTTATGTGTTGCCTTCTTAATCTATACTTAATGAAACAAATAGATGTCTCCAAAGGAAGTATCTTCAAATTGGAATTTATGCATATGATGACCAAATTGAGGCCCTTTGTCCGCACATTTCTAAAAGAGGCAAGTGAAATGTTTGAGATGTACATATACACAATGGGTGATCGGCCCTATGCATTAGAGATGGCGAAGTTGCTTGATCCTCAAGGAGAATACTTCAATGCTAAGATTATTTCTCGAGATGATGGGACTCAAAAGCATCAGAAGGGTCTTGATGTTGTCTTGGGGCAAGAAAGAGCTGTTCTAATTCTTGATGATACTGAACATGTGAGTGTGCATTGCCAGTTTCTGACTTGTAATACTGAATTATTTAAACGGAGTGCTTGTTTAACGGTAATTGTTTTATGTGGAAAGAAGACCGTCCTATAATATTTTCCTTTTAACCTATGTATCGAACAAAACAATGTTTGTCATACATGCTAACATGCCGCAATGTTTATTGCTCTTGGTTTAAAGTGAAGGTAGTTATAATGGAAGAAAAATATTGTCTTTCATTTGTTAAAGTGACATCGAAAGCTGTCCAGTTTTGCATTAACCCGTCAAAAGCTGTCTTAAAAGCCATCCAGACTACTTACTGAAAATGAATCAATTTGGGTCAAATGAGTGTAATGTAATAGCATAATATGAATAAAAAGTAGTTATACAAGTATATTGTATGAAGTGGGTGATGGGGTAATAAATTTCTTTTCCATGGTTACTATGTAGTTGCATTTGCATTTCCGTGTTTATGGGAACTTATTGTGCTTAAATGACTATTAGTCAGAGTTTATTATTAAAATAAAAAACGTGACCTTGCCAGCACCGTGATTCTAAGAGTTTAAACTTATTCATTTGTATTTTTGGGAAAACTATTTAGTTTCTTTGTCATATATGATAGAAGGCAACATCACATGTTCTAATTCTGCAATGTTGCCTTCTATCATATATAATATAACCAGGAATCATGACTCAATGTATTTATTTTAGGACATGAGACACTTCAGTTCCATTTAGATACTTAAGTTCATTATAATCTGGCTGAATTTTTTTCTTCTAACTAATCTTCATGCAGCTTATGTGGCAGTTTTGACTAAGCATGCCTGCTCAAATTATGATCCTTAAACTACTGTCTTGGCTTCTTGTCTTTCTCTTGTGAGGGTGTTATTGTAGTTGTTTGTCTAATTATTGGTTGACATATGTGTGATTTCATTTTTATGGTTTATATGAAATTTGTTGTTCGCTATTGTAGGCATGGATGAAGCATAAAGATAATCTGATTGTGATGGAAAGATATCATTTTTTTGCCTCAAGCTGTCGGCAATTTGGCTTCAATTGTAAATCTCTTGCTGAATTGAAGAATGATGAAAATGAAAGTGAAGGAGCACTCGCAAGAATTCTTGAAGTTCTGAAGCAAGTCCATAGCACATTCTTTGATGTATGTCACTTTTCATCATGATAAAGAGTTGGTTATTTCTGATATGCTAAAATTATTTGGGTAACTTTCGCAGGGACTTCAAGAAGATCTTGTTGGCAGAGATGTGAGGCAGGTAGCTATGTTATTCATATTTTGTTTGTCATTTGGCTCTGTAGCTTTTTTGTTATCAGAAATTTATAGTTATTTTCGGAATTATTGTGAAGCTCAATTAGGAGCGCATTTGAATGAGCTTATAGAGATGTTGTTTGTGCTTAAGAGAACAGCTCATTTGCATAAGCTTATGAAAATAATTTACGACAAGCTTATGCTAACAAAACTGTGAAAAAATGTTTAATAAAGTTGATTACGTAAACACTACATAATATAGTTGTTACGAGTTCATTTCTTTTCCTCAGGTTTTGAAATCAGTCCGAAAAGATGTCTTAAGTGGATGTGTGATCATTTTCAGCCGAATCGTTCATTCTGCATTACCAACTCTCCAGAAGATGGCAGGGCAAATGGGAGCTACTTGTTTGGCAGAACTTGATCCCTCAGTAACACATGTAGTTGGTACTGATGCTGGAACCGAGAAGTCCCGGTGGGCAGTAAAAGAGAACAAGTTTTTGGTTCATCCTCGATGGATAGAGGCTGCAAATTATTTTTGGCAAAAACAGCCTGAGGAGAACTTTGCTCTCAAGAAAAAGCACTGGTGACTTTTCTTCTAGTCTTCACTCTCTCCTATCTGTTAATAGTTTTGTGATAATACTTTAGTGGCCCACAGCTTTGAAGTTTGGGATATTTCATGGCTAACTAACTAAGTACTTCTGGTTTTGAACAGAAATTTCACCTTTTGAAATAGCATTTTCATTGTGATTATTCAATTTACAGATCATAGGGTTGTGTAGATATATAATGAAAATTCTATGCATGCCTCCATATGACAAGGTATTAGAGCTGTTATGAAGTGGCCATTGGTCTGATCCTTACTAATTCCATTCTACTATTCATGCTTCATGGGAAACAAGTTACTTGAGAAACAAGTAACTATCCCCCAACTACTCTTTAAGCCAAAATGGCTCATAACAACCTATAACAAACTTCTTCTAAGAAGCATCTAGAAGCAAAAGGAATAAGAAAAACTCATAAGAAATGTTTAAAAACCAAAAATGCTTAGGCCATAAGAATTTGATGCGCCGTGGACTAGGACCTATTGGTCATGACTGGTGCGCCTAAGTTGGATGTGCTATGCCCAGGCAGCCTCAGTCAGATTTCATGCGCCCAGACCAGGAGAATTCGGTCAGGCTTGATGCATCAAGGCCTTGGCGCCTCGGTCAGAATCTATGCGCCAAGGCCTGTGTACTACGATCAGAGTGTTATGCAGTGCCTCAAGCTGATGTCTCGATGGCGATGCACTGTTTTGCATGGGTCCCTTATTCCTTCGGTCACGAGTCATAATTCCTCGGTCAAGGTTGATTTTCCATCGGTCGTGTGGTGTTGTTTGGTGAATTTTGAGTTTGACTCGGCCAATTTTTATTTTGGCTCGATCAAGTTGCATGGAAGCTTCATCTTGGTCAGGTTCAGTCGTTGGCAGCTTTAATAATCATTCATTCATATGTTAACTATCATTGACTCTCAAACAAAAGTAAAATAAATCAATAGTAAATTATATGTTGATAGTGTAAAAACTTTACGTTGAGGTAAGTAGATTTTAAACTCTAACTCATAATGGTTTATCCAATTATTTTAGTTGGGTATATGCTTCTACTTATCTGACTTATTGCCTTAAAATAGTTGAAGGTTACGTGACAAAATATCTCAGTTTAATTACTACTGTTGAGTGTTGATTCTAATCACACCCCATAGTTAAAATACATAGCGCTATTAAAACTTATTGCCCATGGTTATTTTTACTGAATCAAAAGCAAAACAATAATTATTTTCAACATGCGCATCTTAATTATTTTTAATTTTCATGTATTTAAAATTATGTTTATGAAACCTTTGAGAACTGGGGTACATAAATGTCACTATGCATAGTACATAAGTAGTTGAGAACTTACAATAGACATCACAGAGATGAATAGTGTCAGAAAGGGTGATGCTACAAGATCATTTTATTGGTTGCTGTGATGCTTATGATCCTTTGAATCTCCTATTTGGCTATTTGTACCTCTTGATATAACATTTTTTTATATAATTAAGAGTATTCTCTCATTATGAATTATGAAATAATTTATTTTGAGTTGTATGACTGATAAATACTATTTAATAAGTGTCATTTTAAAGAATTTAATTTTAGACTTTTACTCTAACATGATATCTAGTGATCCAGTAGGATCTTATATTAAAATATTGTTAGTGTTCAATATGATATTGCTCTAAGAAGAGACAAACACAAATTAATTTTATTATTTTAATTACCAATTGTTAAATATTTGATTGAACTGTCGAGTATTGATTTAACAATCTTATAATTAATAACAACCATAGTGGCAATAGTGATAGTAATATATAGTTCCTAATTTTGTATGCTTTTATTTTCAGAGTTTTAGTAAGAGTTAATAATTTATCCTTGTGAGTATGGCTAACTAGGCATCGATCTTTTTTTGTGAATCAAATGTTGTCGTCTCCCTATATAAAAATTAGTGTACGAGAATACCATTTTTGTCGGGTCCACTAATTATCATTTTTAATATGGTAGGTTGCTTTCAAAATTTAATTCTGAGTAAGGTACATATGACCAAAACCAAATAACACTGCTCCAGACTGTGACTGCACGAGGCAGTCCTTGTGGGACGCATATCTATTATATCTATTGGTGTTCTCAATGATATACCAAACCAATCAAAATGTACCATTTGATTGGGAAAAAGTTATAAAAAACATAAATTAATATTTATATTATTTTGAGAAATATTATTGGTTAGGAACATGGAAACAGAATTTTTCTATATCAAGTGTATGGAAAGAACACCCTAAACAACAACTTACTAAAGTTAGCTACTTTATTAAATTTCTAAGGGATATTTTCACTTACCATCCAATTATGGAAGAGATAAATCCAAAAGACTATTCCTCATTACTTAAGTACTATATTGAGTTTATTATATTATTCAATATGAGATTACTGACATTACCATTATTCACCACAGGTATATAACATTACCATTACAATAACAAGGACTTGCTTATACACACACATATATAGTCACAAATACAACAAATGGACAGCATATAATTCCCATATACGCGGCTTATTTAGAAACTTCAATACACAGATTTGTCTAACAAATACATACAATTTGAAAAACGAAAGTTTGAACTTGGATCCATTAAATCGTGAGCTAACATGAAATCTATTATGCCAAGGCAGCTTCATTAGGTATACGGCTAATAGGTAATTCAAGTTGATGCATGAGTAATCACATGCCCATGGGACTTGGAGTAATACAAAGTGTGGGAGAGCAGATGTATACCCGATTAATAATCACTAAATTATCATATTGACTACCAAACCAGCATTTTTGTGGTGTCTATGAGACAATTCAAAGTGACCCCAAATGGAGAATAACACATAAACACAACTTCAGCTTGCATGATTTCATGACACCATCCAGATCGTTACCCCTCTCAGTTATAAGTTTTTCAGTGTCATCACATGATTTAATTGCAGCAAAGATTCATGGTAAACATGAAAAAATTTCTGTTTCTCGTATATTGCAACATCTCTATCGGTTGTGGAAATGGAGAAATTATATTTAGCAGATAAATATTCCGCACAAAAATTCATGCTTCTGTGTGCATTTTCGAGGTAACACCCATCAATATATGTGATAAGATTTTGAAGAGGTTTTCATCTCACAGACCACTCCTATGAACAATGGAATAATCCTGTAATCAAAGCAGACAACGAAATATTATCTCAAGTAAGGTAGAAAAATCTCAGAGAATCAGTTTATTTGAAAAATCTCTAACCTGTATGAGAAAGGTTGCTACTTGAATCCCTTCAATCAGGGTAGAAAAGAAATTCATGTCTGCCCAAGAAAGGAAAGAAGAAAACATTGCCATATTTAGGTTCTTGAAGTACTTTCCTTAAGGTTTCCTTTACCTGAAACACTGAAAAGGTAAAAAAAGACACGACATTCAAGGAACGAAGACATGGCATTTTCATAGTTTTCAGTTTTCGACTTGTGCAGTTGTTTGTTGATCATGCTCGAATAGTCGTCTGGACTCTATACCAACTTTTGCCATGCTGTGAGACAGGTCTATTATACAAATAGTGGTATGTAAAGGCAGTCAATAATATTTACTAAAGAATATTTCATTTCGTGTTCCAATTTTATATAAATATTGGGAATCTCTGTTAAGGAAATGAACATTTAATATTTTTTCATATACTTTTGTATAACACATTTCTTGATATACTGATTGGACTATATTATTATATTATCGCGTATCCACGTAGACGCTTCCAGATCTCATCTTGTCTAGATTCCACAGTTCTAGCCAGGCCTCATCCTACACGAAAGAATAGTTTCTTTATCAATAATCAAAAATCATTATCTAAAGGGAATAACAAAACCAAAGAAATAACAAGAATTTAAACCCATAAAGTGTAGCTTCTCTGAAATGGCTGCTTTTTAGAACAACAAATAAGAACGGGAGGAGCAGAACAAGATCGAGGCAAGTACGGAAAACGATGGTTAATTTGATTCTGAAAAAAATCATTGATCATTCTTTTTGTGTTAGAATATGAACAGTAAAATAATAATAAGAAGGCGTACATTTGATGATATCGATTTGGGTATGCTGTTCTCCTCCATGAAGGAAAGTACCATCCATAACAATTCCAAAAAAACATATAAACATATATGTTTATAAATAATGGTGAAGCTAGCTAGGAAGAAAGAATGATAAGAGTGAAGACATAAAATGAGAGGAAAGAACAGAAAAGAGAGAAGAAAAAGATGAGAACCTGACAGAAAGATAAGTGAGCACGCACCCACAATTGAATGCTCTCATACAATCACTACAAGCGTGTGCTCACTCTCTTCTGTCAGCATCTCTCTCTAGTTTCTGTGTGTTCTTCTTCTTGTTCTTCTTCTCTTTGTACCACTATTCCTTACTCTTCAGGTGTATGTTCAATATTATTTTCAGAGATCTAAAACCTCATATCCACCCATTTTGGGAAAGTGTTGTTCTGCACTTAGATGTATAGATTAATTTATGTTGTCTGTGAAATGCACCACTCAATCTCCAACCACTAAACCATCGGGTTGCTCATCTTAAACAAACAAATGTTAGGGAAATTTATAGTCAAATCTCACCTTGGATATGCGGGAGAAGTGAACAAATTTATAAGAAGGAAAGACCTATGAAATTAATATCTTAAGGTTTTTGTCCAAGATGTGAACTCTCGCGCTAGTAGTTCTTCACTTTTCCTCTTCTTAACAATGGAACCCTGATTGTTTGGGACTGTAAAACAAATAAATATATATATATATATATATATATATATATCAAAATTCAAAATAAGGGCAAGGCCCTGCTAAAAATATTAGTCCAAAAAACATTCATTCAAAATAATTTTATTATTTTAAGGAATTCATTTTTTTAATTATAAGAGTTTAGTATGATAGTATAATATAAAATATTATATACACTGAATGTATTATCCACACTCATTTGTATTACTTTCTTCTAAGAGTCAATGATTAAAAATAAATAATAAATAACGCAATTATAATATAAAAAAATCTTATGCACGTATGTTTTTCCTTTGGATGAAGTTTTTTTAACTTTTTGATATAATGATTTCATCTTTGTCTATCAGAAATTTCAACTTTGTCAAAGTATTTTCAAAATTGTCATCCATTTAGGAGATCTCTTTCTCTCTTCTCTGTCTCTGTCCACTCAATTTACTCATGGTTTTCTTTTCTGAATCGATTAATCTAAGAATATCTTGATAATAATAATTAACATCTATAAAATTTTGAAAATAACCCTATAAAAAATGACAATGCAACCTCTAAATATTTTATAAAAAGTAAAAACAAAATATTACACTAAGTCAAAGTATATTGATCATACACAAAAGGCAAAACAACATATATAAGTCATAAAGTAATGTAAAAATGAAGTATATGTTGTGGACAATAGATTAAGTCAAAGTATAGGAAGTCAATATTTGACCTAAAGTTATTTGTAACCCTTCTTGATTAAATATTTTTTTTAGACAAACTTTGATTTTATAGGTTTAAATTTGAGAATCCTTTAAGGTGATTTATACGTTTTTAATGTATGATTTTAAAGTTTTAATGGAATAATAAGTTGTTCATTGTTCTGGCATGTGATAGTTTTATAAATATATAGAAGAACCAACAAAATTCATTTATCAACAAAGTGATTTGAACTCCCACTCATGTGATTTCAGCAGTGATAATTAATGATATAGCTTTGTAATAATTAATGTGTTGAATGGAGTAAATAAAACATAGTGCATCTTTGGATCTGGGTTTGCAGCCACAAAAATCACGTTTTCATGATTAGAACATGATTTTCATATATTTTGAATGTTAAAAAAGTGATTCGGCTTATACGTTTTTTCATTCAATAGAAAAAATTCAAATATAAGATATCTCAATTCAAATTATATAAAAAATGATATATCCTCATACTATATCTACCTACAAATCTTTCTATTTATATAAAAAAAGAATTATCACGTTTTCAAAAAAAAGAGGAGAGAAATGGTGGGGTAATGGGATGGGGATTTGTTATCTCCAACCATGTCCTCAACTACGTTTTTGGTCAATCATAATAAAACAAAACTGATAAAGTTATAAATATTTAATTTTTTTAATCTGACGTGACATAATATGATTAGTCTGAAATAGAGTTTGGGATAACAGATCCTTATCCGAGTAATGATGTGAATGTAAAAGTGGTCCCTATGGTTTGTATTGGAAAAGTGATATGATGGTATTTATGGAAAGGACCTATGTGTCAGTTAAGTACTCGTGAATTATGATGGGACTGAGTCACCAATGCGAGTGAGACTCCTCTCCATTGATGGAGATGTAAGTGGTGTGTAAAAGTTAACAGAAGGTAACATATATTGACACTTATATTTCTTTTATGTGTAATGATATTATATTTCTACCCTTAAAATAGAAAAGAAAAAGTCACTTACCTCTCCATTACTTGAGAGGAGTCTTACTCCACCAATACACCACCCACTCTACACTTTCTCATTAAAATATCTTACTCTTTCAAATTACTGCATTCAACTTTTCTTCTTCAATTCGAAAATGAACAGAGAAAAGGGATATTTGAAACAAATTATGCATTGCTTAGAGCTTTTCATTTATTTCGTTATATAGAGCTTTTCACCTATTCAAAGTTAGATATAAGTTTTTGATGAAAGAGCATTTGCATTTTACTATTATGTCTCAATTATTAATCAGATTAAGAAGTTCATTAAGCATGATTGGATTGTGTTTTACTTCCATTTGCTCCGAGGAAGGAATAAAGGATTGTGTTTTGTTATTCCTTTTATATTTATTGCTTAAGTGTAATTTTAAAAATTAATTGAATATGAAAAATCAATGACTTTATTTTTTTATATATCAAATACAATGTTGTATGGAATGACACATACTACCAGATATTGCCATGTTGATCTATTGGTGCAATATTAAATCTTTAGATAAATCAAAAAGATTTTACTTCAGAGATTTTTGGAAAATCTTATCATGGAAAGTTAGTTCTGTTTATAACAATAAATTATAAAAATAAGGTGATGGAAATATATAATGGTATTTTTGTAAAAAAACATTGATTTATTTTTAATACTAGTTTTTGAGAATTTTTTATGGAAATAAGTTTTTTATTTAAAATAAGCACTTAATTAATGTATTTAATCAGCACTGATGGCCAAGAAACTGCATATTTACTCAAGTATAAAAATGATATGTCTCAAAATGTGTCTCCAATCATATTCTATTTAATATCTAATAAAATTGTGACACATATTAAAAAATAACAAATTATTCTAATTATATTTGATACTGCTTAATTTTTTTAATAAGTATCACAATTTTATTAGATAAGAATACAGTTTGGAACATATAATCTTCATTGATTTACACGATGGATTCAATTAAGTTAAATGTTTTCATTCAAGACATTAAGATGTCCAACCATAATTTTCTCAATATTTTTTCGAAGTTAATTAGAAAGAAAAAAATTGGTTACATTCAACTTTAAATGCTGGATGGAGCATTGATAATGGGCTAGTTATACTAATGTTTGAGGAGGACAATGTGTTAGAATGGAAAGTTACAATTGTTTGAGGAGGGATTGCAAACAGAGAAGCCACAATATTTTTATTTTTCCTCTTCATTTTTTGACATTCAACATGAACAGAACCATATTCCTAGATTATTAACAAGGAACAAGATAAAATTTATATCAATATGATGCTAAATATTAGTACAATAATTGGACACATAAAGTAGCTATGTGACAGATCTATCACAAACATTATTTATCTCTCTGATTCCCAGCTGCAAAAGAAAATTCAACACTAAACTCATGCTGTTTTATGGAACAAACTGTGGAAAGAGTTCTTTTTTTTCACCATACACATAACAATACTATCACTAGCCCATTGTATAAGAAGGGCTGGGTAAGTTGATCACAGTGGTTTTGATCTTGGTCATCATGTTTATGCTGGCCCTGCTAAAAATATTAGTCCAAAAAACATTCATTCAAAATAATTTTATTATTTTAAGGAATTCATTTTTTTAATTATAAGAGTTTAGTATGATAGTATAATATAAAATATTATATACACTGAATGTATTATCCACACTCATTTGTATTACTTTCTTCTAAGAGTCAATGATTAAAAATAAATAATAAATAACGCAATTATAATATAAAAAAATCTTATGCACGTATGTTTTTCCTTTGGATGAAGTTTTTTTAACTTTTTGATATAATGATTTCATCTTTGTCTATCAGAAATTTCAACTTTGTCAAAGTATTTTCAAAATTGTCATCCATTTAGGAGATCTCTTTCTCTCTTCTCTGTCTCTGTCCACTCAATTTACTCATGGTTTTCTTTTCTGAATCGATTAATCTAAGAATATCTTGATAATAATAATTAACATCTATAAAATTTTGAAAATAACCCTATAAAAAATGACAATGCAACCTCTAAATATTTTATAAAAAGTAAAAACAAAATATTACACTAAGTCAAAGTATATTGATCATACACAAAAGGCAAAACAACATATATAAGTCATAAAGTAATGTAAAAATGAAGTATATGTTGTGGACAATAGATTAAGTCAAAGTATAGGAAGTCAATATTTGACCTAAAGTTATTTGTAACCCTTCTTGATTAAATATTTTTTTTAGACAAACTTTGATTTTATAGGTTTAAATTTGAGAATCCTTTAAGGTGATTTATACGTTTTTAATGTATGATTTTAAAGTTTTAATGGAATAATAAGTTGTTCATTGTTCTGGCATGTGATAGTTTTATAAATATATAGAAGAACCAACAAAATTCATTTATCAACAAAGTGATTTGAACTCCCACTCATGTGATTTCAGCAGTGATAATTAATGATATAGCTTTGTAATAATTAATGTGTTGAATGGAGTAAATAAAACATAGTGCATCTTTGGATCTGGGTTTGCAGCCACAAAAATCACGTTTTCATGATTAGAACATGATTTTCATATATTTTGAATGTTAAAAAAGTGATTCGGCTTATACGTTTTTTCATTCAATAGAAAAAATTCAAATATAAGATATCTCAATTCAAATTATATAAAAAATGATATATCCTCATACTATATCTACCTACAAATCTTTCTATTTATATAAAAAAAGAATTATCACGTTTTCAAAAAAAAGAGGAGAGAAATGGTGGGGTAATGGGATGGGGATTTGTTATCTCCAACCATGTCCTCAACTACGTTTTTGGTCAATCATAATAAAACAAAACTGATAAAGTTATAAATATTTAATTTTTTTAATCTGACGTGACATAATATGATTAGTCTGAAATAGAGTTTGGGATAACAGATCCTTATCCGAGTAATGATGTGAATGTAAAAGTGGTCCCTATGGTTTGTATTGGAAAAGTGATATGATGGTATTTATGGAAAGGACCTATGTGTCAGTTAAGTACTCGTGAATTATGATGGGACTGAGTCACCAATGCGAGTGAGACTCCTCTCCATTGATGGAGATGTAAGTGGTGTGTAAAAGTTAACAGAAGGTAACATATATTGACACTTATATTTCTTTTATGTGTAATGATATTATATTTCTACCCTTAAAATAGAAAAGAAAAAGTCACTTACCTCTCCATTACTTGAGAGGAGTCTTACTCCACCAATACACCACCCACTCTACACTTTCTCATTAAAATATCTTACTCTTTCAAATTACTGCATTCAACTTTTCTTCTTCAATTCGAAAATGAACAGAGAAAAGGGATATTTGAAACAAATTATGCATTGCTTAGAGCTTTTCATTTATTTCGTTATATAGAGCTTTTCACCTATTCAAAGTTAGATATAAGTTTTTGATGAAAGAGCATTTGCATTTTACTATTATGTCTCAATTATTAATCAGATTAAGAAGTTCATTAAGCATGATTGGATTGTGTTTTACTTCCATTTGCTCCGAGGAAGGAATAAAGGATTGTGTTTTGTTATTCCTTTTATATTTATTGCTTAAGTGTAATTTTAAAAATTAATTGAATATGAAAAATCAATGACTTTATTTTTTTATATATCAAATACAATGTTGTATGGAATGACACATACTACCAGATATTGCCATGTTGATCTATTGGTGCAATATTAAATCTTTAGATAAATCAAAAAGATTTTACTTCAGAGATTTTTGGAAAATCTTATCATGGAAAGTTAGTTCTGTTTATAACAATAAATTATAAAAATAAGGTGATGGAAATATATAATGGTATTTTTGTAAAAAAACATTGATTTATTTTTAATACTAGTTTTTGAGAATTTTTTATGGAAATAAGTTTTTTATTTAAAATAAGCACTTAATTAATGTATTTAATCAGCACTGATGGCCAAGAAACTGCATATTTACTCAAGTATAAAAATGATATGTCTCAAAATGTGTCTCCAATCATATTCTATTTAATATCTAATAAAATTGTGACACATATTAAAAAATAACAAATTATTCTAATTATATTTGATACTGCTTAATTTTTTTAATAAGTATCACAATTTTATTAGATAAGAATACAGTTTGGAACATATAATCTTCATTGATTTACACGATGGATTCAATTAAGTTAAATGTTTTCATTCAAGACATTAAGATGTCCAACCATAATTTTCTCAATATTTTTTCGAAGTTAATTAGAAAGAAAAAAATTGGTTACATTCAACTTTAAATGCTGGATGGAGCATTGATAATGGGCTAGTTATACTAATGTTTGAGGAGGACAATGTGTTAGAATGGAAAGTTACAATTGTTTGAGGAGGGATTGCAAACAGAGAAGCCACAATATTTTTATTTTTCCTCTTCATTTTTTGACATTCAACATGAACAGAACCATATTCCTAGATTATTAACAAGGAACAAGATAAAATTTATATCAATATGATGCTAAATATTAGTACAATAATTGGACACATAAAGTAGCTATGTGACAGATCTATCACAAACATTATTTATCTCTCTGATTCCCAGCTGCAAAAGAAAATTCAACACTAAACTCATGCTGTTTTATGGAACAAACTGTGGAAAGAGTTCTTTTTTTTCACCATACACATAACAATACTATCACTAGCCCATTGTATAAGAAGGGCTGGGTAAGTTGATCACAGTGGTTTTGATCTTGGTCATCATGTTTATGCTGTTGGTAATTCCTTGAGATCCAATTCCACTGTCCTTTATACCCTGTAAGTACAACATTTTTTTAACATTAGAAACAGACACACATGTTGTCTATTGGTTTGTGAAATACAAGTGCTTGTGCTTCTTTTCAAAGTTTTGGAAATAACAATAGTTAAATGAGTAATGTTATTTGACACAGTTGCTTAGAAATAAGTGTATTTGATTGGTTTTATATTTATGTTGGGTTCACCTGAAAGGGAAAATGATCTGGTCCACGAGCTGGAGCAGAATTTATCTGAACTGTTCCTGTTTCCATTGCATCACTGATCAACATTGCTTTGTTGATATCCTTTGTGAAGACACATCCCTGCACAAGTTCAATGGGTTGATGCAAATTACTATCATGCTCACAAATGAAAGTCTTTTTATACTCTTCAAAGGGTAAGTGATAATGTTTAAGTGAGATAGTGATAAAGTTCTACCTGAAGTCCAAAGTTGCTAGCATTACAATGGTGGATTCCTTCTTCAACAGAACTGATCCTAATTACTGGCAAAACTGGTCCAAATGGCTCTTCCCATGCAATTCTCATGTCAGGCCTAACATTATCCAATAGCAAAGGCCAAATGAGATTACCTTCTCTTTTGTACTCTTGGCAGAATGTTGCACCTTTCTGTTTAGCATCTAAGACTAGACCTTCGATGAAATTGGCCGATGATTCTGACACAACCGGTGTGATGTCACTGTCGTTCTCTGGTGGTCCAACACTTAGCTTTGCCACCTTAGCCTTCACTTTCTCAACCAAAGCATCAGCCACAGATTCCATTACCAGGACAACTTTAACTGCAGTGCACCTCTGACCACTTTTATTGAAAAAGTGAACAATAATTCAAGTAAGTGACCATTACATAAAGTAAGTTCCATTAGCATGTTACAAATAGACATTCATCATAAAGGAAGCATATGAATCTCAAATGGTAAACATATATTTAGTCTGTATAATCTATATGAATTCTTACCATGCAATGATCATCATCTATTGCGAAATACTCTGATATTAGCAGCGATTGGTGTCAATCTTAATATCGACAATTCTATCAAATCAATGCGTAAAAGGACTAATTCAGATGTGACATTCACCTGTATGAAAAACCTCCCTTTATAATGTTTGCAGCCACCAAATCCAGGTCAGCATCTTCAAGTACAATGCATGCATCTTTTCCTCCTAATTCCATTTGAAGAGGAATCATACCTGCCTTCTTTGAAATTGCAATTCCAGTATCTCCACCAGTGAAGCTGAACACACAATAGTATTATAAGTCAGCAGAGGAAGAGGGGAAATAGGGGACATGCTGACACGAGGTACCGAACTATCACGGAATCATATAAAAAGGAACAAATTGTCACCTTATACAATTCACTCCTGGATGCAATGTAAGGAAGTCACCAATCTCAGATCCTTTGCCAGTTACACAACTGATTAGGCCTTTGGGAAAACCAGCTAAGTGAAAGCAATGAACCATGTGCAAAGCAGAAACAGCACCCTGGAATGTATAATTAAATGACCATTTAGAATGCACAAAACAGAGATTTTGAAATGAATAATTTGGACTAGATTGATTATCTAGTTTTCAAATGTACAACTTTCGATTTCTTTTACGCCGCAGTCATATATGTTAGCAGTTTTGTGACATGAGGTACTAGTTACTTTAAGAGTATGCATATGGCTTATAGTGCCTTTGAAGAGATTCAAAGTGAAGGATATAGTTACCTGAGTTGGAGGCTTGAGCACAATGGAATTTCCAGCGATAAGTGCAGGGGCAATTTTCGAGACGGCGAGATTGACAGGATAATTAAAAGGTGGAATGGCTAAAACCACTCCTAATGGAATCTGAAAATCAATTGCAACTTTCTTAGATCACATCATCAATCAATCAAAAAAAATAAGGAGATTACACATGTATGGTAACTCTACCATGGTAATTTTATTTGCAAGTCATTAAAAGTTAAGATGATGAAATGTAACCCTTATTATTAGAAAACTTAGGCTTCAGATTTGATTATTGCATTGTAACCCTTATTATTAGTTGTGTCTGTTTGTGACTTCATTGAAATATGTTGTTGAATGTAATAGCCTAGATTTAGTGACCATTCAGTAACTTGTTAAAATATGTTTGTTAAAATTGTAAAATGTAAAGTACTATTTAGTAAGCAAGTGCTGAAAATAGACCTTAGATGTGAGGCAATACTTTGTCCTTTCATTTCCTGGAAAACTATCAGATACTAAGAACTTTCCCTCTCCCAAAATCCTCACTCCTTCTTCAGCACAGTAAGAAATAAGATCACCAGATCTTACAACCTTCATGAAAAAATTATAGACAAGTTATCTTAATAATTCAAAATTTTAATCCAAAACAATAATATTTTGGCTTGTTTTACAGAATCACATAGCACAACATAACATAACATGCACCTCTGTTACTGCATCTTTGGCTGGTTTTGCTATTTCCTTAACTAGGCACTCAGCAATTGGAGCTTTGTTCTCTTTGAGAATAGCAGCAGCCTTATGAAGAAGTTCAGCTCTTTTCCATAGTGGAGTCTTTGCCCATAACTTTTGTGCAGATTTTGCTGAATCTATTACCTTATTAACCTCCTCTTGTGAACATGCTGCATGAATAATTGTATATCACATCATTTTTCACAACACAACACAAATATGATTGCATGTTCTATTTTTGTTAGAGAAAACTACAAGTAATAATCACCTTGAACTTTGTATTGAGTCTTTCTGGTAGTTGGGTTGATGATAGCAACACTTTTGTTAGAAGAAGATTTCTTCCATTCTCCATCAGCATAGTATTTGTACACATCTCCATCAAAAGTCTCTGAAAACACTCCAGTACCAGCCAATGCCATGTTAGAAATTAAAGAAACAAATAATGCAGACCAAAACTATCAGCAAAAAATGGAGTTGAAGGTGATAGTTTAGTGAATGATCAACAATATGAGTGGTTTATATAAAGAGAAGGTAAGCCATGCATTGTTTAGGTGGTTCTGAACTTGCCATGTAAGCTTTATTTATCTCAATAACCCTTGTCCTATCTTATACATAAAATGCATGCTTAGTGTACTCCTCTCATTCTGCACATGTTAGAGGTAGTTAGTAACATGCTACTACTTAAGACAATAAAGTAATACTTAATATCTATACACGGTGTAAAGATTTAGATATACTTAGTACATTATTCACTATTTATTTATATTTTTTGAAGAGTCAATAATAATTATATATATAATGAATAATCTAGTAACAATGTATAAAATTCATACTCTATTAATGTATAGAAGTAATCATCATTATTGTAGGAAGATAGTACTAAAAATTATAACAACTTATGTGGGTGACATTATTCAATATCCATGCCTCATGGCGTTGGCAGTGACTGTGAGTAACATTATTCATGGTATTTGATGACTAATCAGTAATTAAAAAGATTTTAAAATCTGTGTATTGTTACTATCAAGTTTTTTATATCATGAGCATATCATTTTTTTTTGTTTTTTTTAGAATCAATAATAATTAAGATATGAATGGTGAATGATTTGCGGTAAAAAAAACATTTAATAGTCACTATATACCTATTAAATCAAATTTATTAACGTTGTAACAATATTATTCATGCTTTATGTTGCTATTGGGAAGGAAATTGATATAAACAAAGTTTAGGAACATTAAAACCAATAAGGACCTCTCCTACATTTTGTATCACATAGTGTATCAGTTCAATTAAAAATTATCATATATTTAGGAAAAAATATATATATATATATATATATAAAGTAACATTTTATGTTATTTGGTGTAATATAATTGGCTTCCAATATAAGAACAATAAGTTTTAATGGCAGAGGATCCTAGTTCCATTAAAAAGTTATAGCAACATTATCCATGCCTCATATTGCTCCCCACAGTGGCTTGGACTGTGACTCTGTGAGTAACATTATTAATGGCATTTAGTCACTAACCATGAAAAATCAAATTTAATTATCTTCATTATTTTATCATGGACGGAGTATGAATAGATTGATGGAAAGAGTATGGAGTGGGTTGGTTTGTGTGCCAGAGAATCCATTAGAAGAAATAAATTATTAGTGAAAATGAACTGATTGCAGAGAAATTTAATTGAGGTATAATTCACTAACTTCCAATAACTAACACATAAAGTTGTGAGCAATGCATGTAGAAATTAGAATTAAAGCGTGTATGCACCATGTACCCATTTATTTAATAAGTCAAATATTTGTGTATAGTTATTGTATCATTCATTATTTATTTATATTACTTTTATTTAGAATTTAATGTGAATTAAAAATAAATAATAAGTGATACAGTGATAGTGTAAAATATCTTATATTGTTAATGTATACATATTTTTCTATTGTTTAATTCCACCAACACTATAATTTTCAAGTGGAAATATGCGATTTGTAGAATAAAGCTACCTCGTGTGGTTAATAAAACTGACCTTATATTTTGATTACTTTATGTGGTGCTAATAAAGCTGTGAGTTATAGTGTGGTTTATAAAATTAATAAAACATTGCCCTCCTATCTTATGGTAAAAGGTTACTATCAATTTATGATTTACTCATAATTCATTCATAATGTTTTTAAAATTTTAAATATAGTGTTCTCATGCAATTCTAAAGCATATTGGAAAGCAAATAATTTGAATCTAAACTTTAATTATACTTATAATCATATTCTTAAAGCCATTTTCTAATATTTGTATTTTTAAAATAAAAGAACTCCTTTCATTTATAAATCAAACCTTACATATTCTATTTATTTGATATCTTTTAATATTTAAATTATGTATGTAGTTTGAAAAATCATTAAATAATATGAAATTTTGATATAGTTTATTTAAGATAATTTTATTTACTACAAACTGTAAACTAAATTAAAAGGAAAATGAGATATGTTTGGTAAAAAATAAACTATAAATAAGGGTGTAATTAGAAAATAAAATTTAAATATGTATTGAGTTCCTAAAACATGAAAAGATTTAGAATATCATAAAAAAATTAAAATATCAAAATATATGAAACATGAGTGTTTTTTACGAATGTCATTAAAAATTAAAATAATTTGTAAATTAGTATAGAAACATGATGTTGTTCAAGTGATGTAAACCTCAATTAGATCGTCAGGTAGACCAAAACGAAAAATGAGTATGTCATAACTAAGAAGAATGAATAATGAAAATCCAATAGACACCTTTTACTGCCGCAAATTCAGCACTTTTTGCTGCAGAAAATTCAGCTTCCAGTGTGCATTGCTTGGAATTGATATGTTGTGATGGAATTAAAGGTAACTGGCACAAAAAATTATCTCTGTTCTTTGTTGGTACCTTATTCATAGCTAAAATGTTCCTACTTTTGAAATAGATGCATGGTTGTGTCAATGAAGATATCATGTTAAATAGAATGAATGTAATTCACTGATTCAAAACTGTTATAGGACGTAGTGTAATATACAAACACAATTTGAGTAACCTAAGATCTAGGAGATAAACTAGGACATTGACTAATCTAGGAGAATGGTTCCTAAGATTATTTACACATGTGATAAATCAGGCTTTGGAATTTAGAACTTTCTAGTATGTATTTACACGTGTGAATCATATCAAGGGCATACTAATACTCGTATCCGAACAAAGATATTTTCTATTAATGGAGAGACAAATATTTGTTTTTACTCGTATTTTCAATGGTAAAAATGTGATTTCATAATAAAAAAAATTATAAAAGTGTAATTACATGTTATCTTTTGTGTGTTATTGTGTGACGTCTCTCCATTAATAGAGAGGATCCTTACTCTCCTATTCATTCAAGTTGGTTTGCTAAGAGTTTTAGAACTTGATTTGAGGAAGAAATATAGAAAGTGTGAATGAGTTTTTTTTTAAATATCTTTACAGACAAAATGACAATAAAGTTCAATATGACAATAAAGTTTTGATTTGTGTTTAATTCTGCCATGAACATGAGTCTTATGATGATTTCATTTTTATGTTGGAATCCTAGCCAACAAAAAGAGCTTTGTGATGCTCAAATGAGCCATTTTCATGGTATCCAAGTTGTTAAATCCATTAACAAGCTTCTTCTGAGATAATAGTTTAGTGACAATCAATGCATTATTGAGTTAAAAAAAAACTTGAGAAAAGATGAACAATGATCTTCTTCACTAATAAGAGTGGAGTTCTTGTTTTTGCATTTGCTTTAAAGGTTAAAAATGTTATCTCATTAAAGATAAATGGATAAAAATTTCATAACATATTGTTTTTACTTTTATTTTTAGTAACATTTTCTTCTCCAATACTATAGGATCCTTACTTAAAAGAAACTCTTACATTTCTGATTTGTGTATAGACTTGTCTAGGTTTTAGGTTGAACCAAGGTTAGGTAGGATTATGACAAATAATGAGAAAGAGGGGGCAAACTATTAAGTGGTTTGTGCTAATATATCATCACCAAATAATAATAAATGATGCTCCAACAAACAAGCATAATCTCTTTTTACTATAGGCTATAGAAAGAAAGACATAAGGAGGAGTGATTTAATTCATGACCACACACAAGAAAAGAAGGGTGTAGTTGGTGAATTGGGTGGTTGGTAAGTGTAGGGTGTAGAGATGCACAAAGCACGACCAATATGCAATGTAGACTAGTCCTGGTTGAGGACCACTTTCACATTATTGCCTTCTAGCCAATTTAAGATAGCCTTACAATTAATCAAAACAAAAGAAGCAGATATAGTCAGTAGAAAAACTTGTATAAAGACATATGTAACACGTCACATTTGGAAACAATTACATTTTATAATTTTTTGGTGCTATCATTTAAAATTAAAATTTAATTAGAATTAAAACATTAATGTGTAGTCAGAATCTTATTAGTTGTCTCTACATGGTTTCGTCTCCATAGAATTC
This sequence comes from Lupinus angustifolius, assembly GCF_001865875.1. Taxonomy (NCBI): domain Eukaryota; kingdom Viridiplantae; phylum Streptophyta; class Magnoliopsida; order Fabales; family Fabaceae; genus Lupinus; species Lupinus angustifolius. Next base: position 2,158,049 of record NC_032009.1, on the reverse strand, counting down.
TTTATGTGGACCACATTGACATTGTTTTGTTTCAAAATAAAAGCACCATGGTATACCATCACCATGACAATGATAAATGATCAAACACTCCATTATTGGGAGCTCTTGTTTTCATCTTATTCGGCCTAGCATGCCTGCCACAACTTTTGTCTAGTGAACTTATCAATTGTGAAGCTTTCAAAATGTTGAATTGTAACATATTGGGAACGCTATCAAAATGTTGATTGTAGCCATTTCTCACATTTAAGGTGAAGTGCCTTACAACTAATCTTATCAAGTAGATGGGCCACATTGATAGGATAGGGATTAATCGTTGTTAAACATGTCTCAAATCCCAAACCCATCATAGTAAAACAAAAATAGACAAAATCATGAGTATTTAAATATTTTAATTAATGTGACATATTGTAATTGATTTGAGACATATTTTATAACATGAGAATAACATATCCTTGTTCACATTGACATTGCTTTGTTTCAAAGTAAAAACAACATGGCCTACCATCACAATGGCAATGATCATTGATCAACACTCCATTGGGAGCTCTTGTTCTCATAGCCCATCACACTTTTATCTTCTGGAATTATCAACCCATATTTAAGATTGGTTCAAGATCTGAAGGTCCTTTTCTATTAAATATGACATTATTTTACAAAATTGTATTTGTAAGTTATTGCTTATAGATCTTATATCTATCTATTTATATGAAGAAGAAATCATGTAAGAGAGAAATGTTATTTGTAAAAATGGTATTGTAAACTTAGAATGTGTGAGAAATTAATAATACTTCTTGATTTATCTTTTGAATTATTCTATCACATGTATTGGTTAATACCTTTGGTCCTAACATAGACACGAAGAAAAAATGATATCACTTTTTATAGATTCATTGAGAACAATTATAATATTATTGATACTTTGATAGCCTATTAGACACATCCTTGTGAAACATGTCTCATAGACTCCAATATCATATTGACGGTTCATCCGTTTTTCAATTGATATTTTGGATGGTGGATGTAGTTAGAAGGAAGATCACGTATCTCAAATGACGATTTATCTTAATTATAATAATACTTTTTGTTTTTAGAAATTTTTTATAATTGATGTTACAATATATGATTGATCCAAGATAAAGAATTAGAAAGAGACAAGTGATCCCGATCCCGACTAGAAATGCATTGGTGTTCTCCCTTTTTATATAGTACTTGGGCCTCCCAATCCGGCCCATCTTCCACCAATAGTGTTCAAAATTCAGAAACTTAGGGTTCCGATCGCTCCCGAATCTCATAATTGAATTGATCAAACTCTTCGATTCTCCAAGCTTAGGTAATGAAGATGCATTCCAAATCTCACCAAGTCTTCGTTCAATCACAGGAACTTCAGATTCTTCCTCAATCCGTAACACTTTCTGCTATTTCAAATGAAACGCTTTCGCATCTGAAACGCTCTCTATTTCCCGATTCACCACGAATTGTATCCTCTTTATACTTCACCCTTAACGGGAAACCTCTCCTCGATGAAACCCCTCTTTCTAGTTCCCAAATTGCGCCCTTTTCCACCCTAATCTTACGATCTCGGTTACTTGGCGGCGGAGGCGATGGAGGCGCAACCGGTGCTGAATCACGTGATTGCTACCTCAACATGTACGCGGAGAAGAAGCCCGACAAGGTGGATCCTAACGAGCAAAGACTCTCTAAGTGGTTGAATTGCGCTTTGTCGAACGAGACATTGAGTGAACCCTGCGTGATTGATAAGTTGGGGAATATCTTCAACAAAGAGTCGTTGGTTGAGGCTTTGATTGGGAAGAAGCTTCCTAAGGAGTTTGGTCATATCAAGGGTTTGAAAGATATGATTAATGTGAAGCTTGATTTGATTCCTGGTGTGGACCATGGGACAAGTGGTTCGAAGTTTCAGTGCCCCGTTGCAGGGCTTGAATTCAATGGAAAGTATAAGTTTTTCGCTTTGAGGAATTGTGGGCATGTGTTGAGTGCAAAGGCTTTGAAGGAGGTTAAGTCGTCGTGTTGCTTGGTTTGTCACAAGGAGTTTGAGGAATTTGATAAGATTGTGATCAATGGGAGTGAGGAAGAGGTGCTGGTGTTGAGGGATAGGATGGACGAGGAGAAGGCGAAGATCACGAGGGAGAAGAAAGCGAAGAAGGTGAAGAACGGGAATGTGGAGGAGAATGGGGTGTGTTTGGAAGGGAAAAGGTTGAGTGGTTCAAAACATGGGGTAGATGTTAAGGCTGTGGCTAAAGTTGAGGGAAATGGGAAGGTTGGTTTGAAGGGTGTAGGTGATGCTCCTGTTGCTATTGCTACTGCGAAGCGATTCAAGGCCACTGATGTTGCACCACCTAATGCTACAAAGGATGTGTATGCTTCCATTTTCACTTCGTCGAGGAAGTCTGATTTTAAAGAAACATATAGTTGTAGGTCTCTGCCTCTTGGTAGAAACTAGAAACTCTTGTTGTGGTATCCGGTACTCGAGTGACACTACTGTTTTATTCTGGGCATTGTACTGAATTATAGTCCGCGGTTATAGAAAAGATTGACTTTTCTTTCAGTCTCTACAAGTTTGTTGTCATGAAATCATATTGTTGATCTTTGGTTTAAAAGGGGTTTTGTTAATAACATCTATCTATAGGGCCTGTTTGGTTTATGAAAATGATTTATTTTTTCCTTTTTCTCCATTTGTTATTAATTACAAAAGCAGGAAATGTTTTTTGCAAACCAAAGAGACACTTAATTAACCATTCTCTAATTTCTCCTGCACTGTAAACGTTTTAGCAACATAAAAGATCAGACTTGGTGGTATGGGATATGTTCAGGTCCATCATCTCTTGTATTTATAATTTCATGCCAGTTGTGGCTTGAGTCAATGTTCAAATGAGAATGTGAGATAGATCATACATGTTGGGGGTTTGAACCAGTTACATTTGAGTCAATTATCTTTGTTTCTCAGTTATGTGTAGGTTGATGAGTCCACACATTTACCTGTACTTTGTAGATGAATCATTGACTGAACTGGACTTTTCTTCTACTTGTTTTTTTCCTTGTTATATTTTCAATGAATGGCATGTTTAAGATCATGAATTGAATTGCCTATACTTTGTATAGCAGTAATTAATAAGGTGTTGCTGTTAACTTTATCAATGATCTATTGATCTATTCACAATTCTCATCAGCCATTATTTTAATTGATTCTGTTACCAAAACTTCAAGTTAAATGAAATTGAGAAAGTGGCCAAGAGTGCTATAATGCTAAATGAAAAATGATATATTCTCTTATTAATGATTGATTTACAAGTGACATATGGTAAAAATATATCATTATGTAGAAACTCACATCATATCCCTCGTCATCAGAAAAGTCCTTCTCCATTTGGGCCAAAGTTCATGGAAAATTGGAAATACAAATAGAAAGTTGATGGAAAATTGGAAATACAATCAGAAAAGAAAAGCAGGAAGTTAGAAACATAAATACTAACAACACAAATTGTAGAAATAATAGTTTAATGTATATTCACGATCAATTTAAATATTTCTTCCCTTGTGTGGATGTATTTGTTATTTTCTCCATAAATAAATACCAGTTTAAATCTAAAGAGTGTGAAAAGTAGTTGTATTAATGAGAAAGTCTAATTTAAAAATAACCTAAATTGATGTGCACAACCTATTTTGTACTTGGGGATTGGCAAGACATGAATGTTTGAACTTTGAAGTGATTCATTGATAAAGTGCACGTTAACGTTTGTTTAAAATTCCGGAATTGACCTTTCCCATTTTCCATAACTCACATCAAAACAAAACCAAACCCTCTTTTTCTCACTTCCCCAATTCATCTTCTTCCAATGGAAGACGACGACGACGAGTTCGGAGATTTATATTCTGACGTCCTTCCACCGTTCGCTTCTTCCTCTCCGCCACCGATCTCCGCCGCCGTCGAACTCCCCAAACCAGCTCAACAACAACATATGCAATTGACAGATGTGGATTTGAACCCTACTAAGGAAACCGATGCTGATTTCATCGATAATGATGTCAAATTTGATATCGAGGAAGACGAGGAAAACGAGGAAAACAATGAAATTCCCTCTCTATTTACCGATGCTGGTGGTGGTGGTGGCCATGGGGATGGTGTTGAAGCTTCTAGAAGAATAGACGATAGAGGCGAGGGTGATGATGATGATTGGGACAGTGACAGCGAGGATGATTTGCAGATAGTGTTGAATGACAACAATAGCCTTATGACGACGGTTGATGATGGCGGCGGTGGCGAAGATGGTGGGTTGAATATTATGGCCGGTGGTGACCCTAATCAGGATGCGGCCGGAGAGGAGAAAGAGTGGGGGGAGAATACAACACAACTGGTGGATGGTGAGAGAAAGGATCTTATAGGAGAATCATCCAAAGCCATTGGAGTGCCGCTAAAAATTGGGTTCAGTCATCAAGGTTATCACCCATTTAAGGTCAGTGTAAGTGACCTTCAAAGGATAGGTCAATTACTTGTACTTGGGGTTCTTTTATGTTTACCCCTTCCTTTATTAGTTTATAATCTCGTTTCGCCTTGTAATTGTACACTTTTATGTATATTCAGTACTTAATTTGTTGGTGAAATCAAGTTTGGTCATCTAAACTAGCTGGTTTATGTTTTTTCCATACACATTCTTTTCAAGAGTTGTTTCAGCTGTATTTACCAAGATAGTATGGAGAGTCAGTTGAAGGCTGAAAAGCCGGGGGTTAAAGGTGGGATAAGCTAACATGTTTGGTTAAACTAGTTGTAAAATGCCTAAAAAATTGTAAATTCATGTAAAAGTACTTATAAGTCAGAAGATTATAAGACACAAGTCGGTTTAAGGGTCTTCTCAAGCCAATGCTGTAAACCTGTGACTTTTTCTGAAAATCCACTCAAACCAAATAGGGCTCAGACTTATTTTTGGTCAAATAAGTCCGTCGTCTGACTTATAATCTCATCATATACCTTTCTAATCACACTTAAAAGAAATAAAGGAACTCAAATGGCAGTGACAAATAGAAGTCAATCTAACATCCACCTTGATGTTAGACATTAGCTGTGGTACAGATTGTGGGTAATATTGTGTGGTATCTACAATCATTTGGTAATTTGACGACCTATTTATTATGAACATGAGGTTATTAAAGAGAACCAGGGGATGTACCCAGAACAAGAAAATAATTAAAATGCATAGTATAAATCATGGTAATTTCATGAATGATTTCATCAGCAGCATCATGGATGTGTAAATGCTATAATGAGAGTGTTTGTTGCTCCTTGGTAACCATGTAAAGGCTATAATGAGTGTCGTCACTCCTTCGTAACCACATACGACCCTTAAGTTTTGAAGCTTATCTATCTGCTACATTTCCATCCATCTCGTTCTTAAGTTTCCTTTTTGAGGGAAGAGGGATGGGTGTATGGGGTGTTCCACTGCTCAATGTTTGCAATATTGAAATTGAGCGAAGTTTCTTTTGGGGTGCTACAGCATTTGTTTTTTTCGAGGTTCCTTTCATTATTTTAATCAACTTATCAAGGGTGGATTAATATTCTTTTGTGGTACCTTCTGAAGAATTGAATCTGCTTGATACTTTATATTGTTATCTCTTGAAAATAGGTATGGAAATTGAGCACATAACTTCTAAAAAGTTTCGTGTATGAAGAATAAATTGGAAGGGAAAGCTGTAGTAAGAGATAGTTGAGTTTTACATATTACTTGTGACCTACATACATAGGGAAAAAGGTTAATAAGAGGAGAAGGGAAATGCCATATTGCCACCTTCTGTTATTGATGCTAAAAAGGGCAATTTGGAGAAGGGAAATGCCAGCCAGGGTAGATGTATGCATCATCACCCTCCCAAGCGAAGAGACTGTTTCTAGGATTTGAACTCATGACTTCCAAGTCATAAGGCATGTAACCTTACCATTGTGACAAGGCTCACCAATTGATGATGTTACTTGAAAAAAATGACAAATGATTGGATAATGTAGATATTTGAAGACATAAATTGATGTGTAAAGATGCCTCCTCATACTATACCCAAAAAAGTTGATTCCCCAGACTATGCAGTAGCTGCTCAACCTGCTCCTTTTTTAAAAGAATATTCTATTTTGAGAAATTATGAGGGTTTTTGTTGTGAGTCAGATGATTATAACTTGTTGATATGTAGATGATTTTAGAGTCTGTTTTTAGCTCAACTGGATAAATCAATGGATACCTACTTGATGGTTTGTCAAGGCCTGCACAACTTTCTTCATTTGCTATGAGCTTAACATACAGCAACAATCTATCCTTAATCTCACTAGGTGGGGTCGACAATATGGATCGAACAACGACATAATGCTCTTCATAAATCATGTTCACCGATAGTTGTTTGCTTGGTTTCCATATAAATATTTATCATGGCTTATCAAAGCGGAAAAGAATTGAAATATCTAATGTTTTGTTTGTTTTTTCATTGTTATGTAGTATGTCAGGCCCGGTGCAACACCAATGCCTGTAGCAACTACTACTCCTGGAGTACCTCCTGGCCAGATTCGTCCACTTGCTAACATGAATCCCATGGCTGGTCGTGGCAGAGGGGAATGGAGACCAACTGGAATAAAAGGTGCTGCTGCCATGCAAACAAGTTTTCATGCAGGGCGGGGTTTTGGTGGTGGATTAGAATTCACACTTCCTTCCCACAAGTAACTTTTAATTTACTGGATTTTTATTCTCTCTAGTTGCATTAAGAGTTTAAGACTCCAAATATGAATGGTCTGACTATTGTCAATTGTTTACTTGAAGGCATATTGTTTTTGAGTGGTTGAGTAGCACAATACTCTAGGGGATAAATGCTTTCAATGCTAAGTTATTGATCAGTGATTCATAGGAGGCTAACCCTGATATGCCTGCTTTTTATTTTGCCTTTGAATCTCTATGAACATGTCTGAGTTTTAGGTAATTTCAATTTGAGGCCTAAAATGTTGATATGGTGAAAAAATGAGCTTTGTGGTAAATTGATAATTATTATATTACATAAAAGAGTTGGCAGGGCACTGTTTATCATGGTAACTATTTGTTTTTCTTGGAATGTTGTTTTCTAACATCCGTAGATTGTAGTTTCACACAGTTTATTAGTGTAGCTGCGTGCTTTTTTGGGATGGGTATTTTCTGTGACAATTATCTTAATGATGAGTATAGTTTTCATACTTGCAATTGAGTTTGGCATCACGTAGGTCTTTCTATTCTTGTTTTAAAATCTTAAACTGACGCAATATATTAGATGCGAGATGCTTTTATATCCCATTATTTTTATGCTCTTATATATCATTTTTCTGTTTTAGTATATCTCAATTGCATGTCACTCAGTGAGTGCATATTCAAACCTGACAATTTTTTTCAGGACTATATTTGAGGTTGACATTGATAGTTTTGAGGATAAACCATGGAAATACCCTGGTGTTGATTTATCAGTTTTTTTCAACTTCGATTTGAATGAGGACAGCTGGAAAGATTATTGCAAACAGCTGGTAAAATAATTGGCATTTGTTCATATCCTGCTGAAATTTAGTGTAAACTGAGATAATCCTTGTATTTGACTTTATAGGAGCAACTACGCCTGGAGTCTACAATGCAGAGCAAGATCCGAGTTTATGAGAGTGGTCGCAGAGAGCAGGTAGAGGTGCTAGTGTATGTTAAATGTTGTTCTTTATCTCATTTTTCCTGGGGCAATTTGGTGCACTCTTTTTTAGTGAAGTAAATCATTTTGTTAATTTCATTCCAGGACTATGATCCAGATTTGCCACCTGAGTTAGCTGCAGCTACTGGTACACATGATGCTCCTGTTGAAAATGCAAATTCTGTAAGGTCAGATGTTGGACAAAGTGATCTCATAAAATGTTCTGCACGCATGCGACCACCAACATTTGTATGTATTTTGTCTCAATAATTTTTCTACTGGTTGATGGAGTTTTTCTTACATGTTAGGGCAGATACTTGCTTTTCAGTTTTCCTCTTTACCTGCTTGCGCCTGGTCAATATATAGTATTAAATGTTTTTGGCAGATACTCCGTGCTCCTCTAATTTTGTATCTGAGATCTCAAATATTAACTTATTTCTTACCAGCCAACTGGAAGAGCAATACAGGTGGAAAGTGGTCATGGTGACCGTCTTCCTTCTATTGATACCCGGCCTCCTCGAAGTCGTGATTCAGATGCAATAATTGAGGTATTTGGTGCTTTTGCCATAAGCATATGCAGTGATAAGATGACTCTTTTCATGTTGTATTGTACACAATACTAAAAGTATATGGGTGAACAGATTGTGTTACAGGATACACCAGATGATGATTCCTCTGCAGAAATTGATGTCCAAGACCAACCAGAGGATGGAAAACCACAAAAAGAGGATTCTACAGATGATGACCATGTAGTTGGAGATGAAACTCCAAGGTTGGAACCTGAGTATTTTGATGGTTTTCCACAGGACTATAAAGGTCGAAAGGGAGAGCTGGCAGATAGAAGGATGCCGTTGATGAATTCGAGTCCTGCTCACATGCCTGACGTAGATGAAAATTCGCCTTTCCCTCAAGAAGAGACAATTGATTCTAGGTGCCGAACTGCCAGGTCCTACTCTATGGTCTATGGTGGTAATTTTAGAGTGTGTGTAATGTCAACTTGTATGCTTGTGTTTTTCACCAACATTGTACTTCATTGTTCTGTTATTTTCTTTTACATTTGTACAATGATATAGAAGCACATCAAGACATATTTAACACCTCTTAGGAAAAAGAGAAGACTGAATCTCAGATAAAGATCATGAAACCACTCATAATGTAAAACTTGGTTTGGTAAAAAAATGGTTTTTCGAAATTATATTAAAAAATAGAAAAGGATCATCCAGCTTGTTAGATGCTTAGATACCTTGCATGAAGGAACTGTTTTCACTGCCTTTGGTATATTTATTAAAATTTTGTAATTCTCTTTGCATATTCTCGTTTCTTTTCATGGAAATGAAACTAATAAGGTCAGTTATTTTAATCTGCAATTCATTAATATCATCTCTGTTTTTTTCCTTCTATTTGTAGGCAGACTGAAGGAAGAGTACATGGCCAGTCTCCTAGTCAAGGAATGGCAATTGTTGACAATCAAAAAGAGTCAGTTGAGAGAATGGATAGTAAACACAATTCACTTTTGTCATCTCCTGTCATTATGGGTGCAAGGGAGTCTAGTGTGGAGAACAAAGATGCGGAGCTTGAGGAGACTGAGGCAGCTGATGGAAGTTCCATATTGGAAAAGGAGGACATTGATTTAAATACGGTAGGCAAAAGAGATACCCTTAAGGATGAGGTAGAAAAGAGAGAGAAATTGACATCTCAGGTTGAGCATCCTTTGCTTGATGAAGGTAATGGTTGGGAGAATTCAAAAGCTGCATGTAGCGGCAACAGTGAAGCAAGACCAGCAAGTAGCCAGGACTATCAGAAGCAGCTAGAGGGTTTTGAAGTAGTTCAGGATCCAAGGTCAGTGCATCTGATTAGCACTAGAAAGCAGCATGATGAAAATGAGCAGGTATTCCATAGAAGAGATCATGATAGAAGGCAAGAACCTGAAAGAAATCATATGGTAAGAAAAAGTAGAGAGGAATCATACCCTTACAAAGACTGGCATCCTAGCTCAGCTCATCAATTGCACACCAAGGTTGATGGATTTGATAGGAACAAAGATAGGGACAGTTCTAACATGGATTGGGCACGAAGAGAAGATGATCTTATTAGCAAAAGGGTTAGGAATGATGATCCTAGAAAGAGGGATAAGGGTAAGGTCCGAGGAAATGAGAGAATTGACAAAGATGATGACCTTCATTCAAGAAAAGAGTCGGATAATGGTAGCTACAGGGTTCCCTATGATATGGAACCAGGAGTCTTAAAAAATAGGGAAAAAGGTGATGGCCTGAAGGGAAAGCATGAAGCTGTGGAGGATTTCCATAGCAAGAGGAGGAAGGACGATGGATATCTTAGGCGGGAGCATATAGACAAAGAAAAAATTCTGCATGGTTACAGACAAAATGCCAATCGGCACAGGCGAGGAGAAAGAAATGAAGTGGATCTACATGACCATCAAAGAAGTAGAGTTGATGATCAATATGCTGCTAAGCAGAAAGATGAGGCCTGGCTACTGAGGGAGAGGAGTAGCAGACAGAGAGATAGAGAGGAGTGGCATCGGGGGAAGCAGTCCCATGAAGAACAACCATCCAAGCGTGAAACAGAAGGGTGGAGTTCAGTTAGAAGTGGACGAGGAGCTGAAGAAAAAACATGGGTTGGGCATGTTAGGGCCAAAGATGAACAAAAAGTTTCTGGGAAAGATTACCAATCTAGAGAAGCAATACAACACAGTGACCAATTGAAAAGGAGGGATCGGATTCAGGGTGAAAGTTCACATCATAAGGGGAGTGATGAGGCTAATGTCCATGGAAATCAATATAATAGTGAGGAAAGAATTCCACATCATAAGGGGCGTTATGATGCTTTTGCCCACGGAAATCAGTATATTAGTGAGGAAAGGCGATCTAGGCAGGAACGGTCAAGTAGTCGTAGTGGTCGTGTTGCTATTGCTTCAGATAACCAAGTAGTTAACGAGAGAAAGCGTAAAGAGGGTTCAAGGAAAAGCAAAGAGCATGTTGGTAGTACTCTAAGTAGTATATACATGTCCAAGAGAAGTCAAGAAAATCGAAGTGGTGGTCAGATCGATGAGAAGGTAAACTTTAGCCTTATATGTAAAATTTGTGACTATCTGGACTGTAAAATATAATTTTTAATGAAGTTTATATGCTTTTGTGTGCATAAATCATGTGGGTTTAGAATTATGGTGAGTTCACAATTAAGTGCTTTTTCAATTCAATTTTCTGTTTGCAATCTATTGTTGATGTTGAAAAAATTACAATGCAGATTTCTTCTCCTTTTTTAAACTATAGTTTGTTTGTCTCTGAAGGGCTTGAAAGGCGCTGGTGATGAAAAACATCTCGAGGATGAAATTCAAGGGCATCATCTTTCCAGAAAACATCGCAAAGACATTTCCACTGATGATGAACAGCAAGATTTTCAAGGAGGACACTCTAAATTGGAACGATGGACAAGTCATAAGGAAAGGGATTTCAGTATTGGTAGCAAGTCATCATCTTCCTTGAAGATCAAGGATGTTGATAAGGATAATAATGATGGGTCTTTTGAAGATGGGAAACCTACAGATGAATATGCTAAAATAGTTGATGCTGATAACCAACAGCTCTCGTCTGTTGAAGGGAAGGAGTTTGCAGATATGGAGAGTAAGAATGATGATACCAAAGGATTTGGGGATCAGCACCTTGACACAGTTGAGAAGTTGAAGAAGCGTAGTGAGCGGTTCAAGCTTCCAATGCCAAGCGAGAAGGAGGTCCTAGTTATCAAAAAGTTAGAGAGAGAACCACTGCCTTCTGCTGCCAAAAGTGAAAATCAAGCAGATTCAGAGGTCAAACAGGAGCGGCCACCCCGAAAAAGGAGGTGGATAACTAACTAAATTAGAAATCTGGGACTACAAGTATTTGGCTGAAAGACTAGTCTAGTTTGGTCCCAAGGAGAATTTCTGCTTGGATTGATTTTCTTAATTCTAGAACCCTCCTGGTGCAGCCTTTAGTGTTTATTGATGAAAATGGCATCCGTAGGGTATATGACGATTTGTACTTCTTCAGTAGTAATGCCATTTGTAACCATGTTACAAAAACGTTTATTATAAACTATGTATTCAGGTAAATTGTAAAACTTGAACTGATCACTACAGGTGACACACTTTTTTGGCGTCCAAATGTGGCTCTTAGCTTGGATTTGTATGGGCTACGAGGGATTATGATGATTATGTGATAAACTTCGCTAACGGTGATGCTATATGACTCATGCAGAAGCTGTTGCATGGCTGGTGTGAAATGAGCCTGAAACTTGCACTTTCTCCTGTGGCCGAGAAAGTCTGAATGTGAGAGAAACAAGATATACATCCTGGCTCCTATAGAAGATGTTTCCCAAGCTCATGTTTTGGGTTGGATTATAGATGTCTGGGACATATTCTTTGTTGTAGACTGTAAGCAAGTATTTATTACTCTTTTTTTGCAGACATTTTTGTTATCATTCTTACACGGGAATCACCAAACTTTAGCTCACTCTTTACTATATCTATAGATCATATGAGCTGTAGGAATTTCAGAAGTAATGAAAGAGGATATCAGTAAAATTATTGCCCTTTTTTAAAACTTCCAGTATGAGAAGTTTTTTATCTTCATTTGTTTCTTCTTTTTTCTTTTTGTAGCATCACAACAGACACTAATGTGATGAAGCTCCAAAAAATTCATTAATGCTGTCATGATATTGACAGAACCTGGTTCCTTTTTATGGATCCTCTATGATATTGCAGAGTAACTGATATTTTTTTATTTTCTTTAAAATAATAAAACTGAAGGGGAAGGGGAGGGTTGTTATTTGGTGGTTGAAAATTGGCATATTTTTTATTTTCTTTTCTAACACATGATAAACCTATTGATGTAACTTTGTTAGACAATATGATCCATTTTTTATGTAGCCTGATTATACATAAGGTCTATAAAACACTGAGAAGTATGCTGAGTAACGACAGAATAGGGGTAGCAAAATCAGATAACATTAAATCAGACAATGTCAAATTCTAGCATCCTAATGAATCATCAATCTCTGACTTAACCATAGCATGGCCATGTATCTAATGATCATATATACACAGCAGCTTCAACAATCCATCTACACATTGTGGCGATAATTTTCGGCATAGCTGGTATAGCGGATAATAGGATTATAATATGACAACAAAGAAGGTTTTCTATAAAATGGATGGTTTGGTTGACCCTTCCCATATGATAATGGCTCTCCTGCATATGCCATGGATTGGTACCCCTGCATTGGTGGCTGATGATTATATCCTGTTTCTGCTTCTGCTTCTGCAGTAACTTTTCTACTGCCAAAACCATCATACCCTTTTTTCCACACATCACCTTTCTTGCTCCTTTGACCATGCATTGTCTTATGTTGTCTGTGTTCATCACCAGGGTCAGAGTAACTACTATTCTTGCAGCAACAATGTGCTTTCTGTTTCAATGGTTCTTTATCAAAGTACTGAAGTTTTGCCTTTTTGCCAATCTTATGAAAAAACTTAATCAATGATATGGGATTTACATTGCCTATAACTGTTACAGTCCCTTGATTTGGATCAATGGACACAGCTTCCACTCCTAGTCATATGTATTTCATTTGATAAAATAAAGAAATATTAGAAAGACCAAATCATCCCATGTAAATCTAGGAAAAAAAAAGCGAGAAAATGATGTATACATTGAAAGTATATGAGATTTATACACTGTCATTGCATTATTCACTGTTATAGATATTATACTCTAAAAAAATTATATTGAACATCAATCATACATACCCTTAAGTTGTTGCAACATGTTCTTTACATCCTCTGGACAATCCTTTGAGCACCCAAAATCAACTTTTAAAATAGAAATCTAATGACATGTATATATATATACACACACACGTTATTATGAAATTAAAGGTAAGGAATAGAAATGAAGAAGAAATTAACATAGGTAATGAATCATGCTTACAGGAGATTCAAAGTTGCACTCCATTTGATTAAAGCTGCAAAGACAGAACTTCTTGCTTGTGGAAAAATAAAGAGATTCTCACAAGGATCAAATATATGCAGTATTTTTTTGTTTCCCACAGGTATCAAATATATATGCAGTATGTTATGTTAGAGAATATATATTTTTGGGCAAACATTGTGCATATATACACAACATATAAAATCTAATTAGACAGACCAAATCTGTTTGATTGGATCAAATTTAAAAGAATGCCCAAAAAAAGTTTTACTAGATAAATCAGCACATATATTGTGTTTCCTTATATATGAGTAGGATCATGTTGGGATTGCCATAAATCTTTCCTGTTGCATGGAAGATTCAATAGTTGTATTAATGTGAAGACTAGGGGATGAATGTAAATTAGAATAGATAGTTTGAGTTTGATTTGTTTATTGAAAATACAAGGCTTGATCTTGGTTAATATATTTCATTTGAAATATACTGACTTTTTTTATCAAATTGCTACCTAGATTATTCTAATATTTATTAACATTAAAAATATTTTCCAACTCCAAAACATTAACACGTATTTCTTTATTAAAAGAAAAAATATTTATATAGCATTTACGGAGCGAACTAGCCAAGCTCAAATATTTCACAAATAGTTTATGAACTAAAGTAAAATGCATAATAATATTTTTAATATCTTTATTTCGGTAGCCAGATTAATAAAAAAATCTGTCAATTTCATTCATCGCATATAAAATATAAGTTCCCTAATATTATTCATCTACGATCTTTTTGGATTTTGTTCTAATAAGTTATGATCTGGAAGAAAAATGAGCAAGAAGATTTTGACCAACCAAGTTATGAATTCATGAGGATATTTTTTGGTTTCTCATCGTTATCTCTGCACCGGTAATTTTGTTCAAGCTGAGAATATCCACAAGTATTATAGGTATCTGGAGCTAACTCTCCCAGTGGATATTCTTTTCATCCACAAGACTCGAACTCAAAACCTTACTCAAGGGAAATCAAATATGTATCATTTGAACCAACACTCATTGAGCATTTCATCTATTAGTGATATTAATCTATAACATTAATTTTTATTTATGTAATTTTATTCTTTATTTAAATTATAAAAGGAGTTGACAAAGATATAAAAACGAAGCAACATGGTATTAGTTTATTATTTAAAGTTTTGCTAAATTTTTAGGATAAAAATGCCAATAATTTAATTATTGGAAGTGATACTTGTTGAAAGGAGTAATCACATACTCAAAAGGAATTAGTTCCCTAATCAAAAGGAGTGGGAATAAAATAAAAAATTGAAGAGGAACTTTTTTTAGGTTATGAAATGAGGGTTAGCATAATTGGGCTAAATATAGCCCAAATGATAAAGGTCTAAACCCACATTACAGAATGACTAAAATACCATTCATCATTAGCACCACACCGAAGTCAACGGAAGGGTAGAATTGCGATTTGAGTTGTGGCCACTTATTTATTCCGCTTCACGAACAAGCTGAAAGGACAGAGATTAGGGTTTGTTGAACCACACTCAATTCCAGAAAGGGGTTTCTCAATCTCGATGATGTTCATCACCAAACCCTAATTTCTCAATCACAGCGAAGAAATAAAAGAAAATAAATATATCTATCTGTTCCTCTTTCTCTCTCACTCTCTCTCTCTTTTTCTATCTTTCTATCTATCTATGGTTGTAATATATATTTTAATTTCCCTCTCATCTCTGATCTCAAAACGAGGCTATGACGATGGTTACGGAGTGTGGAACGGTGGGTGGGGTCGCCGTGAAACATTCATCGCCGGTGGCGTGGCAACATCGTCGTAATTTGGATTTAGTTGCAGCTATCCATGGCGGTGTTGAATCTCGACGACCCTTCTCATTTTTA
Organism: Lupinus angustifolius; assembly: GCF_001865875.1. Taxonomy (NCBI): domain Eukaryota; kingdom Viridiplantae; phylum Streptophyta; class Magnoliopsida; order Fabales; family Fabaceae; genus Lupinus; species Lupinus angustifolius. Next base: position 2,142,493 of record NC_032009.1, on the reverse strand, counting down.
TATAAAATCTGAGCCTTTTCCGTTATCCAAAACGTAAATCTATTTCATGCAGCGCTATGTTAATGCATTGTTTTGTAGAGGTGTATGGCACAAGAGATGGGAAATGGTTTTTCCCAATACTGTTTCTCTCTCTTGTTCCATACATCATCTAGAGAACATAATGTTAATCCACTTCGTTAGTATTATATAGTTTTTTCTACCAATCTATATGTATATATATATATATATATGTGTGTGTGTGTATGTATGTGTTATTGCAGAACAAGGGAAAATGGAATTGTGAATCTTGCAACTGATTTAGTCATTTACGCAATTGACATTTGACATTGAAGATTGCGCCTCCAAGGATGTTATGTTTTGCTGATATTAGTTGAAATTAGTTTACTTCCTATTATTATATGCAATCTCACTAAGATAGTAAAGTATTGAAATCATTCATGGGTAATGTTGCTTGTGATGATGAGTTGTGTTTCTATTACACATTCGAACTGGTACACTATAGATTTTGTAACCTGATGCACTATGTATATTAAAGAAACATATATGAGATTACCTATGAATGATTTGACATAATTATTATCAGTTTCCACTACATTTTGTTTATGACTCAATTCGTTATGATTGGTCATAAAAATAGTTAATATTTTATTTTTAAGATATTTTTTCAACTAAGGAGAAGTTAGTGGTACATGCCATGTTACAATTTGTGAATATGTGGACTGGTTAAACGAACTTTTATCACCATTATACTAAAAAAAATCCCTTAACCTAGCATATAAAGAAATACACACTGTACTTTCAAAACAACACCAAGAATGGAATTAATTCATTTTTCTTTCAAGTATCAAGTGTTGGAATAAGTTGAGGTTTTGCCTCTTAAGGCTTGTGGGTTTTGAGGAAGGTTAAGCTAAGCCCAAATGACAAAAGCAAAAGGCCCAAACCTACATTTCATTTGAGAATGACTAAAATACCATTCAGTATCGCCGCATATATATATATTGGAGGGATAGTATGCGAGATGGTAGATTTAGGGTGATTGTGAAACCACACTCCGTTTCAGAAACATTAACCCTAATCTCTCTCTTCAATTTTGATTCACGCTCTGAACTTCACACACCTTCTTCTGATTCTTCTTTCATTTCACTCTCTTTCTCTCTCATAACATTAATGAGGCTGTGACGATGCTTTCGGAGTGTGGGAACGATGGGTTGGTCGCCGTTAAGCAATCGTCGCCGGTGGCATGTATGCTATCCATGGTGGTGTTGCTTTTCGACGATTTATCCCTTTTACGTGCCAAAAAATCTGAGCCTCACCCAAAAAACTATTTTTATGCAGTGTTATTGTTAGTGCTATGTTTGGAGTGAGAGATGGGAAAACGTTTTTCCACTACTACATTTTCCTCTCTTATTCCGTACATAATCGATTGAACATAGTGTGTTAGTTCTATTTTTAGCAAAAAAAAATATTTATTAAAATAACTACTATGTTTACTTTTAAAATGTTTACTTAAAAATAAGTTAAATTTCAGATTCTCGTAAAAATGATTGTTTTCTAAACAAATCAGCTCTTAATAAAATTTGGGAGTGATATTTGTATCAGTAGCATTTCACAAAATCATATTTGTAACACTATCTATTTGTGATATGCTACTGATACAGATTTTGTTAGATAAATAGATTTTTTTTATTTGTTCAAAAAATATCACATCCAAGCAGCAATTTTTACTCGCACTCTTATCTCTTAAAAGACAATTTTAAAGTCAACCAGAAATGTTTCTTGAAAGTGACAAAGTAACCCTGCCCAGTTATTCTTTTTTTTCCTGATAACATGTTGGAGATGATCAATCATACAATTGTTATGTATTAATATTCGTATTGAGTGAGAATGATATAAACATAAATTTACTAAAGTCTCGTGTGAAAATATCCGATGAATATTATTGCAACATTATTTCCTTTGAGATCAGAGGCAATGCCAATATGATCAAAGTATGAATGAATGGCTGTCATGATCATGTTACAAATTGAAGTATTACATAGGATGGTGGATGAAAATTGAAGATATAGAAAGTCTATGCCAAGTTTGAATGAAATTAATGACTAGCAGAAAGCATAGCAAGAACCAAGATTGCTAGAAGGGACAGAGCAATATTGGAAACATTTGCTGGGGCAGTTGAAGAGGATGGTGCAACTGCTGCAGCTGAAGCAGCAGGCACATCTTTAGTCACATTAACCACTGCCGGAAGAGGTGGATCGACAACATTTTCGACCTTGAGGGGTGGAAGTGGTGAACCTTCCGGTGGTAGTATTTCAACTGGAATAGTACTCAATAGTTCACCAGGCTGAGCTGGTAAGATTGTAGGCACATGTTTGGGATCACTACATGGACTTCCTGCAAATTAGAGAAAGGTACATGAGGTTTTAATTTTTGCTTCTGAAAATTGCTGTTCTGGTTCATGCTTGCTAGGATAATTTAAGAAAGCTAAAGATGTCAGAATTACTTACTGAGATATCTACTTGCAGTGGCAGGAAAATCGGTTATGAATCCATCAACCCTAGCAGTTTGGACATAAGTAGCAATCTCGATATTAGGATCTGACCAATAGTCAAATGCCAGGGATGTGTATTCATTTCTGAGAGTATGGACAAATACTGTGAGATTTGCATCTTTCAACTCTTTAGCAACATTTGTCATCCCTGATAACACGGAAGCGGAAGTCACTTTAATAAGAGAGGTTTTGGGAAGATTCACTGCATCTGCATGCTTCTTAATTTCATCAATGGTCGGTCTTGGTGCATCGCCTATTATCTCACCGATATACAACACCCTTTTAAATGCTGGGATATCCTTAAACTTAGAAAGCACTGAACTATCATCTGATTGGATCAGGACTTGTTGTGTGGATTGTTTATCAAAGGTTGCATTGCTTAAGGCAGTGCTGATAGCACCTACAATGTCAAGACCCTTCTTTGATGCAAGGTAGGCAGCATTCTATGAAACAAATAAACACATTTAGCAGTAGTAGAAATTTTTCAAATAGAAGAGCTATTGTGAGTTGGGGATGCTACTCACCGATATGTTGACCAAAATGCCAGTAACTGCCTTTGCTTTGGCTAATTCCAAAAATTCCGGGAGGGTAACAAATTTACCGCTGTTCTTTTCTGCTGGATTTCTTTGAAAATCGTTGCCTTGAGTGCTAACAATTTGAGCTGAAACAAGAAATTTGTACTATTTAAGTTCATTTCCCAAATTTTAAATGTTGGATCTGTATGTGAACTTTTGAAGTTCTATAGAAGTATTTACGTTTTAATGTCTGAATCTCGCTCCATGTAAGGTCAAAGGAAAAAATTCCACTTCTTGCTTGAAGTTCTGGGACAGTGGAAGATCGAGACATGAACTTAGTCATTGCGGTTGTAATTCCTATCAAGTCTATGGAAGTTGAACAGAAGGCAATTCCGTCTTTTGTCATTTGAACCGAGCAATCTATAATGTCTGCACCGTCAACTATTGCTTGATTATATGCAAGATCAGTGCTTCCCGGGTAAACACCACTTGCTCCATCCCTGCTTATGATCAAAGTTGGTCCTGCAGAAGCAAATGTATTAAGAGGTTTTAGAATTGCCATTGATATGTTTTCATATCTAAGCTTTTGATTGAGAACATTTCAAGATTGGAAATTATACCTTTTTGGGGTAAAGTATTGTTGTGTGCAAAGCAAGCTGTAAAACAACAAAATTGTGAGAAAAGGTTGAAGAGTAGGTTTGTAATCTGAAAATTCTTGATGAATTAAATGTTGAAGATTTGTCGTCTTACCGATGGCATTTGATGCTGTTGCTGGAAAATCAGTAACAACACCATCAACAGAAAATTCCTTGTCTACAAATTGCAGATACTCAGCTGTGGGATCATAGCTATAATTGTAGCTTGAAAATAAATCATTAGCGAAACCAGAAACATATACTTCTAGTCCAAGTTTATGAGCATCGGCGACAAGCGTTGTTGGAAGCGCCAGATATTTGTCTGGTTTAACTGGCCATATGTATTGTTTTGGGACCATTATGCCTGATGCAAATGACTTGATGTTCAAAAGATCCTTCACAATCTCACCATATGGCTTCCTAGTTGTGGGTTCAACATCAATAGCTTGAAGAAGCTGAAAGATGACCTTAGTTGCCTTGTTCGTTTTCCCATTTATACTCTTCAAGAAACCAATCTCAGAAGATGAAACAAAGTCTATAGGATAAACTTTCAATATTTCTAGAACGATATCTACCACCTTTAATCCATGTTGAGTGTAGAGTGCTTCATTCTGCAACAGAACACACAATTACTACAAAACAAAAGGGTGAAAGAAAGAATGATACAAGGATTTTCATTTTGTACAGCATATCCTGTCATTCATATAATGAGACAAAGAGAGACAAAGAGAAAGAACCTGAACATTCAACCAGAACTTCGGTGGAGCTTTATCAGATAGTAAAGCATCAACATTAAGAACTGGGGACATGCCATCGAAAAACCCAGGTCTAGAAAATATAGCTTGATTTACTGTGGAAGTAAAACAAAGCAAATGTTCAGTTCTATAGCTACAAACTGGAATTAATCTCATCCTTTCCATCTTATTTCCCATAACAGGTTACATTTATGTTTCGTTAGCATAACTAGTTTTGAATCATTGCGCTGATTTCTAAAAAATACTCAAGAAAAGCATTTTGAAATGTTGATTCAGAGCCGGAGATGGCTTAATTTCATATCTTGTAGTATTGTTTTAAAAGAAGCATGAGTAAGAGTCAATCTACCAACAATCTTTCAAATCCATTAATTGCTCGAAAATATCATATGCATTCATATGAAAAGAAAATCTTTAATATGTTTCATACATGCAGTGATATGATAGGTTTTTTGTTTCATTCTATATTAATATGTTTTCTTAGTGGAAGAAAGTCATGGTTGTTAGGCAAAACATGACCATGCTCCCAAACCACAAATGCAATGAAGAAAATGTAATCTTCTCAAAACTCACCTGACACATTTTGATCTATCTGAGCACCAGTATAATCAAAGGAAAAATGTCCTCGCACATCATTGCCATTGATTTTGTATGTATTTTCCTTAGGATCAAAGAATGCTATAGTTGTTGAATTGTCAAGGGTAGTGCCTGTGAGACAATAAGCACCTGCATCTTTTGTTAACTGAAGATTACACAAGAAAGTGCTTATGTCTTTTGACAATCCTATTGCATCTGGGTTCCCTTCTGGGAAGAGGCCAGTAAACCCACCCCGAGCTATTACCAGAGGCTCATTGCCTGAAAGTGAGAGTTAAAGTATAAAGAATCACATACATTTAACAATGTTATAGGAATACAGAAGAAATGAAACAAAGTCATATTATTACCAACCACTTAATGTTGACCATTTCTGAGCAGGGATTGCAGCAGGAACTTGTGGACCAACAGGTTTATTTGGAAGTGCATGTCTCTGAGCCATTGTTGCATGGAGCAACAATGAGAAAAGAAACAAGCTTTTGATCATATTGTTATTGTCCTGTACAAGTTTCAAGGTTAATGTCAACCAAAGCACACAAATATGGTTTCAAAGAACACTATTTCATATTTTTGAAAACACAAAAACCTTTAGTATGATATGCTTCAATGTTCGGAAAAATAACTTTGGAAGCCTTTTAATCAGTGTTGTTAGAATCGGACCGGACAGTCCAACCGCTGACCGGACTTGAAAACGGCTCTGGTTTGCCGTCTTAACCGAATGAGAGTTGGATCGCTTTGAACCGAAAAAATCCGGTCCGACCATGTTAAACCCGGTTAAACCGGATTAACCCGGGAAGTAAACCGTATGACTCACTTAAAAATAAAACAAAATGGGACAATGTTCTAATATTTTATTTTACTACGGTCCAAAAAAAGATAAACAGGTATTATTCCAATATAATTATACATAATTATTAATTATATAAAGTTTTACATTTATATATAACTATATATATATAAAATAAATTATGTACGGAATCACCCAGTCAAACCAGACGGTTTAACTGTTTAAACCGGTTAAACCTAATATGAAACCTCTGTCAGTTTGACATCTGACTCGGGTTTCACAACATTGCATTTAATGTTGTTTTACATTAAAAGTCACATGTTTGCATGTAATGGTTTTGAAAGACTTATATTCTTAATTGTTCAACCTCATCTACAAAATTCCTTCTCCTTTTATGATAGTTTAACAAGTAACAATACATCCTTAAACCCCTTAAATAAAAGAGAGACAGAGAGAACTTGTATTCTCAACATGATTTATACAAATACCACAATGTCATAAAGGAAACTGAAAAGAAATAAAGATCATGAAACATCAAATACATACCCAAAAATCCATGATCATATTTTTGATGTATTGGATGGATTAAACAAGCATTCCCTATGAGTTTTTATGGGAAAAACTCAAAGGGAACGTGAAGGAAAATAATGAAGCAAATTGGTAAGATTGACTCGAAAAATGAGATTATTTTTTTCTATTTATTTCCACACATTTTCCCGCATAAATAGCTGGCTAGAATTTGCTCTCAAAGGACAACCAATTAACAACATCATTTTTAGAATGAAATTCTCATTATTGGCTGATTTTGGTTACTCTTCTTTTGTCTGTTTCATAAAACTACAACTACTTGTAGCTAATAGTGTATTTTAAATTGCTGGATACAGAACAAATTTAAGACAAAGAGTTAAACTACATGGTCCCTTTAATACAATTATATAAACTATTATTACATGTAATTGACTTCTTTTTTGTTGACATGTAATTGGCTTGTCAACCTGTTTGTATCAGTATTGTTATAATTGAGGTTGGAATTTTAAATGAGTTCTAAGATATTTCAAGAAAGGAAAATGTTATATACAACTGCATAAAAGTCATGTTAGACCGTGATAGTGACATGTTTTAGTCTTTATTAGGGATCATCTGTCTCAAATGATATTTATTCACGGTCCTAGAGTAATGACATATTATCATATGAATAAAAGAAAAAATTTAAAAACAAAAAATAACATTTTGATTAACTCAGGATAAGGAATGAAACACGGTTCGGAATAGGTACTCTATATACATGATATTCCTAAAAAATTTGCCTCATAACAACTCTTATAAGAAAAGATCATACAGATCTTAAACATTATTTGCCTGATTCATCAACAGAAATATTCATGATAGGTATCAATGAGTTAATAATTATGATTTTCTTATCAATTTCTGACCCAACACTAACCAAAAAAAGTGAAAGTTTTTTGTTGAAAAATTAAATATAACAGAGATTGGAAATGGCTGTATTATAACAAAGACTGGATTCTCACATAAACAATAAGAACTTACAAGCAAAGCATCAAAGCATCAACTTTACAAAAGTTCATATCCTTTCAGCTTAGCCTACTTACAGAACAGGCCAATACATGTCATTACAAAGACCCAAACTAATATTACTGCAAATGGAGTTCTTAATCTCTTTTATTTATAACCTGAAACACTTGTTCAACACAATCCTACACTGTTCTTAGTACTCTCTAGTACCTATCTCCCAAGGAGGGACTTGAACCACCAAATCCCTTTGGTGTCTACAGGACCTTCTTCTTCAGGTGGAATGTCACTTTGTGGAGTCTTGTGGAGTTTGCTCACATCATACCCTTCCTCCTTTGCTTTCTCAACAAGATCATTGTAGATTTCTTCATCCAAATGACTCTTCCTGGATAATATCTAGGAACACCAAATTTGATCCCAAGTTATGTAGCAATTAGCAAATCAGCATATATATATATATATATTCACTTGTAGGGGGAGGAGCACGAGTAAGTTTTTTAAACTCATCATCTTAGCCATCAATTCTATGAACATCTAATGGTTTAGATCTAAACGCTAATTCAAAGAATTGGATTTCCCTAGAATTGATGGTCAGGTTGAAGAGTAAGTGGATCCCTCCCAAAACAAAGCCAAACAACTGCATTTTCTTGCATAGCAGGAATACATAATCAATTTCATTTTTGAAAGGCTTCAACCATTACTCTAGAATCTACATTCCCATAAATTTGATTTAAAGAAAACATTCCAAAATTTAATGTAAAATCCCAACCCTTTTCTATTGCTTTCTCCCCACTGGCACTCCCCTTGTAAGGGAGATATTTATATACCCACAAACATAAATATAAATATAAACCAAAAGTTATAAACTTTTTACAATATTTGTCCATATATCTCTTTTCATTCCAAATTATATGACCCATTCCCTTAAGAATTGGAAGAAAACAGAATAAGACTAAAAAGTAAAAGGGGTTACCCAAAGATATGTTCTGCTAGATTGGCCAACAATAGCATGCTGATAATCATGATCAACGTACAAAACCCAGTAATCACCAACAACAGGAATTATAGGCAAGAAAGGAGGAACATAGAACTTGACTTTAAGTTTAGCCTCATCACTATTAGGATCAGCTTTATAAGCAGGACCTTGTATATAACTTCTTTTGCCATCACTCCAAGTCTCATTAAGAACATGCACAGTTCCATCATCATTGAGAGTGTATGTGGCTCTTGTGTCTTTACCATCTCTGGGTTGAAACCTTGATGGGAATGTTGCTATCTCGTACCACCGACCCATGTACCTCTTAAGGTCTAGACCCTTTACAACTTTCAATTCTTTCTCTGCCATTGTTCTTGTCTTCGCTGTTTTCTTTGTCATTTGTTTGTGGGAATGTGGTTTTTATAAGGTGGTGAGTTGGAATGGATTGTCTTTTGTTATCTCTATGACCAATTAAAAGTGATATATTTTTCTGGTTTTTAACATGTATTCTCGTACCAAAGCAATCGAATCTGAGACATAGACATTATTTTAAGAGTGAGACTCCTCTCCTTTAATGGAGAGGCAAATGCTATGTAAAAGTAAAGAAAAGATAATACATATTGACATTCATATCTTTTTGTTTAAAATGATATTACACTTTTACCCTTAAAATACAAAGGAAAAAGTCATTTGCCTCTCCATTACTTGAGAGGAGTCTTACTCTTATTTTAAAGGGAATTAAATATATATCACTTTAACTAACATTCATCTATAATTAATACTGATATTGAACTACAATAAAAATTATAAAATAGAAAATAATTTTTTATATTAGTTGATGGTTATTGTTATCTGATACAGGAATTTGTTAGGGAGTTGTTTAGTTGGATTCAGATTCTGTGTGCAGATTTGGAGCAATGTGGATCGCTAAGGTTGGCGTGGTAGATTATGAGCCTTACATGTGTACCATGTTTGTTCTATATTCATAGGGTGGATGCTACTTCAGTATTTTCTTGTATCTTATAGTAATTATTACTGACTGGTCAATGTGCATAATTGCCAAGCTATTCAATTTTATAATCCATTTTTATCTAGCCATGTGTATTTTTTATAGTTAATAATCTTAAAATTATTATTTTATTAATATAATGACTAAATTATCCACCATAAAAATGTAAAAATGTACATATTAAGTAACAGAATTTAAAGAAAATGTGCATACATAATTAGAAATAGTTTTATGGATTAATTGCCAAAGAATTTCTTATAAAGTCAATTAAGGTGGAATAAAGTGAGTTGAGATTGCTTAACTCTACTCATTAAAGATTGGTTCGAGTTAAGTTCAATATAAATTAATTTTTCAATTTAAAATAAACTTAATTAAAGTTTACAAACTTTTAAGCGAGGTAGCAAGTTTAAATTTAAGCATGTATATATTGATTTATATGGAAATATTAATTTTAATATATATTATATTCATATAATAATATAAAATATGCACTAATTATAAAATATTTTTAAAATATATGTATATATTATCTATATACATATGATTTTATATTTAATATGTGCAATTTTACATATTTTATATGTATGCATAAATATGTAATCGATATAATTCATAAATCAAATTATACATTGGCTCAACTTTAATTCTTTATTTGATTAGCTCAACTTTAATTCTTTATTTGATTAGCTCAACTTTTAGCTTAATTACAAATTGGTTTATGGATTAGATTTGTTGAATTAGCATCAAGTTTAATTTGAAATCAATGTCAAATTGATTCAATAACCAACATGTTGGTTTATGTGGTACATGCTTGATTTCTCTTAAGTAAGGTCTCGGGTTCAAGTCTGTTGGATGGAAAAAATACTCGTTGGGAGAGTTAGCATCACATACATGTGAGAAACAAAAAAAAAATCATTCAATTCATTAACAACCTCATTATCAATTAGTCATCAACTTTTAAATACAAATAATAAAGAGTGTACTGACTGTTGCAAAAAATAACACTTGCATTCATATTAAACTCATAATAGCATCATGAAATGACATTTGCAAAATTTTCAGGACCATATATTATTTCTTATTTATAATCGATTTGATGAGGTTGTGCCAAAATTATGTGTTTTCAAATGTGAAGTCTTGAAACACAAGAAAGAATGCTTAGTGGGGAAGAAATAGTTTATGGACTAGCGTATCCACATTCCAATCAGAAGACAAATGCTTGGAGCTCAAGCCACATGTGACTTCAACGAAACTGCTTCCCATCTTTTCATCACAATTTTACCTTAAAGTCTATTGAAATTTGAATTACATCTTTTGAAACATGCAGGCATAGATAATTCAATTTTATTACTATTTTCTTCTCTAAATATAAAAGCTAAGTAAAGAATGTCCAACTCTCTAAAACCATGTCATATTACCCACAAGTCTTACCATGCACCTTTCATTGGTCAGGTATATTTCTATAAAATGTTTCTTGTTTTGCACTATTTTCAGATAGTGCAGCATGGAGATAATGTTTGTAACTTTGTATGAACACTTCTCACGTGTGATATAGTAAAGTGAAATGAAGAAAGCTATACACAAATTTTGCTCATTGATGGAAATGTGATTAATTTGTTTTTTTTGTGAATAAGAAGTTAAAAAAACTGAGTTTGGACTTTGTAGTTTGTACTGATTCACTTCCCCAGCTGAGGAGGAGTAGGGTAAATATGGGAGTACATCTGTTATCCCATAACTTGTGTCACTGTATGTACTATCAGCTTATAATTGGTCGGAAAAATATTTTTAAATTAAAAAATTAATAATTAATGATTTTTCTAACCAACCACATCTGATAGTTCATGACATAATTTGTGGGACAAGAGATGTGTACCGAGTAAATATGCAGGCATGTTTATCCACTTAAGTTGGGTAAATAAGAATGTATACACAAAATATAAAGTGGTTGCAGCTCACACATGGGTTTCTTCCCTTGTTGCCACTTAAGGCTGTGTTGATGCTAAGGTGGTCTGATCCATTCGGCTTTCTTTCTGGTGAAAGGCCCACATGACAATTTATTAATAGTCTTTTTAATAAGTTATTTTACATTTTTTTGAGAAATACTTATTATTTTTATTTTTGTCATTTATTGATTAATGAAAAACTATAAATTTATAAAACTTTCAAGGACACTTAGAAGAGTAAAATTTTAATATACAATTTTATAAAAATAATAAACATAATTATGCTTATTTTTAAGCAAAATCTGATTGTCATTATCTTATAATAAAAAGTTGGGATGTAGGAACAAACTCCATAAAATAAACATGAAACTATATCCAAATCAAATTTTATGTAAATTTAATCCTAGATGTTGTTGGTGCCTAAGCTTTGTGCTAATGATAACATTTGCTTATATGACATTATAGTTTATTATCTTTTATATGAATTATATTTTGGTTCATCATCTATAAAGTGATTTATTTTGCTCTCTTATATTTTAAAATATTATAAGTTTATCTTTTTATAACATTGATTAAGAATCTTAACGATGAAATTTGAAAACAATATCATTTTGCCTCTCTCCCCACCAAGTTAATCTAAATGATTTGTTTGATCGCAAGAATTGCAAGCACAACGATGGTTGACATTGACTTCAACAACAACATGGAGAGCTTGATAAGAGGAGCTTACGATGATGACGAGAGTGAAGATAGAGAAGAATTTAGGTGATAAGTACACTCATAATTTCTCAATGACAACGTTATTGAATGGTGATGTCGATGACTTGTGGTGTCGATTAAGAGTGAAGGCAATGAAACAAAACAACGATAATGTCATAGTTGTAGTAAGCATCGATGGTCAGGTGAGTTGGTTAGCCTAGGGATGAATGGTTCATCCCCTTTAAAGATGTGATTATATCTTGAAGGGGTAAGTTTAGAAAGATATAATGATAAGATTCTATAAACTTTTCTAAATTCTGACAATGATTATGAAATTACCATTGTACAAAGGAAAAAGGAGGAGATAAGAAAAAAGAGAGGTAACTAACACCATCATAGCTAGATGATGAAATTAAAACTGAAAATTAAAAATCCAAAGTATAGAGATGAATGAGCAACTTAATCATAGAAAAATGTTGCATGAGAGAAATGTGTAAGAGTGTTGAAATAAGGCAAGTGTCCAATTATTATTGGTAAATAAGGTGGAGTACCAATACCCTTGAAGAAAGTAGGATACCTAATGACCGAACAAGTCTCCTCTATCAAACCATATATCAAACTCTGTCTCACATCAGTCATATTATGTCACGTCAGTTAAAAAAAGTTAAATATTCATAACTTTATCAATTTTGTTTCATTTTGATTGACATAGTTGAGACAACAGACCCCACCACCCTACTAAAGGGTGAATTGATAAGATAAGGCACTATGAACCCACAATTCCATTTCTCAGTTCCATCACCACAATGGAAGCCACAGCCACTGCATTGAGCTTCACTCTTCCCTCTACCAAAACCCAATCTTTCCAAATTCTCCACCGACCCATTAACCCATTTAACAAACCCATCTCCACCTTCAAAACCCATCGCCGCCACCACTTCCCTACCATCACCGCCGCCATCTCCCGCGGCAGGAAGGAAGAAACCGTCGACACCGTCAGAGAGCAGCTCGAGAACTGCTACCTCCTCGCCGGAATCAACTACAAAGGCTTCACCGTGAAACAATTCCAGGAGCTTCGCAAAACCCTCCCCGAAACAACGAAGCTGATCGTTGCGAAGAACACGCTTGTGTACAAGGCACTTGAGGGGACACAATGGGAGACAATGAAACCTTGTATGAAGGGAATGAATGTTTGGCTCTTCGTTCATACTGAGGAGATACCTTCGGCTATTAAACCTTATAGAGATTTTCAGAAGGAGAAGAAGCTTGAGGATAATGATTTCACTGGGGCTGTTTTTGAAGGGAAATTTTATGGCCCTGATGAGTTTAAAAAGTTGGAAACTTTACCCACTCGTGCTGAGATTTATGCTACTTTGTTGGGTTCTTTGAAAAGCCCTGCTTCTGCATTGGTGGGTACACTTCAAGCTCCAGCTAGAGAATTGGTTATGGTTCTTAAGGCCTATGTTAAGAAGCTTGAAGAAGAAGAAGCTGCTGGTGCTGCTCAATAATTAATAGCTCATGGAATTTGTGGTATAGTTGTAGTCTAACTAAGTATTTACTATTGTTTTGATTTCAAATTTGGTTTATTTTATTTGAGATGTTATGTATTGTTGTTCCCCATTGGTATGTTTTGCTTAGCTCATAAATTGAGAGAAGGAAAAGGGAAATTAAGGAATGAAAAGGATAATGTAGAATGGCTATTTTTTCCATGTGAGGATAGGGATGCTGGGAAACTTGTTCCAATTGAATTGTGATACCACATACCATTTCAGATAGTACCTTTTGTGGTCCTGTGTAGTGTGTACCCAGCCATAATAGTCATGTTTTGTTGTGATTAGTGTGCAACCATGGGAAATTGCACGAAAATGTGGTCGGATGTAGTTACAATTGCAATCGCATTGTGAATGTGCAAACTCCCTAAAGCTCAATTGTTGTAGCTAGTTGTAGAGAGGTTAGTCTTCAGGGGTTGAATATGTGAGGGGATTCAAAAAAGTGGAACTACAGTAAAATTTTGTGGAATAATAATATATACAAAGGTGTGAATACAAAGTTGGAATGACTAAGGAATGGGTAGTTTAAATATGTCATATGATAACTCAATACTCAAAATAGACCACGATGGAAGTGGATTGTGATCTTAGGTAAACTTTACCACTTTACCTGGATATCAAGCTTTGAATGGAGTCATCCTCGTTTTGATCTAAAAGATAGTCTTACTTTTTGACTATGATCTCGATGAAGATATAAAATAAAATGTCATGATAAAACCTTTTGTGCCACTGATGTACCAAGAAACAATAGGACATTATTTATCAAATCATGCATTATGTCTTGTCACATTTGCTAGTTTTCTATGTAAAAGTGAGCATAGCAGAATCCATGGTTTCTAATTCAGCAGCATATGTTTAGAGACAAACATATAGTCCTCAGTTGTTTTAATATGCTACCTTGTAATTTATAAAACATATTGATCTATGGTTGTGTCGTTGTTACACGGACAACCAAGTTTTTATCTCACTAGCTGGGACCGGTTACATGGATTGAATGACACCATAATGATTTATGGTTGTGAAATCTATATGATTGCCTAATGAGATAAGGGAGAATTAATAGCAGGAAAAAGAACATTCCTTTTGCCTGGAATGATGATAGCCTATACATGCACTCAACTTTGCCAGATATATCCAAATCAATTACATTACAATTAAGCAGTCAACACCCAAAATCATTTATCCAGGAATCAATGTAGCATGGGTACTACTGCAGTAGCACCTCAATCTTCAATTAAACCATGGTTCTGATTCCCCTACATCCAAAACCTGAAAGGAACAAAAGGGTCAAGCTATCTTTTACCAAATATTAAGCATTTGTTATGTCTGGATTCAGTGATGCTAGGATTTTGAGGAAGCTGTTTGTTTGACTGTGTTGTGAGTGAGAGTTTCTCCATTGCATTAATGAACTTGCGCATGTACTTGATATACTCAGGGAAAGTTTCAAGGTTGCAGTGTCCCCCACCTTTAATCCACAAGGGGTCATATTTTTCCTTTGAGAGTTCCCACAATCGCTTTCCATGAGACCAATCAACAATATCATCATTTGTTCCCTGCACATTATCCATTAGAAACCAACAAAGTTATTACTCATATCATTATTTTCAGGCACTGTATTAATTCATCAAAGACATGCCAATGTGACAAACATCAGTCAGCTAAGATGTTCTGAACTCGATAACTATGACTCATGGCTACACAAAAGTTGAAGAAAATTAGCACTGAGGACTTGATGATATTTAGTTTTCTTCCTCAAAATTAGGTCCATTTATGGCAATGAGTACTATGCTATATGTTGCTTGGCCTTATCAAATGAATAAGGCAACAGGTGAAGAGCAATAAAAAAGAAAATGCAAAGATGTATTCATATTTTGAAATATCCACTATCTGTATGTTGCAGTATGCTGTTATCTTCAAGATAAGGATATTAAGAAACTATTTACTGTTACCCATCAATTTAAGATAAGGATATTAAGAATCTATTTACTGTTACATAATCCATGCATTCATTTTTAAGAAAAGAGTACTCTTTTCTACTCTTTTCATGGATCGGAGAAGCTTCCAGATTAACAACTCATCCTCAGAGATAGTAAAATAATTGCAGAAACTGATAAGAAACATAGATGGGAGGATATACTTACATGTATAACAAACACTGGACAGCTGACAAATCGTATCTTGTCTATATTCTGAAATGATAGAGATCTGTCAGTACAAAACTCAGTGCTAAAGATTGCAACAGACAACATTTTAAGAATTAAGAATACTAAGTCATAACTTACTTTGAATATGTCAAACCAAAATGTCATCTTGACTGGGTATAAGACCCTAAGCCCTGAAAGGATGGCACTGTGTAGAACAACACCTCTCAACTTATGCAACTTAGAAGCCAAGTGTAGTGTGGGTCCACTTCCAACAGATTGACCATACAAAACCAAATCTTCTTGCTTAATTCCATATTCACTCTTCAGACAATTATATACAGCCTCTATGTCATAATATGTGTTGAACTCAGATGGCTATACCATTTTGAGGCATAAATCACACATGTAACACAAGACATCAGTTAGATTGTCAAAGATACTGATATGAAAAAACAAAAACAGAATTTAAATGGAAGTCTAATATGTCATGCTTCCTTATATCATCTCCTTATGATATCACACTCCCAAACCTTGGGATATATGACAATCTGGCATTATAAAGCTCCCATTGTGCTAAGGGTCCACAAAAGGGTAGGACCCACTATGTAGGTCTATAGTAGTCAATCTTGTCTTGCATTTGTAAGATACTAATTCATGGACTTGAACCTCTAACCCCTTGTCACACCCTTGTGACAGAGCAACAACTTATTGGATGCGAGCCCATCTATAAATTACACGAGCCCAGATATTAATTACACGACCTTGATTATTAATTACATGATAAACCAAATACCCACTACAGGCCAAGAAGCTAGAAAGAAATGTAAAGAAGGTGAATTATTGAAACTATCATATTGGAAAATCAATTAGCCAAAACTCCCCCTTCACTATTGAGACTCTGACAAAGTGGAAAAAGGGAATTAGATGGATTACTTACCTTACCTGTAGATGCTCCATATCCTGAATAGTCATAGCTGCAATATCATAAAATTCCGAGAAAATGTTAAAAATAGGACTTTTGTTGAAGCTTCAACATGATTTGAATACTAAGACAACTATTGTGTGTTTGGTGTGTTCAGAACAAGAGAAAAGACTAAATTTTGCTTGTACCCCTTTATTTATAAACGCTAACTAACATCTTAAAAATACATAACTTGAGAAAATAAAGCAGCTAAAGTACCCAGAAGTGTGATATAAAGTTAAACACCAATTAAGAAACCAACATAACCAAAGATGTAAAGTTTGTAATTCCATAGAACAAGTAGAAAGAAATAAACCTCATGATATTGACACGGAGTTGAGCTCTGAGTTCAATGAATAGGTCATACATTTGACCCAAGTCAGCGGCATTGCCATGAGAGTATAAGAAGGTAAACCTCGCAAAAGGGTGTCTCCATAACGTAGCAACGATCTTGTTCCCTCCCTTTGTTTGAAGCTGATGAACGTCGACGTTTTTATCGGCGGTGATGCCGGAGAATACTAACCTACCATCTTCGTCTCTGTAAACGTCGTAGGTTGGTGGGTCTGGCGGGAAAAACGCGAATTTTGCAGCCACGCTTCCCGTTACATTCCCCATTAACTTAACACACACACTCGCACTCTCTGAAACTTCTTCACCAACTGAAAGCTCTCTCAAACAGACATAGTTTTTGGCATGAACGAAAACGATGATGTTGTGTTGAGTTTCTGATTTTTCTGGCATCTTCCTATTCTAATATTCTGTCTGTTTTATTTATATGTACAAATAATAAAAATAATAAAGAAAAATGTAAACTTTGTAACTTAATATTAATATTTATTGAGTATAGTATTCCGCCAGTGAAATTAACATTCATTTCTATTAATATTTTTACACTACTCCTTATCCTAGTCATCACTTCCTGAGAAATACAATTGTTTAAATTAGTGAGTACATCTAAATTACTAGATATTCATACAATTAATGGTTAGGATAATGAGTAAGTTTTTTTAAATTTATTCTTAAAGTAGTGAATTCTCACTCATAGTAATATATAAAACTCATATACAATGAGAGTCTTGTGGGTGTTGTTTGGGATATTGAAAAATGTGATGAGTTGGGATAATAGAAAGTTGAAGGGTTGAGGTTGCAAATTCCAATTCAAATAAAGTGGCTTTATGAAGAAACCAAAGGAGTGAGGAAAGTGGTGAATACTGAATACTGAATAATAATAGTAATAGATCCGACCTAAGCGGGTGAGCTGGAATTGCTGCTTTCTTGGGTGGGCATCTCCATTAAAATTGTTACAATAACTTTAATGAATCAATGAAGAATTAAAAAAATAAATAAAGAGGTGATGTAAACTGAAAAGTACTGGTTATCTGTACATTGTCTATGTGATGGTTGGTTGTGTGACACCCATGTTTTAACTACCATGCTTTAAAAAGGGAACAGGTTGGTATCTCATAAGTTATGTCATGTATTATCAGTTTATGGTTAGTTTAAAAAATATGTTTAAATTAAAAAAATGATAATTAACTATTTTTCTGATCGATCACAATGGATGACACATATAGTGACAATAACAAATGTGCAACCGCTGAAAAGTCTATGTGACCCTCTATTTTATCATTGAAGGTTAGTGAGAGGGTGTTTAGTAAGGCATGCAAAGGAAATGTCCATGAGCTTATGTCATAAATATAAGCATGTGGACTTTTATTTACTCATATAGGATTGTAGAGATTATGATTGTGTTTGGCAAAATTGATTGAAAAATCATGCATCTTAGGATAATGGATTGATGTGTTTGATAAAGCTAACTAATATATTGGTAGAGAAAATAATAAATGTTGTGATGTTGTGCAAAAACTTACAAGTGAGAGTAAAAGACATAAGTCAACCTAAGGACTTTTATCAAGTTGGGGCTTGTAATGCCTAAGATTCCATAAAGATTCCTTCTAATCAAACAAGCTTGTTGATTAGCTTATAATCCCCTTCAAAGTCTTACCAAACACATTTTAATTTTGCATGTGTTTTTTTAGAAATAAAAAGAGGGAGAAAAGTTGATGAGAAAAACAAGGCTAATTTAGTTTAAAGGATAAAATGGAAAGATAAAGAGTGAGATTAGACCCACTAAATTTGTTTATCTTCACTTATGGGAAAATTGAGAGTGGGAGAGTTGATTTTATATTGGAAAAAATGTCCATAATCACAATAAGTCTCACAACTTTACTTATGAGAATAGAGATTAATTCATCCTTATAAAACTAGTAAAAAGTAAAAAAAAGCTCTTGTATATTGTTTGTCCCCTCCTTTCATTTTTATATTAAATTGGTAATTATTTGAGTACTTTTTGTTTTAGTTAAGCTTATATATTGTTTACTTCGAGTTATTTATTAATTATTCAGTAGACTAAAACATTTACCATATATTCCATAATTTTATTGGCGTAAGTTTATTGTTGAAATAAATTTTACAATAAACTATTTCACACGTCCAAATAAGCTCTTGTAAGTGTCAACTTCTTGATCAACACAAATGCAGAATTTCCTACTTGAGTAAGCATTTTGTATTGCTCTGCTTGGATGATAGGTGAAGTTAAAATGAGGTTTCTAGAGAAAAAGGAAAGTTAAAGTTTGGAAAATAGTATATAGATGTCAAAATGTTGGTCACATGATAGGAAAGTTATATAGATATAGGTTGTGGAGGAGAACTTTAATAGACTAATCATCTTTTAGAGGATAAGAGTAAATCTTAAAGAGGAGGGACCTCTAGAATAGAAAAGTAGGGTTCCTAATAAATGAAATGGATGATGTTGATTCTCTCTCAAAAAATGAGGATAAAGATGGAAATACATCTTCTTTTCCATATTATATATCATTCTATATATTATTAGTTATGATTGGTCGAAAAAATAAATTTAACTTAAATTTTAAATAGTAAGTATTTTTTTATCCAATCACAGCTTATATAGTCGAAAAAATGAATTTAACAGAAGATATAATACCAAGAAAGATATTGATTGTTTAACCATACTCCCTCTATGAAATATGTATGGACACTAAAGTTAGAACAACAAGATGGGGCATTTGTTGTCACATTCACAACACACTTGCAAATTGGTGCCTCAAATGAATACAATAAAGTCAATAAAAAAATATTAACATGGTCAGAATCAATGTCAATGGTTAAAGTGCTTAGGATTACTTCAAGTTTTCCTTTTTACTTTATTTTATGTTACCCAATAGCTGTAAAGTTAGAGGATCAGGATTAGTCAAAAGATTGGCCTTAGACTGCTTGGAATTTGATGCACCAATCCTGAAGAAAGCAACTAAGCAAAGCAGACAGTGCCAAATTATATTACAGGCCATTTTCACAGAATGACAGGCTTTAAAGTAGAAGAAATGTCTGCATAAACAAATCACATTTAACAAATAATATAATCAATATAATGCATGAAACTATACTACACTAAATTGATTATTTAGTTCAGAATGTAGTCCATCAAGTGTCATCTTAAGCTATTTTATAAAAACTAATGAAATTATTATTCTTTTTGTTTTTAACAAAATTGTTAATGTTTTTCAATCATACTTTTCTTAATTCTCCTCTTCACTTTACTCTACTATTATTATTTTTATCTGTCAGCAACAATGAAGAAAAGGGTATAATGGAAAAGAATAATTAGACAATCAAATAGGGACATTTTTTGTAAAAAAGAAACACTTGAAACCAAGTGAGGAAGTATATTGGCACAGAAGAGTTTATACATTACATTATTATGGCAGTGCATGGTATTTGTATTACATAGTTAGTCTAGGAAATGTGTCATTTCTTCATGTAAGTGAAACCTTTACTGAACTAGTCAAAAGAAGAAGAAAAAGATGAAACAGCAGCATCAAATCATTAAAAGGTTGGTTAACCTTGAGTGTCACATATTCACAACCCTCTTCTTTTTTTGGGTACAAGTGTCATTGTACTCTTTATCCTTTAACCAAATAGGATCTCAACCATTTGCTTAATCACTCCTTGGGACCTGAAAAAGCAAACGTGAAAATGATCTAGTCCAGTATCAATTGCAGAATCTGTGTACTGTACTTGCAAAAGTGAGAAAATTGGTAACACATGAGACAGAACCAGGTTAAAAGAAATATGCATCATGTGCAGATAAAGCATCATGGATAATTCATTAGACTCATATCATTGAACATGTATTCAATTGTGCAAGGGAAAAACAAATAGTCATATTCTCTGCTATAAAGGAATTACCACATAAAAAGAGTGAAACAAAATAAAAAAATTCCAGCATCTAGATAAGGTATTAGTACCAATGCACATGTCAATTCTACATAGCGGTGTTAACATTAATACTATGTTATTCATTCAGATAAGGATCTTTATAGCACAACATATTTCACCTTTGGGCTGTTTATTCATCTATACATTATAAATACAATGATGTGTCTGAAACAAGATGTTGAGAAGTCTCATGTCATATGTCTCGTTCTCTCAGACATAACTTAAATAATTGTTGGACTACTTCTCTCATTGCTAATTAGTTTTTAGATGAAACCTTAACATGGTGAATGGTTGTTGGGCTACTCCTCTCGGGTGAGGGAAGAGCATTGTCATCATCAAAGTTTCTCTTGTCTTCATCAACAAACTTTTTGACCCTTGGAACGATTGCCCCATTCAAGTATGTAGTGTTATCATGGCCAACTACAATCATTTTCCTAAAGCAATTTCCAAATGCTTTGTGCATATAACCAAACATAACAAATGGAAAAGATGCTTGATTTTTTTTTCCTTTAGCAAGGATATTGTGTGTTCTAGATCTGTTATACAAACATAAACTAGTTTAAAACCGTAAGCCGTTCCGATGTTTGCATTTTCTTTATCTCAACTCGCAAACGGATCCTTAAGGTACAGTTCTACCAAAACTGAAAAGGAAAAGCATAACTAATACCATAGTTCAGCCTTAATAACATAGAACAGGAAATCCAGCCTTACAATTGAAGTGATTTCTGACTGCCAAAATCACAAAAAGGGAATATCTTTAATCACAGGCCAAGCTCTGAATAAACAGTACATGGATAATGGGTCACCATGATCACCACCACCCACAAATTCTCAATCTTTTTCACATATATTGTTAAGTTCAGAACCAAGGCCTATACAAAGTTTAAATTTTAAAAATCACTTTTTTATGTATCAGATCTGACAAACTAACACCACAGAAACTTGTATTAAATTTGAGATGCAGTTGCACCTTCACCCTTGTTATTTTGAGGTCATATCTAGTATTCAGAGTTTGCCTCGATTTAGTATAGCTCTCGTGGCCCGCACCGAAACAGTGCTTTACCCCTGTGGGTCTATTATGTGCAAGTAAGCAATATAAGAAAATGATCTTCTGTTGCACCAAAAGTCATACACTCATACAACCTCAGTGTAACAAAATGACTCTTTACTATTCGATCACTAAATTGAGATCACAATTATGTCAATAGCCAAAAACCTTAATTAGCTACATGTAACACGAAATTTCACACAAAAAAACATCAAATTGGCTTCATAGAAAAAAATCATTAAGGACTCAGTGTTGAACCCCACAAGGACAGAGTCTTTAAAATTCAGTCTAGATGAGGATGGAAAGATTGGAAGTGGGAATTAATTGTGAAAAAATGTGTCACATGTTCATGAACCACGTAGAGAAGATATGTCACTAGGATTGTGCCACATCTCAGCTTTGTTTTCTAAGTCTTATCTAAAGGGGCTTCCATGAAACTTGAAAGAGACATGTTGCTAAAAATTGACTTGAATTTTCAAATCCATTGACTTACATTACATACGTGATGACAAATCATTATGTAAAACATGTTTTATACTTTTTTTTAAGAGATTATAAATTTTTTATAAACTAAGTTTCACCACTAAGCTTAGTTTATAACAAAAACTTCAAAATATAGAAAAGTCCCCCACCTAACCAAAATATAGAAAAGTCCCCATCTTACACCACAAGCTTTGACTAATTATATTATGATTGATATGGTTGATAAAAAAATAGGAGGTTAACATGTTAAGTGGTCCAAGCAAAACTATAGTACATCCATATATTGAAATTGTCTCAAATATCACACCATGTGACATTGGTGTCGGTCCATTTACTTCAACAAAATCATTCTGAGTTGTGGAAGTGGGTAAAGTGAAGGAATACTAGAGTATGATTACTTGTGTAGATAGCTATTTATATCCATCAAGAAACAACACTTATCTTATTCACTTGAGGAGCTATATATATATATATATATAGAAGTGTGATCAAACTCCATCAAGCTAAGGAAACCAAAAACACAACACAACACAATGGCTGAGTCCAAAAGCCTTTCACTTCTGTTTTTCACTATGCTTGTTGGTTTTTCATCAGCACAAACTGCCATCAAAGGTGGATATTGGTATTCAGAAAGTGGGCTTAAGGTTTCTGATATTGATGCCTCCCACTTTACCCATCTCTTTTGTGCTTTTGCAATCCTTGAAAACAACAAAGTCAGCATTTCTTCTTCTGATGCATCCTCTTTCTCAACCTTCACCCAAACCCTCCTCCAAAAGAAATCTTCAATCAAAACCCTTCTATCCATAGGTGGTGGTAAAGGTCCTTCCCTGGCAAAATCTTTTTCTGACATGGCTAGCCAAGCCAGTACCCGAAAATCCTTCATAGATTCTTCAATACAGGTCTTGGCACTATGTTATAATATTCATTGTGTATTTTGTTTGGGAATTGATTATGTTATTATGAGTCATATATTAGTATGAGTTATGTCTTTATGTGCAATTATGTTTGGATCTTTTATCCTTGGCCTATAGATAGTACTTTTGTATGTCTGATATATAGCAGAAACTTATTCATGTTTCTCTTATCTTTAATAACAGGTAGCTAGAAACAACAACTTCCATGGTCTTGATCTTGATTGGGAGTACCCTTCCACAGGCACAGACAAAACCAATCTTGGCTTACTCGTCAAGGAATGGCGCGCAGCTATTACACAAGAGTCTAAAACTTCAGGCAAACCAGCATTGCTGCTATCTGCAGCAGTTGCTGGCTCAGACCAAATCACATCACTACAAAACTATCCAGGTCAAGAACTTGCCAACAACTTAGACTTCCTAAATGTAATGACTTATGACCTTTTCACTTCTGATGGCTACCCTATGGTGACACAACCACCTGCTCCTTTGAAAAATCCCGGTGGCCAATTCAGTGTAGATGAAGGGATCACCAAGTGGATTAACCAACTAGGATTGCCACCAAAGAAACTTGCTCTTGGTTTACCTTTCTATGGCTTCAAATGGCTTTTATCCGATCCTATTAAGCACGCGTTGTTTGCACAAGCTAGTGCAGGAGCTGGAGCAGTGAAGTATAAGGATATCAAGAATGCTGGAGGACAGGTCGTGTATAATTCTACTTATTTTACCAACTATTCCTATAAAGGAACAGATTGGTATGGCTATGATGATACTCAGAGTGTATCTGCCAAGGTTGATTATGCCAAGGGAAAGGGATTGTTTGGTTACTTTGCTTGGCATATTGAACAAGACAGTAACTGGGCTCTTTCACAAGCTGGTGAGTGTATATATTGTTTCACTTTAATCTGGAGCTAAGTTTTGTGCAGTTATTATGTTAGGCAAATTATTCTAATGGTAGCTTTAATGTGTTGCAGCTTCTCAAGCATGGGGATCACAGATAGATGCCTTGCAGAGCAAGTTCACTGAGAATAAAGATAGAGAGCTATCTACATAGTGTTACACAATGTTTATATATATTTATCTTATACTGAATAAATTGCAACTCATTATATGAATAATATATTACACATGATGAGAAATTGAGTTCTAAACTCCATGTTATAGATATAGACATAGTGAGAAGCAGACCCAACTCTGTTTCCATAACCACTGAGATGCAAATTGCAATCAAACTTTATACTCAATTTCATTTGCAAAAAAAATAAAAAACTTAATATCAATGAACCAATACTACAATGAATCCACGTGAAGATTCTGGGTTGTTCACTTAGATGTGGGTGAACAAATAAGCAAGTTTGGGGGATATAACAGTATTGGGTCAGAGGAAGCAAGTTGTGGAGCAAATGGAGCAGCCAGCATTATCAGATTCAACATTGATGCTGAACTTCATGCCTCTTGAGGTGAGAGGCTGAAGAAGTATGTTATGAGATAACTGTTGTAGCAAAGGACTTGCATATATAGGAGAGCTTCTTCCCATGCAAACAACATCAATTGTCAATCTTGACAGGAGGAATGATTGTAACAGGTTTAAGGATGCTTTTGAATTCATGTCTTTGGTATAACAGGGCAAAACTTGCCAGTATAAAAGACACTATCTTCTTTCTTGAACCATACCATGCAGAATTATTATTTCCATTCAGTATATCAATTGAAGATTCATAGTTTTTCATTAAAAATTAGAAAGTAGTAGGCACCATTGTAGGAATCATGAGGAACACGAGTTCGAGTATGCAGCATTGAACTGGTCACTGAGAATTGCTATCAGTCTATTACATAATGTTGATCCAGTCAAGTGTTTAAAGTGCTCATTATTGTTTGACTCTAATTTGATTTATTCAATGGCAATACATAATTTCTTCAAACTAAAACCGCATCTCTGAAAGAATATACAGGATAATAAAATAATGAATGCTATAAGGCAATTTGACAAGTCCTTTCTGTCAAGGATATATGCCATGGCTTAGATACAAAATCATCAATTACTGAAGTTACAAGATCATTCTTTATATGGTACACATTCGAAATTAGAAATACCTAACGTACCATGAACATAACAAATGTTTGTGTCAAAGTAAGTTAGAAGAAACAAAAATGCACCTATATCCCTACTTACCTAGCTTCTGAAAGATGGAGGAGCAAAATGAGGGCCAAGGATGAAATTTCTACTGTGTTTGAGGGCCACAAGAAAATGAACCAAAATTTCCTGTTAGTTATAAAGTAAGCTTATGATAATCAGACACTTGGTGCTTCAGTCTCGTTTCACATGTTGTGATCTACCATGAGCAAGAACAAAGCCACAAGACGCAACCACTCCGACGAGGTAACCAGCTATTGCTCCATAGCTCACAGAAATAGGCCATTCCTACAAATTAATGAAATATGTTATGATCATAACAGCCAAATAGACAAAACCTAACAGTAAAAACCAAGACAAGGAAATTGAATTACCTAACTTGACATGAAATCAGATGAACCTTCAATAATTTTATCTTTAGTATATCTTACAGTTTTTGGGTCTGTGTAAATGGGTAGGATATTTGTGCTCTTCAGAAAGACAAACAATGCCAAACAACAATTCTAATCATAATCCTTCTACATGAGTACATTCTAGATCTAATATAAGAGCAAGTGATCCACCTTTTGGTTAGTGTTATTCTAAGCTAAAAGTATAGCCTATGAAAAATGAGAGCCATAAGGCAAAGTTATCAAGGGACTAAAAATTATTTCCCTTTCTGAACCAACCTAGAGAAACGGCAAGAGAAATGCTACTTTCAAAAAATTTGCTCCCAAACTCTTCATAATGTTATGCACAAAAAACTGTCTTTGAGATGAGATTACATATAAGGATTAGAAGGGAAATACTCTCCCTATCTGCTCTATGAATTTTACCATAAGATGGTCAAGGAAAGAAATATTACCTGCCATGGTCTCTCCCAGTCAAGTGGCATTGGCCAAGCCCCAAACCAGCCACCAATAACAGCTCCATGAGCTGGCAAACAAATCAAATACTCCACAGATCCACTTGCCCTTTTTTGTTGGAAAAAAGAAGAAAAAGCAATACATATATATAATTGATAATCAATAGTTTTTTTAGTAAAGGTCGTAAATAAAGACAAACAAAACTAGCACAATGTATAATAGCATTAACACCCTTGATGACCCCCCCTCCCAGGCCCGAGATAAAAAGAAATTCATGCAGTAAGAATTTTTTTACTACAAGTAACATACTTTGTTTGTGCAAATATACGCCGCCAATCAGCCCATGATGAACCAAGAACACATGATGGTGGAACTATCTGCCATGGTACAATACAAGTGAGTTTATGTATGAGCTGTATGCATAATCATGGGCCCACAGCCTGAAAAACGAGTCTAACCCATTAAACATTTTTAATTCATGTAAAGTGAAGGAGATTGGAATAAAACATAATTAAACTAGGACATGAATAGCAACCGATCTGTTTTTAATTTTTACCTTTTATAGTACTAGGACAATAGAGTTTACACATTAACAATTTCTTTTTCTTTCAAAATGTAAAATTTCAAAGAAAAGCAAGGTAAAAGGATGTAAACTATCACGAGTTAAACAGATAGAGAACATATATGACATTAAACAGTACAATAAAAGAAACATCAAAATAATCTTTAATGTGTTATAAAGAAAAAGGCAATGGCATAGGCTCTCACCGTGAGCAATGACATCATCAGAGACCAATTTACAGTCTTTGGAAGATACCTGAGTCAGGTAGATTTGCAGAGGTTATATTATGCTCTAGCTAAGGGTAGATTTTCAAAGATAAAAGTTATAAAAAAGAAGAATTTTTCAATACACAATTAAGAAAATACCAGTTCTTTTATTATTAAGGAACAACAGCAAGTACTCTTAATACTTTTTTTCCCTCAACAATGACCCCTATATCCAGCATTATGCAGCTAGGAAAATTTTAAAACTGTACTATATATACCACTTATTTCACATACTGGAAGGTAACAGGCGCCCCCAAAGCAATAGCTCCTAACGAATTTAGTAGTGCCCCTGAAAGAAAAATCATACAAGGATTATCTTCATTATTAAAAATAGTGAGTTGCTAATATTAATTTTTCTTTAAATGTCAATGCCAAGAGCCAAGAAAGAGAGCAACAACAACGAAGCCTTAATCTCACTAAGTGAATATAATGGTAAGATGATGAGAAATTGATAACATGATTGCAAATGATATGTTAAGTATTCCAAGTTTCCAACTTCAGAAAACGATAGTTACCCTAAGGGTTAATCATTTTTAGTAGAATGCACTTGGCAGGTTCCATGACAAGAAAAAATGCATAATACAAAAATGAGTAAGAAGAAAAAATTAATCAAAACTTCAGTTTCAACTAACCTACAGGCACTCCAAGCATGCCTCTTCCAACAGCTCGCAGGTACTGCACAAAATCACACGAAAACAGAACACCGCTACAACTTAGAACATCACAGAAGAGAAAACCAGGTGAGCACATAATTGCTCAGTTACTGATAAATTAAACTAGAAAAGGATATCACAAAAAACCATTTCTTTTTACACTTACATTTCAAATATAAATCCCAATGTAGTTGAATTCCATACTAAATTTTTACTATTAGTCCAATTAACAAAAAACAAAATTTTCCGTGCTTCTGACTAAATTCGCGGAAACAAAAAAAATGGGGTGAAGAAATAAATTGAAAATTAAAGAGAACAGAACTAGTATTAAGTACCGTGCATTGTTGGGGATTCTGTCGATAGCGACTGAAAAGAAGAATTACAATTGGGAGTTCTATGATCTATGAAAAACAATGTAGAATAAGAAATTAAGAATAAAAAACAAAATGGGCATTGTTAAATCAATGAAAAGAAATGAACTTGGGAGAAATAGATGGTACCCAGATGAAGAACAGAGTGTGAGAAGGATCAGAAACGAGGTCGAAGGAGTAGCCTTTGTTAGCAATACTGAATGATATTGCCAAACCAAAAACACAAACGAGATTAACGATAAACGCCTCTGAAGCTGATATTTGCGGTGGCGGTGGGGTTTCGATGGTTGAGGCATCTTTCGCCGTCGTTTTCTCTCTGCTTTTCCGGCGATCCATTGAAGAAGACATCGTACACTGCAGCTACCAAAATCAGATCGAAACCGAGAAGGAATGTTACATGCGTTTGGGCTTGGCACAAATGAACTATTGGGCCTTCGAAGTAAAAACACAATTAAAAAATGTGAAATGAAAATTATGTATTTGGGATTTTGGGTGAAAAAGGAAAATGAGATGGAGATATTTTCCTACAAAATGAAAACAATGTATTTCTTGGAAAAGTAAAACGGATGGAATCTTTCTTCTTTCTTCACTAATTTCTTGTCCCAATCAAATTGTCAAAGTTGTTCTTTCAGGATTTAATATTCCTTATAAGAGAAAATTTGCATTTGGAGTTTGTGCTCCAAGAAAAAGAAACAATATGGAAGCAATTAACCAATATACACTTTCAAGATTTAGATATATATGAGTTTAGATCACATAATAATTGTAGATTTACTAAAATAGCTATAGTAATATCAATTGTTCAATGATATATTTTAATATTTAACATGCAAAATTTATCTTAAAGGAGACACACCCTTAGACGTTTTTGACTTCAAGCACTTTCCTTTTGCAGGACAGATTAATTAAGAATGAAATTTCAATCTTTATATATAAAAAAAAGTATACCTGTGAAAGCATCAGGTTTCGAGGAAATTAGCGTGTTCCCGTTCACTCAAATGTGCAGGCTTTGAAGTCAAACCAAACAAGTAAAAAAGATTTTGTTTTTTCCATTTTAAGAAAACAATTGATATATATGAGATCTTATTATAATCGATGAGGCCCTTACAAAGTTGAAAAGTTACAATAATTTTGGGCTTTTATTTGTATGTTAAGCAATGGAATTCCTTCTATTTCAAACTCTTCACAGCTCTTTGTATATTTTTCACCCTTCTCAGGAGGTGGCTACCACAAGATTTCGGACCAGGTCAGAAATTTAGGAACTGATCAGTTTTTTAATAATAAAATACATATTTTATCTCAAAAATTCATGGCAGCCCATGCCAGGGAGATTAAGGTTCTATCTCATACACAAGGTTCCAAATAACAAGAGTAATTTGGAAGTGCATATATATATAAATGCAAAAGAATGAGCTGTAAGAAACAAAATTGCTTAACATCAAGATCTCAGGGTCTGGAAAATTCAATGTAGATGATAGTTGAAACTATATGAAAGTTTTTGTTACATAGAAGATAGAACTCATCATGCCATTTTTTTGCAGAAAACCCGCAACCAGATCACAGAACAGCCATACACTTATACATCTGACTTTATTCTGGCTTGGAAATGGCAGCAGATTACAATTGAAATGTACTTTAAGGGATGAGAACTAATGTTTCTCCTCTTTTTCTTTCAACCATTCAACAAAATTGTCAAGGATAACTGGCCAGGCTTGACTGGAGTCATAACTTTGAAGATCGACAAAACTTACCTGGCAGCAACAAAAAATCAAACATTTTTCTGCATGAGACTTTTTAGAAATGAAGCCCCTCCCCCTGCTTTCATCTATAAATTGTACGTTTGTACAATTGTATACAAACAACAAAATGCAGGTCATGCATTTCACTTAGCATAGACTGCATATATAGTCAAGTTGAACATCTTGTGTATATTTAGATGGGAGGCAAAATGAACCAAGTAAACTCAATTCAAAATATTGTTAGCATTCACAGCTTTTGGCAAGATGTATTTCTTATTATGCACATGACTTTTACCATTATATTGACCGAGACACATGCAACCCTAGTCACCATATAGGTAAATATAAAAGAAGCATAAAGGATTACTACCATTTTCACAATTTACTAAGACCTCATAATCTGTAAAGAACTTGTAATTTACTAAGATTGCAATTAACCCTGCACTATAACTCAATCAGAGAAATGAGAAATGTACACAGCATTACCTCCTTAAAAAAACGATAAAAATTTCTCCAGTGATCCATGGTGAGAGCCCTGTAGTCATTCTGGATCTGTCAAAAAATAATTTAATGTACATTGATGTTCAATGTCTTTGGTTCTGCTAAACAGCGCTATGTGCATAATACAAGGAGTAAACAGGAGACAGGGGATATTTCGTTTTGGTAAATGTAATCAAATGATGACAGAAAAACACTCCCTGTAATCAAGGATATTTCTGTCATCACTCAATTTGGTATTGGAGAACTTCTTTAGGATTATGAATGACACAATACAACAACACTTTCTTATAAATGAATGAGCATAGTTTGAGTAGAAGATAATAACACGTTTGCTGGACATCACTGAAGGTCATTATCTCAAATAAAATTTTACAGAGACCCGAATAGCATAAATTAACAATAAAGATTCAAAAAACATAATATAAAAACTTACTTTTAGATACTCAATTAATGATTTGACCTGAGTAGGAAATTCAGATCCCAGAACAATATTCAACAGCTCACAGATGGTCTCAATATCTACACTCCGTTGCTTCTCTTCTGAAAGTATTATTCAATGTTCATTTGAGAGAGATGAAGAAGAACCAGAAGGCATCAGTGTAACTCAACAAATATAAAAATAAATAAGTTCTAATTGAAATGTTTTAGATACCCCCCTATGCTAGACCATGTGGGGAATATGGAGTGGGAATATAACAAAATGCTAATGTGACAGGTGAGAGAGGGAAATCAGTCAGAATAAACCAGGAGATGGCGAAGGAAAGAGTTGGGAAAAATTCATGGAGGATTGGGAGTGGGAGAAGGCTAGCCCCTCAAAAATTAAGCCTAGTTCTAGTTGCTATTATTTGTTCCATACTTCCATTTCTGTCTTCTTTCCATTACCGTTTCTGTGGATTCTGGGTTGGATTCCAAGTTTTATGTAATGGAAAAAGAGATTAATATCAAAATAGAAGCACAGTAAAGCTTACCCGTTAGGCAGTATTGAAATGCGTAAGAATAAAAATCCTCAAAGCACTCAGGTACCATCACCTAACCAAGACATGAAAAAGGAAATAAATACGACCAAGAATCTCATTCAGGGATAATCTCAATAAGAATTTAAGAAAACTTCACTAAGTGTTTATGACAAGAGAAATACCTCTTGCTTCAGTCCCTGAATTGCTTTTCTTAATTTCGTCAGAGTATCAGCCCCTAAACATTTGAGGCCTCTTCGCCACTCATCCTGTTAAGAGACAGAAAAAATGATTATCATGACATAATCCTAAAACTAGGTAATAATTATGATAAGGAAATTCAAGCTGTCTAGAATTGACAGTGAGAAACTAATGGTGCAGGCATGCTTGTGTATATCAATATTTCAGCAGTGTTGTTACTCATGAAAGAGTGCATGAAAATAAATAGTTCTCTCTACCTACCTTGGAAAAATAACCTTGCTTTTCAGCTTTCATTTTCCTGAGAAGATCATATATTTATAAAGGTTAATAAATCAGCTAGATAAACATAGAGAAGAAAAAATACAGTCAGTTTAGTACCAAGCAAGTATCAGCATTCTAACATCTGTATGGTCCACATGCACATCTTTACAAAGTGCTTCAATCCCTTCTGGGCTGGCAAACCAAACAACAACAACAAAAGCACATAATAGACTGAACTGAAACATGTTTTTTGTTTGAGGGGAGGGGCAATTTCAACATGTACACACTTACTCAATCAATCCCATTGACTTATTTGTGTATGATTCAAATAGGTGATCTATTCGGTCAAATTGCTTCGACGTTGATTTCTTTGGTTCTGAATAACATGAAATGAAATCATTACGGCCAAGAAGAACCAAGTAAAACAAAGGTGGTAAAAAAACAAAGAAGATAAAGGAAATCTTTCCATCATACTACCAAAGAAGATAGAAACAACCATGCATAATTAAAACTTAATGGTTCTGGACATTACATTGTGAAAATTTCAAATATCTTCCTGAATTCTTTTCTATGTTGGTGCTTGGTAGAGTCAGGAGCCAAGCGGCACCACAATGGTTAATTCGGGGTGCAAATAGTTTAAATATTTGATAGTATTATAACCTATTTTCGCTGTAATCTAGCTAAAATTGTATAGAAGCTTTTCGTCCATGGGGATGCATCTGCCCTCCCTCAACATCAACAAAGGCCTGATCCTAGATATAATAATAAATATGATCTAGGAGAACCGAGGTAACGAGAGTACGAAAAGTAGATAAAACTATCACACAGTATTTTAATTAGTCCTCCATAAACAGACCAAGCACTCCAGTAAGACAAAAAATACTTTTAGATTATGTCAATAAGTAGTTACACTCAATGAGCTTGTCTTGGTAAATAATATCACATTTTAATAGTGAATATAAAAAAAAACAGTACTAAATACAAGCAGCCTATCAGAAAATGTGCTCCTGGTATTGTGGATCTTAAACCACTGACATATTATTCACACGAATATCAGGCAATCTTATATCAGAAAGTCTGTATTTATACAAATTCAGATTCTATATGTCATCACAATTGCTTGCGGTTATATATTATCAACAACCAAACCTTAGTCTTACTAGGTGGGGTCGGCTACATGGATCGAACAACGTCATAATATTCTATCATAAATCATGTTTATTGAAAAAGCATTGATCCCTAAATCTTTCATGATACTTTCACCCATACTTTTTATTGGTCTCTCTCTACCTCTAGAAATTAAACTAACCTCAACTTGAGCTTGTGGTTATACATTAATTCAAATGAAAATGCATAATGTAAATAACATAGATCATAATTTGGCATTGATAAGTTGATATAACACCAATCCTTGTGTCTATCTCATCCACATTTTAATTGATAAAGCACCATCACATGATTCACATCAAATGTAAATAATTTATTAATAGCTTTTCTCTGTCTTTCTAATTGGTGCTCTATTTTGTATCAGCAAATGCTACACTTAAACTGCATAAAACGAATAAGTTATAATATCACACAACCAAATTCCTTTCAATTCATCCTTAAAATTAAAGGCATCAATGCACATAAACACAAACCAAACAAGAAGTGCAGTTTCCGAGTAAAACAAAACAACATCATATGTAATTAATAAAAGAAATAGCGAATATATAATTTCGTTTTGAAGTTTTAATCGAAGTTAAGATTTGAGATGCGTTTTCGCGCGAAGCAATGAAGGAGAATAGAAATTGATGTACCGGAACGAAGAGAAGAATCAACGTCAGAAGAAGTGAGTGGTGGTGCCGCTTTTCTTTTAGGGCGAGGCATCTTCAGAAAAACGTGAAATCGATGATGAATCGAATCGAATAGTTTTGAATAAATAAGAATGAAGTTGATATGTGAGGAAGTAGAAACCCTATTCACAGAGAAGAGAATGATGAAGATGAAGGAGGGAGCATCATAATTTTAAGGTTTAACTCAGCTTTGAATTTCGTGCTAGTTACTGTTTCTTCTTTTATTTTTCCTCAAATAGTTATATTAATAATTTGGTTTAAGGATGGTTTTCAACTTTGTTTTAGTTTTGGACGTTACATTTTTCTTCAATTTTGATTTTAGTGTAAATATTCATTTTAATACTTCTCAATTTTCTTATGTATATTCATTTCAATCACCAACGGACATTGGTTTAAGTGATATATGTTTAATTCCCCTTAAGCAAGAACTCAGGTGCGAGTCTTGTGGATGGAAAAAATGACCGTTGGGAGAGTTAGCCCCACATACCAGTGTATCTTCCCGGCTCGGACATGATTAACTCCAGTGCGATGATACATGTGGGAAACCAAAAAAAAATATTCATTTCAATCAATTTTCTTATGTATTAATTTTATTTTAAAAAGTTTAATTATTAATCATTCATTAGGATTTGTTAAGGGAGATATTATCATTATTTTAATAAATCATCTTTGTGTGAAGATATTAAATTAAGTTTTGCTTTTTCATTAGATTAGGGGAAAAGGCAAATGCAGAGAAATTGAAATAGAGTAAATTACAACTATATCCTTCCTCTCAGTTTTTGTGAAATTATATAAATCATCTATCTCTTTTCTACACCTTTGAAAACTCCTTGATTTATATATACGTATATATATACATTATACTGACTATCCATGTAGAAGATATAAAAGTAGTACTTTCAACAAAAAATCTTAATAAATGTAATTAAATTAAACAAAATATAAAATATATAGTAGAGATAAGTTCGAATAATATATGATTAATATTTTTTATTATTTTTGATTTGTTGCAATATAGTATAAGTATGATTTAAACAATATATCCTTATAAATATTGATGAGTTCTATAACAAACTAAAAATATTAAAGTAACATGAACTCTTATATTATTTGTATTTACCATGATAATATATCATATTTTGTTTAACTTACTTACATTTATCATTTTTTATTTAAAAAATCACATTTATTATTATTTTTATTTAAAAAATCACATTTATTTCTTATTTATCTTGTATGGGGAATAGTGTAATATTGTATATAAATAAAGGTGATTTGTCTAGATACAAAAAATATAGATAATTTGTATAATTTTATTAAAACTTAAGGAATGTTAGTATAATTTAGTTTATTTAATATTTAAAGTGAGAAAGAGTAACAAACTATAAATCTTGGGCAATTATTTAAAATTTAAAGTTAAATTTCAAATTAAATTCCATACTCACCCCTAGTTATAACTACAACTATACTAGCAAAATGGTGAGTGGTTAAAATTTATTTGGAGTCACATTACTAATTAGTTACATGTGGTTCATATTATAATTTAAACTAGAATTAAAAATTGAGTTTGTTAACTAAATAAATTATATTTAAATCAAATTTAATTTGACTGAGTTGATTAATATCTCAATTATACATATAATAAATATTACAATTATTAATATGCATATTACATCAATGAGAAAATCATTAAAAAAGACTTCAAAGTGTTATAGATACATATGTGTATGAGTAATCATGATTCAAATTGATGTAAAAATGTTTGTAAATTTTAATTAAGTTGGACTTGATCCGAAAAAAATACCTTATTTTAAACTTGATGCCTATTAAAGTGTGCAAAGCTAAATCAAATTCAAATAGACTTATTATCACAAATCAAAATTTAAAATTACTTTAAAATTATAAACATACCTTAATATAACACTACTTTAATAATTTTTAAATTTTAATCTGCATTACAATATGGCTCAAACTGATATGGCTAATAATTATGTTGTTGTTTAGCAAAAAAATAGTATTTTAAAAAAAAAAATCAACCCACAAAGGAACTATTTAAAAACGGTTTCATTTATATTCGGCCTCTGGAGAGTCCTTCATCCTTCATGCAAAGAGGTGGCTCACTAATTTTTCATTTTTATGATTAAGAAAGGGAAAAAGATATTTACACTGTAAATATATCATTCACTATTGATTTTTAGTTATTTAAATAAAAGTATTACAAATGAATGGTGAATGAAACATTGACTGTGTATAAATCTTTACACTTTACAATGTGCGTGTATATATTTTACACTCATTAAGAAATGCTTTAAATGTAAATGTTTCACTCCATATACATTTTCAAGCATTTTTAACAGTTTAAGGATCCAAGGGAATGTCTATGTTTAGTTATACAAAATTTCTGGCTAATATTGGTTTCATGCATTAGGCATAACAATTTTATTTCATAACGGAGACTTTGGAGAGCCACAAAATTTGTGTA
The DNA here is from genome assembly GCF_001865875.1 of Lupinus angustifolius. Classification (NCBI taxonomy): domain Eukaryota; kingdom Viridiplantae; phylum Streptophyta; class Magnoliopsida; order Fabales; family Fabaceae; genus Lupinus; species Lupinus angustifolius. Next base: position 2,106,309 of record NC_032009.1, on the reverse strand, counting down.
ACAAACACTATTTTACAGGGTAGCCATGCATTGCCCCTTCTATAAAATGTTACTATAATGCACAATGAAAACCAAGGCATTCAGTGTCTTCTTCTTCCTATAGCTAAATCTACATCTTGTTTTTGTGTCATTCTTTTTTCTCCTAATCTTTCTTTCTTCCTCTTCCAAGGCCTTCTTCTAAGGCCTATAGGGAGAGGTCATCAAAAGAAAGAACAAAAGAAAACTTTTTAACAAAAGAAATAAAATAACGATGACATCTGACATTTCATTTGAAGAACTCAAAAACGAGAATGTGGATCTTGTAAGTACAAAAGAAAAAAATTTCAAACTCAAAGTGATTATGTTGTTTAGTTGTTTTTGTTGGGTTTTAAATTTATTCATATTGACAGTGATTAACAATGAGAATTATGCATATGTGTAGGAGAACATTCCCATTGAGGAAGTTTTCAAGCAGCTAAAATGTAGCAGGGAGGGTCTAACCACAGCTGAAGGGGAAAATAGACTTCAAGTGTTTGGTCCCAACAAGCTTGAAGAGAAAACAGAGAGCAAATTCCTTAAATTTTTGGGTTTTATGTGGAATCCTTTATCATGGGTTATGGAAGCTGCTGCTATAATGGCCATTGCTTTGGCCAATGGAGGGGTAATTACAAATTTCTAATTTTTCTCAAGTTTTATTAAGTGTTCAATGCAGATACTTCTTGTATCTGAGAAATACTTTTTATATAATGCAGGGCAAGCCACCGGATTGGCAAGATTTCGTTGGTATTGTGGTATTGCTTATCATCAACTCAACCATTAGTTTCATTGAGGAAAACAATGCAGGCAATGCCGCAGCGGCATTGATGGCTGGTCTTGCACCAAAAACCAAGGTAACAAAATATTTTGTTCATGTTCCTTTCAATCTCATGCACAAAATATTTTGTAGCTAAGAAAAATGAATCAATTTTGTATTGTGTTTGTAGGTTTTGAGGGATGGAAAATGGAGTGAGGAAGAAGCAGCATTGTTGGTGCCAGGAGATTTGATCAGCATCAAGCTAGGAGATATAGTCCCAGCCGATGCTCGTCTCTTGGAGGGTGATCCTTTAAAGATTGATCAGTCTGCCCTTACCGGCGAGTCTTTGCCAGTCACCAGGCACCCTGGTGATGAGGTTTTCTCTGGTTCCACTTGCAAACAAGGTGAGATAGAGGCTATTGTTATCGCTACTGGTGTCCACACCTTCTTTGGCAAGGCTGCACATCTTGTTGATAGCACCAACAATGTTGGTCACTTCCAAAAGGTACATGTATATTTTATTTAGATTTAGTTGTTTTTTATATTTTTAGTGACATTTTTGGACTTTTTTTGTTTCTTTTAGGTGTTGACATCGATTGGAAACTTTTGTATTTGCTCTATTGCTGTGGGAATGTTGATTGAGATTGTTGTGATGTACCCCATCCAACAAAGAGCATATAGAGATGGTATTGACAATTTATTGGTTCTTCTAATTGGAGGCATCCCAATTGCAATGCCAACAGTCTTGTCTGTGACTATGGCTATTGGATCTCACCGACTCTCCGAGCAAGGAGCCATCACCAAGAGGATGACTGCCATTGAAGAAATGGCTGGCATGGATGTTCTTTGCAGTGACAAGACTGGAACACTCACCCTTAACAAGCTTACTGTGGACAAGAACATGATTGAGGTTAGTCAGCAATCTAATATTTAATTAGCTTATCATATTTGGTATATCATCTCTGATATCTAGACATGTATGAAATGATACCTTAATAGTTAGCCCCACAAATTTAATTTTTTACCTATAAAAAGAACATTTCATAATGTATATATAGTGATAAATAAACGAGTCAAATTTATACCATAAGATCACATGCATGGATGAGGATGCCTTATAACCAAGCCTGTTTGTGAATACAGGTCTTCCCAACTGGCATGGACAAAGATACCCTTGTCTTGCATGCTGCCAGGGCTTCTAGGATTGAAAACCAGGATGCAATTGATGCTTCAATTGTTGGGATGTTGGGCGACCCTAAGGAGGTACTGAGACTCGTAGTGACATTCTTTTATAAACCACAGTCTTGTGTGAACATGAAGTATGCAAATTGCTTAACTTTTTCATTCAATTGTGCTTTGTTATGGCCTCTCAGGCAAGAGCAGGAATCACTGAGGTGCATTTCTTGCCCTTTAATCCTGTGGAAAAGCGCACAGCTATTACCTTCATTGATGGTCAAGGCAAATGGCACAGAAGCAGCAAGGGTGCTCCTGAGCAGGTAAGGGACTTTCAAATACATAACCATGAATCAACTATTTTTTGAACATATTATCACTTCTGATATTTAACTACCTATTTATTTTACATATTTTTCAGATCATTGAACTTTGTGATCTCAAGGGAGAGGTTTTGAAAAGGGCTCATGGCATCATTGATCAGTTCGCTGAGCGCGGGCTTCGTTCATTAGGTGTCGCACACCAGGTAAATAAAGGATCTAGATTAGATGCCATGAGTTTATGATGATGAAATTCTCTTACCAAACTTGTTGTACTTTTGTTGATAGACTGTTTCAGAAAAGACCAAGGAAAGTGCAGGAGACTCGTGGGAGTTCTTGGGCCTCTTGCCCCTATTTGACCCTCCAAGACATGATAGTGCAGAGACTATTCGTCGTGCTCTTGACCTTGGAGTCAATGTTAAAATGATCACCGGTGATCAACTTGCCATTGGAAAAGAAACCGGTCGTAGGCTTGGAATGGGAACCAACATGTATCCTTCATCCACCCTTCTTGGTGACAACAAGGATCCATCCCTTGCAACAATCCCAATTGATGAGCTCATTGAGAAGGCTGATGGATTTGCTGGAGTCTTCCCTGGTAATAACATGAGTCTAATTTGTGTTAAGCTTTATGAGAAGATGAAATTTGCAGAAACTTAAATTGTTTTTTTTTCCATGTGTGCAACCCATGTAGAACACAAGTATGAAATTGTCAAGAGATTGCAAGATAGGAAGCACATTGTTGGAATGACTGGAGATGGTGTGAATGATGCACCAGCACTTAAGAAAGCAGACATTGGCATTGCAGTGGATGATGCAACTGATGCAGCAAGAAGTGCCTCAGACATTGTTTTGACAGAACCAGGACTTAGTGTGATTGTGAGTGCCGTCTTGACCAGCAGGGCCATCTTCCAGAGGATGAAGAACTACACAATCTATGCTGTTTCTATCACTATTCGTATCGTGTTTGGGTTCATGCTTGTGGCTTTGATATGGAAGTTTGACTTCTCACCATTCATGGTCTTGATCATTGCCATCTTGAACGATGGAACCATTATGACGATCTCCAAAGATAGGGTGAAGCCTTCTCCTCTACCCGACTCATGGAAGCTTAAGGAAATCTTTGCTACTGGAGTTGTTCTTGGATCTTACATGGCTATCATCACAGTGGTCTTCTTCTATTTAGTTCATGACACTGACTTCTTCACCGTAAGTAGTTATTCAAGGTGATGAAAACAATATATTGATAATAGAATCATGACATTTGAGTATGTTTTATCTCCTCTTTCCAGAGAGTTTTTGGTGTCAAGCCAATTGCAGACAGTGAAGAGATGCTTAACTCTGCTCTCTACCTTCAAGTTAGTATTATTAGTCAGGCACTTATCTTTGTGACCAGATCAAGGAGTTGGTCTTATGTTGAACGTCCTGGCTTCTTGCTAATGGCAGCCTTCCTTGCTGCACAATTGGTTAGTTTCTTCTACCTACAATTTTCTATTATTGCTCATTATTTTTTAAAAGGACCATTCATCCACTCATTCGGTCAAAATTTTATACAATTATGTGATTCTAACTTGATAATTGATGAACTTAGGTTGCCACTGTCATTGCTGTGTATGCACACTGGGACTTCGCCAGAATCCACGGATTCGGTTGGAGATGGGCAGGAGTAATTTGGATCTTCAGCATTGTGACATACATTCCTCTTGACATTCTCAAGTTCCTCATTCGCTTGGGATTGTCTGGCAAGGCCTGGGACAACATGCTACAAAACAAGGTCCTATATATAACATTATGAAAATAACGAATAATTTGTTCTTCCTTTTTTCCCTTTCATTTTCTTATTTCTCATATTTTTCACTCATAATTGCTCACTATAGTTGAATCATCTTTATGTAGACTGCATTCACAACAAAGAAGGACTACGGAAAGGGACAGAGGGAGGCTCAATGGGCGGTCGCTCAACGCACACTCCACGGTCTCCACGTTCCTGAATCCCATAAGAACATCAATTATGAACAATCTGACATTGCCGAGCAGGCTAAGAGGCGTGCCGAGGCTGCTAGGTGAATTACCTCAAACTTAACCTTACAATAATACATCTTAGTCTAACAATATGACAATTGTGGATTTATTAAACATTAAACAACTATCTTTACCGAGTAATACTTATCTTTTATGTATTGATATATTCAGGCTAAGAGAACTCCACACACTCAAGGGACATGTTGAATCTGTGGTGAAGTTGAAGGGTCTTGATATTGATACCATCCAACAACACTATACACTTTAAACAACTTTAAGGAATGGAACTATTCATACTTACGTGTATTCATGAAAATGGGATCCAGACTTAATGAGACACAAAATGATATATCTTGTGCTTTCTTTCTCAATTTTCCCCAAGCATAGTGGTGTACCAATTATGTAATACGATTGAATATTTGTTGTAGCTGGTTTTTTAAATACCAGTAATAAAGAACATATAAATAAAATATTTTTTTTAGAATTATATTTTGTAGTTTTAGCACTAGTATAACAATGCTCTTTTTGTTTTTTCCTGCATTGCTAATTCTTACTCAGAATTTAGAAAATGGTTATTTTTTTAATCTTTTTGCTAATAATAGTATGTTTTTTGCTTTCAAATTTCAGCATTCCGAAACTTATAACTTCCTTGCATTTGCATTTTGTCAACCACGAGTGTTTCATTAAACGTTATTATATATTCTGAAGTAAATCAAAAATTGAGTATTTAAACTTTCCGTCTTTATGATATATAACGACTTTCTGAGATATAACGATGTCTTACACTACTTACCAATATCTGGTTGGTAATAGTATAGTTATTTTATTGAGAGACAATTTTTTTTTGTTTTTCGCAGATACTCTCGCACTGGAGTCAATTTTGCCTGGAAATTGAGAGTGAATTTGAAAACACTAAAACAAAATACATTTTCTACATTAAGTAACTTGTGAAATCTATCATCTGATGCAAGTATTCTAATTAAAAGCACAAATAATGAAAATAGGTAAATTCACTTACCCCTAAGGACCTCATGGAAATAGGATCCTCTTTCGAAGTAAGCAAGATTTGAACATCGCGGTAAGGGAAGACATTGTTATGAGTAACGAAGGAGAGAGTGGTTTGAAGCTTCGGGTTCTCCTTCACAGGAATTGGCTTGGTCGTTGTAGCATATGCTTCCTTCGTCCCAACCTCACATCTTTCTCTTTCTCTGTCTCTTTCTCACTCACTATTGCTTTTGGAAGAAGAAACAAGGAAGAATAAAGAAGATGGTGATTTTTGGCGGGAAATGAGTCTCGAAGTTATAAGACTAAGAACCAGCCTTCTGTCCCGAAATCTTTCTGTCCCCATTTCTCAAGCCAATCATATCTCACTAAATCACATAAAAATGTTATGTTATATTTTTTTTAAATTTTTTTTTCCTAATATATGTTAAATTTTCATTGGACTGGACACAGAAAAGTGGGACAGCTAATCCCCTTCATCATACTAGTGTTTATGTTGAGTTAATTTATGTTCACCAAATTATAATATGTGAAGCGTCCACATGGGATCAAACTCTTGCAAAATGTTTTTTCATGATGTATAGAAACCTTTGATTTTAAAGTGTATTACATATATTTCATTGAGTGGATAGTATCGTAGTACTAATGAAATCAATAATATTTCATTGCCTCCATGAACCCGAGTTTGACTATCATAGAAAATGTTAGAAAAATTGAGATTAAATAACATATACATACTAAATTTCTTTATTTAACCGTGTATAATATTATTGTTACTCTTTTTTAGTACCACAATGGAAAGCAACATCGAGTAAGATATTCTGGCCACAAAATCATAGAAAATATTTATTGTAATAAATACAAAGACAAATTGGTGTTTTAATTTTTAATTTTTACAAGCTATCAATTTAAATGAGGAGAATCAACATAGTAGAAAAAGAAGAGTAAAAGAGACTGAACTATCTGGACAAATTTATCTCAGATTATTTCATTTATTTATTTGTCCTTCCTTGAATCCATGGTGTAATAGAATTAATGAATATATATGAGTCAAAATAATGGGGTGGAACTAGGAACTGGGTCATCTAATATTTTTTAGCAGACAACCTTAAACCTCCAATGGTACAGCAGATTCAATTTTCAAATGGTTTAATCGAACAGTTCCAAGAATGTACTCTGGTAGTTCTGCCTCTTCTCTTGCCTGCAAATATAGCCATCAATCAATATCAGAAGCATTTTAAATGTTTGTTATTGAATTTTCCAACTTTTATATGTGAATGTATTAAGAATTGATATAATAAAATCTAAGAGGAGTTGAATCCTTCATTGTTCCCATTTCTCAGCCTACACTCCACTACAATGCAATAAATGTCTTGAACATGATCAATGCCAGAACTTATGTGGTAAACCTTTTGGCTGTGTCATTTATTCCAAGTTAAAATAACTAGTAAGACAGAAAACGGCGAGACCTCTATCAAAATCGCAAGATCAATGATGAGGCTTGTGACATATCCCAGAACAAGGCCAATGATACCCCTAGCTACTGAGGATGATCCAATGTCAACATCAATCTGCATAAAACAGAATTTCTATGAGTGGAATATACCAGACAATGAAAATGGCAGTAAAGTTACATGTATACTGAAGTTCAATTGTATGACAAACTATCATATTATTGCACACAATTTCAGAAACAATGCGGAATTGGGAGTCTTAATTGCTAGACTCAATTCAGAATGAAAGTTAAGTTCCATAAGCAAGAGGTTGATGGAAAGTGGACATGCAATTTAGGTGTATCCCCTCACCTTTTGGATACGGAATTAATCCCTTTCGGGGTGCTTGATTTCTCCGCCCAACAAGTGTCGCTCTATTAGAACCCTTGCCCTTTTGGTCATCCTGAAGATCTAGTGGGGCCTTACACCACTAGATCAACATGTTGTTGGTACATAAAAGATGAGAGAATATTAAGCTATGAAGTGAGTGTCTAGAAATAAATCATTAATGTGAACCTGTTTGTGTCTCTCTCCTTAATGAAGTAATTGAACTTATAAGGTGGGAATTGGGATAGGGTAAGGAAGAGAGAGATGTATACCCACAGCATAATCCTCAAGATACAATTATACAAATTTGGAGAAAAAAGTGCTCCAACAAGAAACATGACTGAACATTACTTCAGAGAAATAGAAAACACAATATTCTGAAATTCTAACTAATACAAGAGAAAAAGTAATACTAGTACCGGTGTTACAGTATTCATATGAATAAAAAGAACTTGACTTCAAAAGTTCTCCCATAACATTTGAGAAGTAACTTATGTTAATTATTATCAAGTAGTCAAATAGGAAAAATGCTAAGGTAGGTTTACCTCCAGAAAATTGTCTTGTCTAAAGTATTTACAAGTCACAGCTTTCCCTAACAAGCAAGCTTTTGTTCCAACAGCTCTTTTGACCATCCAATATCCCTGCAGATACTATAATTCCTTAGCTGCTCAATGCCATCAAGCAACAAAAGGAGGATATAACATTGATTGAGAACCACGCACCTCAACTATACTTGGAATAAGTTTGAATCTTGAGTCCCGAAATACATCACTTCCATCAACAAACTTTGACAATAGGGAATCTTTATTTATTGGTCTGTCGGCGGCATAATATAGAACCAGACTGTAGTTTGGTTTCGCAGGAACCTGCAATTGATGACCAGAAAAACAAAACCCTTGATACTGATATATGTGCATAATAAATTCTTAAATGCAGCACTTATCACACACATATAGACAAAGATCTGAGCCACTGAAATCTGACATTGTGGTATAACCTCAAAGATTGACTAATAAATAGACAAATGCTACAGAATATTCCTGATGTCAATTCCATAACTTTTCAGCTACATTCAGGGTCGCATTTATGCTTCCTAAGTTATTCAACAAGAAAGCCAGTCAAACCTTCCAATGTCTTCCCCGAAAAGTGGGGAGCCCTTAAAACTGCAGTTTTAGTAAAGCTACTCAATTTACCATTCAGTATCAAAGGCTTACAACATTAATATGCCCTTCACAGTAGATTCTTTCATACTAGGTATAACCAGATAGAGTATGTGATATGATAAAGAACCACTCGGACAATAATCTTAAGCCGTAAAACAAGGACCAAAAGAAATTTATCTGTCTTGTTTGCTTTAGGAGTAGTTATATTCTATTCCTTTGAACTTGTTTTCTTTCTCCTTTTGAATTCGTCTTTTATTAAAAGCCAAAAAAATAGCAACATGACAGATGGGACTTAAATCTTGAGGAGCTTGAAATTCAGTAAACAATCACCTTGGACTGAACAGTAAATTGGAATTCATTATAAGGAGAGTAGTATGCTGGTTGACCAACTAAGCTTTAATACCAATTGAAAAAGCCACTTGATAATCAAGGTCCTAAAATTTGTTATTGAAGACTAGCACATTTAATAAACTTCACTATGCAGAGTGTGTGAAAAGAAAAACAATAATACCCATACCTGGAGATTAATAACAAGGATAAATGGAAGCTTTTTCCCCACTTCTGACTGAAATTCAGAAGGAAAAGATTAGACAGTGCAAAATCTCCAACTTATGGTTTCCAGAATATCAAGATAAAATATAATAATAATTTCAACCACTAAGCTTTATCCTGCACTGGATTAAAAGACTTAAAGAGCTAAAATAAAACTTTGAAATTTTGAATAAAAGATACACTCTGTGAAAAAAGATGATCTAGAAGCACCTCAAGTAGCAGGAGAAAACAAAGTAGAGTATCATCTGTGATAAACAAAGTGTAGCCAATGAAATGACACCAGAGAGCATAACCATACAGGAGATACATGATTGTCAAATTCAGCAAAGCTATGTGAAACTAGGCTGAGAAACTCAGTCTCAACAAATTATAAATCAGACTATAAACTGAACAATGAGTTATGAAAGCTCATTGGAATTAGGATTTAATGAGAGTCAGCATCAGAGACACCGATCTTGTACTAAATATCAAACAAATATAATTTGCGTTGCAGTAGGAACATGAGAAAGTAAAAGCTTGAATTAATTGATAGTTAGAGAAAACGTCTTATAAATCAACATGCATGAAGCAAATTGAGTGTCTTTTATCCAACACTGCTTTATAACAATCTCTATGAAAATTAAAGACAAAAGGTCTTAGAGATTTAATCTTACCTGAACCAGACATTTAGGGTGCAGTGCAATTCCATCGACAGATTTATTGACTGCGAACCAATCAACTGCTATGAGCTGGAGAAGAGGATCTCCTCCAACTACCTGCACAACAAATTTCAACTCCATAACATTCTTCCAGAACAAAATAAAGCAACATACACATCAAAGCTATGCAAAAATACATAAAGATCTTTGCTAAAGATATGTAGTTCTAAAGTTGAGATTGAATTTTAAAAAAGAGCAGAAATTAAGTTAAATGAACAAAATGTCTGAAACCCCAAATACCCCTTCATTGCCAGCACAGAATGAAAAGGACATCTGAAGAAGATAGAAGCACACACACACTCTCTCTCTCTTTCTCTCTTCTACAGCATTATTTGCTGTCCAAGTGAAAGAGAAAGTTTTGTCCTTCTCTACCATAACTAAGGAGTGAAGGACTTGGACAGTAACCTCACCTTAGAGGTGTCAGTAAGATAGTTCTTTCCTCTAATCATAAATCCTTTTCCACTAGGGGAAGCCCAACAGTCTGTGTCATTGTCATCCTTGCCTCTGCGCAAAGAACCATGGAAGTTACGTGGACGGATTGTCATAGGAGTTATGTGGGGATCCAATTCTTCGCTCAGATCAGGTTCTGCATGCAATAACCTAGTATGTTAAAGTGGTATTCTGAATGAAAATCACAAAAGAATCGACAAATTAAAAGCTACATTTAACTTCAACCGATTACTTACAAATGACAGAATTCTTCATTCATTCTAATCAGTTACTTACTGAAGTAAATGAGATACATATCAAGTATAGGTATAGGCTATATGATAATTTGGATCAACTGTGAAGGTGAAATCATATGGGGAATCTTGAAAGAGCTCTTAACATCCTTAGGAACATACAGCACAGGAAGATCAGTACTTCTCAGAGAACAAAAAAAAAATAAAGGAAAGGAAATTCCAAAGAAAGTCTTTTAGCTCAAAAAAGCAATCTGCTCCCTTTGCATTTCAGACAAAGAAACATCCTTACACAACTCCATACATATGAGGCAGCTAAGAAAACAAGGAGAGCATGTCTCTTGTAGAATATATACGACTTCAGAAATTAATTTCCTTTCTTTGCATCTCAATTATATCATCACTCACAGCATCTCTCAGTGACAGAGGGAAACAGGAGCCATGAGGGACATGTGCTCCTCCTCATCTCTTCCTTCCTTACCTTTTACAATCCATGTTATCTATGAAAATGAAAGAAAGCGCTAGAAAGTGAAGGAGAGAAAAAATGAAAAGGAGGGGAGAAGATTGAAATCAGAAACTTTTAACTTCTTATCTTTACTGAATCAGCTAAGGTTCAGATAAATATATAGAGATTCTAGAACACTTTAGAAATCTAACTAAATTAACTAGAAGCCTAACTAATCAACTAATGTACAGCTGGTGATAGCTGTTACATATTATCAGGCTCACAAACTGTTATGTACTCTAGTTTCCTTTAAAATACACCACATTCTAACTGGTTCAAAATTATTTTATGAATGTGCACCTAATTTTATTTTCTGCTTTTCCATCTTTTTCCGATACAGAATCTGTTGAGGAATATAATGTATTGCCAATGTTACCGCACCCAAAGTAAATAATACTTTTGTCTTTATGCATTAGTAGTATTTACATGGACATAGCCAGTGGAATAGGTCAACTTATGTCTGGGATTCATTATAAGCAGCTAGTAAAGAGGTTTTGTTTTCTCAGACTCACATCTCTGTTTTCATGATCTCTCCCAAGAACACTATTGTTCTAAAACATAGTATTATAGAGACGCGTGCGACAGTGCGACACCATCTACTGCATTAAGTTCTCAACTTCTCTTCGGACTCTTATTTTATCTACTTTAACTTTGTTTTTGTAATGTTATTAATAGTGGGCTTGGGCTTGTACTAGTAGTACTAATACTTGGTCTAATTAGCAGTCATAAATAGGTGCATTAGATTATTGTATCAGTGTGTAACACGTTCTCTTGTAATTAATATCATATTTGACCTTCTGCTGTCATTCTCTATATTCTCTGACCCTAAAATCACCTGCTAAAGGCTTTTTTAGTCTTTTCTTGGTGTTTGATGTGTGACCGAAGTTCACATTGAATTAGAAAATGCTTATTGAGTAGTCATAACAAATATATATATACATAAAGGTATAATATATTTTTGGATCCCCTACCAAATAACAAGAAACAAAGGAAAAGCTGACCTGCAGTTCTCTTCAAAGCTAAGGTTGTGATGGCCCATGAAACATTCTTTAGTTTGACTCTTGGCCCCTGATAGATTAGATGAAGCATTAAAATACAAAATTTGACAATAAGAATATTCATTTCTATTGTAGACTACTTTTGTAATTTATTATAAGTAGAAAAAAGGAAACCTTATCAAGTTTCAAATTGTCGTCACTTTCTTCATCTGATGATGATGATTCGCCAGCAATTGCATCATAAAATTCATCCTCCATTTCATCCTCATATTCATAACTGGACGTGGAACCATCAGAGATTTTGGAGTCAACAACTGTGGTGGCATATTCTTGATGGAGTGCTGGATTGGCTGCAATATATTCTTTAAGACCTGAACCATTATTTAACAACTTATATTAGATGCCTCTAGAATAGATAAATGAATGGACCACTAGAAGCAAGTAGTTTAGACCACTGACTTCTGGTAATCTGAAGTACCACCAGTCTTCCAGTGATTTTAGACAATTCAAGGAGATACACAAGATGAAAGCAATAGTTCCAATACTTAACCTGCCACTTGGCACAATAATGCGTAAGGAATGCTCCTCTCAAATTTCGAGCGCTTGTTGTTCTTCCATTGATGCCAGGATGCAGAGTGTATCTCTAAAGTGTGGGTCACTAGACATTTTGGGCTATTTGATGCCACAGGTGTGTTCAAATTTCTAATCTCCCATGTAGATGCTGCAGCCAAAGTACAATGCATAAAAGGATAAAGTTAGTTAATGGTATAGGGCCAAGACTACAAAAGTCGTCTGTCATATTTTAAGAGACAATTTCTACCATAAAGAAACAACTTGTCAAAATAAGCTATTGGATTCGAGCAAGCAGACCACAAATTTTCAAGGCAGTAAAAACATTAGTTAATAGGTGTATTTTCTGTAAGAAGAGTGAGTTTAATTAGGGGAGAACGAGGGAATTAATTGGATTGTACAAAAATTCACAGTATATCTATAAAAGAAACAATATTTTAGCCTAAAAAATTATCCATGCTGAAGATGCAGAGGTAAGGGAGTAAACAGAGAGTTCCAAAAAAAAATCAGGTTGCTCAAAATATGAACAAAATTAAAAAGTTGATACTCATAACTGACTTCAACTCCTGAACAAGCACAAATACCAAGAACCACTATCTACTCAATCCCTAGGATATAATGCAAAAAAAATCCGATCTTACGATTAACTTTGGCACGCTGATATCCAGATCTTTTAGGCTTTTTCTTATGTAATGCTGGAAATTGCAAGATAGCTGCATAAAATAAATACATAAACTACTTCAGCATATGTTGTCCAAGTAAGTCGAAACACAGCATCACTTCAACTAGACTTGCAAACAAATCCAAGAATCATTGCTGATGAACCATGTCAATCAAGGTTACAAACCATAGTATTACCAAACTTCTGTATTGAAGAACTGATAACATGTTTGCATAAAATTAAGTAACATTGATGCTGTGTATGATAAGAACAACTTCACTTTTGAAGCATTATCACAGTTTGATAAGTGTTGTGCATAGGCTTCAGTGTTTTAAATTTCAACAGACAAATCAAAGGACATATATCTACTATACTAGCAATGAAAGTAAATGAACTAATTCGTGACCATGGCAAGTTGACAAGAGTTCCAAAAACATGATTAAAATAACCAGAATCTTACTATATGTTCCATCTTGTCCACGAAACCATTGTCTAGAGAAAACAAAATCTTGCTTTGAATGCCACCTGCATTAAGTTCATGAATGAACGTTTTAAAAAGAAAAACATGATCAGGTCACACAAAAATTGAGTAAAACATGGTTTCCATTTGCCAATGTAAAAAGAAAATAATAAGGCAATACAAGAGAAAGAAGAGATAACATGAAATTGTAGATAATACTTAATAGGCAGCTAAAGTTTCATCACAAATAACTAAACCATGGGCTTACTAAAAGAACCAGTAAGTGCACATGTCTGATATGAATTTTTTTACGGAATGCAAATCAAAGTCGATAGGAAGATCAAAATTAATAAGTACACACAAATCTAGAGGAAAAAATATATAAAAAGACTCCACACTTTTACATTTAATCAAAAAATAAATATACATAAAAACGTCGATAATGAACTATACAGAACAGAGCATACCATTATAGCATTCCAGATGTTCAAATTTTAAAACTTAAAAAGTTTAAAATCAATTTATTACCAGCTTAGATATTTGGGATCATATGTCCCATAAACAACATCATAATGTCCATCATACGAATCTACCAGCTCCAAGTCGCACATCAACATGTCCCACCTGCAAAATATAATCATAGGAGTGCCTAATTTCCCCAATATGTTATCAAGACTCTCGAGAACTTTTTATAGGCAACTTACTCTTGTCTTTTCTGTCGTTCAGTGTTCAAAAGCACTTCAAAAACAGTATCTGCAGTTGCATCAATAACTCCAACAGACTTTGCTAGCACACCTTTACCATTCTACAAAGCACAAAAAGAAAGTCAACTGAAATCAGACTTTTCTTCAATGTCCTGTCATGTTGAATTAAAGCACCAACTTTGATTTAAATGTGACAAAGTAAATAGGATAACCAAAGCTATGCAACAAGCACATCCAAACATCTTAGAAATTAACACCACTATCTTGAAAGAAAATATGCAAATATCAGATCATTCAGATGATTTACTATCTTGAAAGAAAAAGTTTTGGGTTACAAAGACACACACACCAAGGCTTTTACTGAAAGTACTCTCCTATTCATTTATCTCAAAATTAAAACCGCTACATTTTCCAGTTAAAGGACAACAAGTCCACAATAAACAGAAAGGTGCCCCTTTACCGATAGCTGAAAGAGCAAATAAGTAAACCAGAATTTGTAAAAAATCTTGATTATACATTTATAGCTATGAATAGAGACTGCCATGTTAAAACTCTAATGACAATCACAAGTTTCATATAGAAAGAAAAGAAAACACTCAATTATTGTGAACCATTATGGAAGCAAGAAAAAATAGGAGTTCCTAAAACTAAAAAATCTTCCTACTTTAATCAGCAATGAATTCAAAATTTCAACAGTGATAACAAATACAAGAGTTTCTATAGACCAACCAAACACTTGAATCCCAAAGCAGAATTGGATATTTGAGAGGAAACAGCTGCACATATGGCTTAATTCCAGAATTGGAAACCCATTCATTTAAGTCCCTTTAATAGCAAAACTTTACCATGTTTTGGGTCATGAGATTTGAATGAATTACAATGGAATAATTATAAATATTTTTCCTGGTAATTAACAATCCATGTTATAGTTACAAAACAGTTGACATCATTATAGAAAAACAGGTATTGGGTAACAATTGAATCAGCAAGAACACAGGTATTATCTCTTTACAACCCCTGTTATAAAAACAGACATGAACTGTATGCTATCTAGGTTTCAAGAAACATGTTGATAATCCAATTCACCCAGGACCACCCACACCCCAAAAAACATTAAAAAATTCAATTTGTGTACATACCTTGCAATCAGAAACATCTTCAAAAATTCTAATACCTGAAACCACAACAAAAAGCATTATTGAAGAACTGATAACATGTTTGCATAAAATTAAGTAACATTGATGCTGTGTATGATAAGAACAACTTCACTTTTGAAGCATTATCACAGTTTGATAAGTGTTGTGCATAGGCTTCAGTGTTTTAAATTTCAACAGACAAATCAAAGGACATATATCTACTATACTAGCAATGAAAGTAAATGAACTAATTCGTGACCATGGCAAGTTGACAAGAGTTCCAAAAACATGATTAAAATAACCAGAATCTTACTATATGTTCCATCTTGTCCACGAAACCATTGTCTAGAGAAAACAAAATCTTGCTTTGAATGCCACCTGCATTAAGTTCATGAATGAACGTTTTAAAAAGAAAAACATGATCAGGTCACACAAAAATTGAGTAAAACATGGTTTCCATTTGCCAATGTAAAAAGAAAATAATAAGGCAATACAAGAGAAAGAAGAGATAACATGAAATTGTAGATAATACTTAATAGGCAGCTAAAGTTTCATCACAAATAACTAAACCATGGGCTTACTAAAAGAACCAGTAAGTGCACATGTCTGATATGAATTTTTTTACGGAATGCAAATCAAAGTCGATAGGAAGATCAAAATTAATAAGTACACACAAATCTAGAGGAAAAAATATATAAAAAGACTCCACACTTTTACATTTAATCAAAAAATAAATATACATAAAAACGTCGATAATGAACTATACAGAACAGAGCATACCATTATAGCATTCCAGATGTTCAAATTTTAAAACTTAAAAAGTTTAAAATCAATTTATTACCAGCTTAGATATTTGGGATCATATGTCCCATAAACAACATCATAATGTCCATCATACGAATCTACCAGCTCCAAGTCGCACATCAACATGTCCCACCTGCAAAATATAATCATAGGAGTGCCTAATTTCCCCAATATGTTATCAAGACTCTCGAGAACTTTTTATAGGCAACTTACTCTTGTCTTTTCTGTCGTTCAGTGTTCAAAAGCACTTCAAAAACAGTATCTGCAGTTGCATCAATAACTCCAACAGACTTTGCTAGCACACCTTTACCATTCTACAAAGCACAAAAAGAAAGTCAACTGAAATCAGACTTTTCTTCAATGTCCTGTCATGTTGAATTAAAGCACCAACTTTGATTTAAATGTGACAAAGTAAATAGGATAACCAAAGCTATGCAACAAGCACATCCAAACATCTTAGAAATTAACACCACTATCTTGAAAGAAAATATGCAAATATCAGATCATTCAGATGATTTACTATCTTGAAAGAAAAAGTTTTGGGTTACAAAGACACACACACCAAGGCTTTTACTGAAAGTACTCTCCTATTCATTTATCTCAAAATTAAAACCGCTACATTTTCCAGTTAAAGGACAACAAGTCCACAATAAACAGAAAGGTGCCCCTTTACCGATAGCTGAAAGAGCAAATAAGTAAACCAGAATTTGTAAAAAATCTTGATTATACATTTATAGCTATGAATAGAGACTGCCATGTTAAAACTCTAATGACAATCACAAGTTTCATATAGAAAGAAAAGAAAACACTCAATTATTGTGAACCATTATGGAAGCAAGAAAAAATAGGAGTTCCTAAAACTAAAAAATCTTCCTACTTTAATCAGCAATGAATTCAAAATTTCAACAGTGATAACAAATACAAGAGTTTCTATAGACCAACCAAACACTTGAATCCCAAAGCAGAATTGGATATTTGAGAGGAAACAGCTGCACATATGGCTTAATTCCAGAATTGGAAACCCATTCATTTAAGTCCCTTTAATAGCAAAACTTTACCATGTTTTGGGTCATGAGATTTGAATGAATTACAATGGAATAATTATAAATATTTTTCCTGGTAATTAACAATCCATGTTATAGTTACAAAACAGTTGACATCATTATAGAAAAACAGGTATTGGGTAACAATTGAATCAGCAAGAACACAGGTATTATCTCTTTACAACCCCTGTTATAAAAACAGACATGAACTGTATGCTATCTAGGTTTCAAGAAACATGTTGATAATCCAATTCACCCAGGACCACCCACACCCCAAAAAACATTAAAAAATTCAATTTGTGTACATACCTTGCAATCAGAAACATCTTCAAAAATTCTAATACCTGAAACCACAACAAAAAGCATGTAGAATGACAATGACGATAGGTCCAACTAATATAATAGAAACTAAAAGTAGGACAAATCAAAAGCAAAAAATCATTGCCTGTGTTAAATAGTCTAAAAACTAAACCAGGCAGGAAAGAATAAAGCGTACTATGATACTCAAGTTGCCTTATCCCAAATTTAGTAATGATTTCCTTTGTAGATTGTCTTTTAATTATGTTTTTCCTGATAAATGACAAAAAAATATAAAGCAAAGAAACTAGGATACTACAGAAGGTGGGGATAATATCATTTAAAGATTATTCCCCTGATAAACTCGACGAATTAATTGCCACACAAGCTTATTTCAAGTTTAGAAGACCCTGACCTCTTTCAAGATGTTATCATGATAAGCTAAGAAGTTCCTTTAGTAACCTCAACTTATACTAATTAAAAAGGGGGTCTATTACAGATTATGGAGACCTTTAAATTAAAGAAGGTGATCAATATTAAGAAATTAGTAACAGGGAAAAGGGTAATAGAGCAACAAAAGACTGCCATGTAAAAGTGCATGTTTGTGGCAGAAGAAAAATACCACCCATGGTAAGAACACATTTCCATTGATGTGCATCGAATGCATCTCCACTGCCCCCTTCAAACCCATCTGCAAACTTTGATGATTGTCGTAACAGTGTCTCTGGGCCTTTCAGAATGAAACAGGAAGAGTAATGTTAACTAGTATATATCTTGTAAAAAAATGCTAACTAGTATATAAAGTGAAAGACACATAAAATGGACAGAAAACAAATGCATCAACCCTAAGATAATCATATAAATTAGAAAGGAAACATGGGATTCGTTGAAAAAATACAATGAAACATTGATCCAAAATCCCACTTTCACAAGTCACAACTATTACTCCACAATTTATGGTCCATATCAATACTGCTAAATTTGTCTCTCCTTTTGAAATAGGAAACAAAATAGATGCTCTATTATACTCTTCTAACATGCATAAAAGGTGGACTATGTTGTCCAATATGCAAATTATGAAATCAGTCAAGCATGTTAATGCCTCAAAAGCACCCCGATGAAAATTTTGTTGACAACCGTGCTTTTTTTTACCTTGGCCAATTCTTATAAGCCTCTTCAACTCATGGGCATACCGCCTCACTCTAGGTCGATGCCCTTCAAGATTGATCCTTCACAACATAAATAGAAATGATATGGCAAAGTTATGATAATGATGTAATAAAAGGACAACCTCTAAGGCAGGCCACCTAATAATGAACCCAACAACAACCATGCAGATGCTTCATTAAGCATAACTCACAAATATATTGACCTGAATAGCTTTATATAAATTTAAACTATTATAATTCCTAGACTTTATAAGGAAAAGTGAAGGAAAGAAGAAAAAGACAGACGATTGAACAAAGCATTGCAATACACTATATGTACGGTGCATAAATCATTTACCGATCAGCACTGCTAAAACACCTTTTATGCACTGATATTCTTCACCGGAAAAAAATCTATCAGATATTAGCATGAGTGCATTTCAGATGGGAGGGGGGACATACTCAGCCTCAATATTCAGTTTGTCTCTGGCACAACCTCCTCTAGACAGCTCATACTCAGCCTGCAAAGAGCGTAAATCAAAAAACGTATGCAAATTAAGGTAAAAAAAATGCAAATTATAGTAAATGCCGACTAATTCTTACAGCTAACAAATCAGGTACTCCCATATTCTTTACATACAAGGAAGACCTATATGTTGAAACTTCATAATAGGAATTATGAACTCCGATCCACACCCCAGGCCCCAGAAATATAAATTAATCACCATCAAGATTGGGTTGTAACAGTTACTAAGACCAATAACAAATAGGACATTTCGCATCATAAATGCAACATTCCAGTTATTTTTTCGTACCTGTTGCTTGGCTTGATCAAATGCTTCTATCCATCCCTGGGCTTCTCCAGCTGTAGCACAAGCAATCTTGAAGAAAATGTGCATGAAAAAACTTATTTCTTTACTGAAAAGAAAAGCCTATAACACCCATGGCATGTAGGGGGGCTTTAAATTCTAAATAAATAAGATCTCCACTGCAGACACATAGATGCAGATACGTTTGCATGCTAGTGCTATTGTTCAGTCAAGAAAGTATAACAAACTTTTCAAGTCAAAAATTCAAGGGCCAGTTTATATTATATTTTTTAACTCTGGGAATTTCGTTTTGAGCATTTTGATGACACTCCCCACAACAAGTGTGGTAACAAATAGAAAGCCCATGAGAAAATCAAGGGAGAATTCAAAAATAAGGAAGACCGGTTACAAATGTTTACTGTGAAAGAAAAATTACAACTCTTGTGGCTATTGTTTCTTCACGGTAAATACTTCTATGAAGTGTTACTGCTTTTGATTTCTCCATAAATTAAATAGTATGGTGTGGGATTTCACAGTTTCTTTTGGTAAGACCACAAGGTGTTCTCAGTTCTGACACCCTTCAGGTGTGGGACTAATCCTTGCTTAGGCCTTGGACACAAGGTGCTTCTAATAGATTTCGAACCATGCACTGCGGGTAAAGTTCGCCTACTTGGAACTCAGTTCGCCAACCGAGCCAATCCTGATGATTGGGGATCTATCACTTATTGCTTGCTGGGATATTTACAAATTACTGAGTTTAGCATGAAAATGCTTGGGGAATAACATAGTTTACATCAAATAAAGGTGAAATAATATATGATGCACGTACAACTCTGTTAAGGATGTGGTGTTTTATTTTCTTATAGAATTTGCAAGCAATAAAAATCATCCTAAAAAATTAAAACTTAGCATGCAACTTTACAAGTTAAGAAGATGGAAGCTTATGCTTCCGGTATAAATTCTGTAGTGTTTTCAGTATGATCTTGAATTCTCCATAGGCTGTAATACCTGTTAAAAAGCATGCACCATTGCAGGTACCTTGCAATCACTATCAACATTTTTTTTATTGAACATTATCAACAATTATTAGATACACATTTAAAGACCATAACTTACTTCTCCTTTTTTGGTCTCATCTAGTCGATTGTAAAACCGTAAAACATAGAGATCCTGTGAAAGAAAACAAATATATTTAGCTTCCATCAAATTTACAAGGCAACCAAACATATCATTCAAATCACAACACAAGATTGATCCTCACAAACAATATTCCATAACCAATTCACAATCAGTTTGATTCAGTAAATACAAAGACATTGATATTCTAATAATTACCCCATTGTTGACCTTCCTTCGACCTATCTCCTCCACCATTAGTGTGGGCCCTACAGCCCCCTTCCTAATGGGTTGCTGCACATAGGAGAATTTTAACATTAAATACTTCAACTACTGTAAAAAAAACAACTACTAACTATTAATTGAAAAATATATATCCGAGTTTTTTACATTATCAATGCATCATCTATCATTCATTTTTTATCATTATTGACTATTAAGTAATATAAATCAACATGGAATGATGTGTTAATTATGTATTCACCATACATAAATCAATATTTACACCAACAGTGTATAGATAATACACTCGAACATTAATACAACAAAAAACAGAAAAAAAAACTAACAAATGAAACAGCATTACAACTCAAAATTGAAAGGGAAAAAAACTAAAGTCAAAATATATTTAATGATTTATTTTCAATTAAACATCACTAAATCATAATCTACCGAATGAATTGGTGCTATACATCTATGATAGGAGCGGTGTTAGATAAATGTCTCATTCACTGTCACGGACCAATCATATATTGTCACATGAATAAAAAAAATAAAAAACAAAAAGTAATATTCTTATTGGGCCTAAGAGAGGGAATGAGACATCCTTTACGACAGTTGATCTCTCTCCATTATTTGATTATGAATAATGGAAAAAAAAAGTAAAAGAAAGACAGTGAATAAAAAATACATACAATGGAAGGAGAATGATGAGGATCACGCTTATACATAGCAACATACTTGCCCCTGATGAAAAGAAATCGAAGATGACAATACTGATGCCTAATAGAATTCACTCCAAGATGATACACCCAACCAAAATATTCAAATCTCTCTTTCTCGTCCATTACACGCAGATTACAGATTATAATCACAACAACAACAACAACAACAACCTTCAATTTTCTGCTTAACTTTAAACAATAAGAAGAAGAAGAAGAAGATAAGCTGATATGGACATACTTATTAATTAAGCTTCTGTTTAATTTCTCACGTTAAGTGTGATGAAATGAAATAATACACGCGCCTTGTTGATACACGTAGGGGATGGTGGGTCCCACTGTCTGAATTGGTTGAGTTGAAGTGACCGTCAAAAAGGTTGTCATAATGTGTTTGACAATGCCCACTCGCACCATGCCACTTATTAACTTTTTATTATTCTACTCACTTATTTAGATGAGTCAATCTTCTTTACACATTACAATACCTAATTTATCAAACTCTTCAATTGTAGTGAATCTGCTTCTATGGTTATAGGTTTTTATTTTATTTATTTTTTAAGAGAAAATGATGTATGTATTAACGGTGTAAGAGTTTTATATATATGGTATGTTAATAATTTATTATTTATTTTTAATCATTATTGATTCTTTAAAAAAAGTAATACAAATGAATGATAGATGATATATTAACTGTATATAAATTTTCATGATGCAAAGATATTTCACTCATTTTTTAATAGCACCAATGAAATAGATTCCATTTTGTGTATTTTTATATTTTATAGGTAATTGTTAACTTTTAAAAGTCCTTATGTTATTTCACATAAATTAGTCTCATAATATATTATCATATAAACTTTTTTGAGGAATTGTTTGTTGAAAGAAGTTTTACAATACTATTTTAAATCTTTTAATAACTTAATTATTTTATATTGAAAAATTATTAAACCCTTATTTAAGGTTTAAAATTTACTTTTTTTTTTAAATCAGTTTGTTATCAATTGTGTAAAAGGCCAACCAAGGTGAATTTGTATGACATGACTAGAGTGTAAAAAATCATTTGTCACATGTTTCTCGTCAACTTTCAATTGCCATGTCACAAAAATTAAGAAAGTTTCATGAGATTCTTCCTCCAATTTCAAGATCACGTTATTCACTTACCCTCTTCAATGAACTCATCTTGAATGTCATTATCATTTTATAATGTAACCATATCCAAAGATATTTTGACATTCAAGCATGGCTTATTATGCTTTTTACACAACTTGTTGTGCATCTTAATTTAGGGGTTGTAGCATTTTTTGCATAAATATTAGAACAAAAGCAAAGTCTAAAAATAATGTTAATATTAGCAACATCAACTTAGAAATTGAAAAATAAAAAAATATTGAAAAAGTTCACAAAAAGAAAAACTTCCAATTATCACATTCAATTATGCACACTTAAAAGTCATCCAAACTAAGTTCCAAGCTCTAATTTGAAGTTATGAACATCAAAAGCAAGTTATGGTTTTAGTTATTAGCTTTAAAATATCCTCAAAATTATATTAAATTCATGTTGTTCAACCTTCAAAATACACCATCATCATAAAAGTTGGATACAATATGATGCTCTAGTGGTTCACCACATGCACTAGCTATGTTTTACCATATAGTACTTCAAAGTTCACAGTTTTCACACTTACACATGTCTTATCATTTGGTGATTCAAAACCCTCAATTTCTATTACCATTGTGAATAGGTTTGTCATTGTATGTAAGTATCTACCTCACCCTTGTCCTATGTTAAATGCAACTATTCCTCCTATGGATTTTAGAAATTCAATTATGAAAGTCTATTGTTGGTTTTCAATGGGTCTATAATGTTGGACAATGATCACATGTCCCATAATTTTTCTGTCCCCATGTCTCACACCAATCAAAGCTCATGAAATAATAATTTTTGTTTTTATAAATTTTCTTTTCAAATGAATGGAGCTTTCCCATTGGTTTGGTACACCAAATGGGACATGAATGGGGACATAGGATTCCCATCCTATAATGTTAAGGTGGACATTAGTGACTAAGTCGATTGGTTGAAAGCTAATCTTACGAGAAAAGGGTAGAACAAGTATATGGTCTAAATTTTAATAACATCTTCTCTGTAGTTGCAAAAATGACATTGAATATCTTTTTATCTATGGTTTCCATGAAGCATTGAACCTTGTATTAATTTGACATTAAAATGCTTTCTTACATGGTGATTTGTGTGAAACAACTTCATGTATTTGCTGCTCAAGGAGAGTTTAATATTGTGTGTGAATTGCATAAGTCTTTGTTTGGTCTAAAACATTCACCCACCATGTTGGTTTAGGTGATTTAGCTATGTTGGACTTGAGTGTAATAAAATTTATTACAAAAAAGACCACTTGGTTTTTTAAGGTACTCATTATAAAATTAACACATATTGTTTAGAATATGTATAATTTTGTCAGAGTTAATAGATTAACACTATTGTTAATGGATTAACTGTGTAACAGTTAATCGATTAACACTGCAGTAACAGTTAATCGATTTGTTGTTAATCGATTAACTGAGTAGTATTTCAATTTGTTTCAGTTAGTTAGTTTGTGTATGATAATCGGTTAATCAAAAGAGTTAATCGATTATCTAGTTAACAGATTCTGTTTTTAGTTGTTGTATATAAAGGAGTATTTGCCTAATCTTTGTAATTCAACTCATTCAATTTTGTAATGAGAATTCAATCATTTAATGAGAATATTATCGATCTTTGTTTCTTGTTTTCTCAAGATTCATGCATAGCTCTACCATTTTAACATGGTATCAAAGTGTAATTATTCGATCGCTTCCGCTTATGCTTTTATCGTTCCAAGATTCAAGAAAGAATCATCATCATGTATCAATCATCAAAGTGAGGAATCTTGCATTATGGCTAAGGATGGTGATGATCATAGCGTAAATTAAGGTAGTGTAGATAGACTACCTTGTTGAAGTGGTGCAACTTCTTTTTCATATTCTTCAATCACCGTTGTTGACTCCTCAAAACCATCAAGAATATCCATCACTAATCTTCACCCGAGACCTGGTTGCTTATGTTCAAGGAGGTCCTTTACAAGGAAATGCTTCCGATTATGGCTTCATCATTCCAAGATTCAACATTTATTATCATTCATCATCAATTTATCATATACAAGATTAATTTTTTTCTTATTCTTCATCATTTACCTCTCTTTCTTATTCATCATTGAAGCATCTTATTAGGATCATTTTCTCATCCGTTCTCTCTCTTTCATCATCAATGGTTGGTTCGCTTCTGTCCGTGATGGTTAAGTTCAAATATAACTTTTGTCATAGATGGTTAAGCATTGGATGGGTAGCTTCTATCCATAGTGCTTAAGCAAAGATATAGCTTTTGCTATGGATAGTCAAGCGTTTGATGATATAGCTTCTACCGTGGGTGGTTAAGCGTTGTTATTGCTTCAAATCAATTTTAAGTTGGAGAGTGGAAGTTATCACTCACCGGGGTATTAAAAATATATTATAGATTACTTTTGGAAGATGGTTATTGGTTAGGAAGTTAGGAATTAGCAAGTTAGGTTTATGTTATTTATTTGCTTTACAAGCTTTTTTTTCATCTTTTCTCTTATATAAATAAGTTGACTCTCTTCTTATTAGTTCAATTCAATGTCAATAATCAGAGATGTCACATTTCAATGGAGACTTTGATTCTTTTTTCTTTCCATTTCTTGCTTCTTCAAGTTTTTCTTTCTTTTCATTAATTTCTCATCTTTCTTGTTCCATCAAGAAGATATCACTTATTATCCATAGCTATTACCATATTTTAATATATATATATATCTTGTTTATTACGTTGAATATATTGTGATTATAGGTTATGAACAAGAAGGTATAAGAGGCTTTAAAGCAATACTTGTTTAAGCATTTTCATGCCATTGACTTGGGGCATGTGGGTTGCTTCCTTGAGATTGAGATGGATAGATCAAAGTTAACTATTGTTTTTTTAAAAGAAATATCCTCTTGGCATTCTAAAAAAATGATATATAGATTGTAAACCTAATGATACTCCTTAGTTATAATTCACAAGATCATATTCCTAATTGCATGAATATATGTATATAGCTTGTGATTTCATCTTCTTCTTGTACACAATATACTTGGGTATGAGTAAAATTAGATTTCTAATTAAAACATAACACTATTGCTTTGATGGTTCATAATTTTCGCAGAATCGTTATCTTTTTATTGTATTTTACTGAAAAATCTTTATAAATCAGCTGTTTCCTCTCATGTCGCTTTCAGTAATCAAATCAAACATTTAGATGTCTAATATATATTAGGAAATCCGGTAAAACCTTACCACCAATATTTTGTTGATTTGCTTTATTGTGTTTGCTTAACCTATATCTTGGAACTCTATGTCAAACATCATTAGTTCCTCTAATTTTTCTCAAAGAGTTTCCTTCCTTTATTGTGTTTTGTTTTATTTAGTCCAAAATAAGATGAAGATAAATGTTTAGTACCCATTCTTAGTCTACTTAAATCGGATGCCATTATAATGTTATAACAAAAGTCAATATTAATTTGAATTTTGAAGCACTAACATTAAGTTATTCTCTTTTACCCTTTTCTCATTATAGAAAAAATTGATTAAGTGATGCAATTTATTGAATGCTTGACCGACTACATTATTATTACCATAAATCCCGTGACAATATTCTCACTATCTACTACATCACTTCTACAAATAAATAATTTATGTTATGCTGATAATTTTAGGAGAATGATAATAAATAATAACTCAAACTTTTTAATTTAAACAGTTACATTAGTGCAAAAAACAATCCTCGCAAGTAATAAACTATTAATTACTTGTATGAAAACATCATATAATAAAACAACCGCATGAATAAAATGAAATTGAACTATTTGCATGTGAAGGCCATGAAGATCTGAATTACATTCTCAGCATCAATAATTCAGAATACCAAGAAACTTAACATGCAATGGTATTATAACTAAGGATGAATTAAGCAAAAATGGATAACATTATTTTGCTATAAAATTTAATACGTTCCCTAGTAAAATGAGGTGAAAATAAGTCACATAAATTGAACATATCCATGAGGGTCCTCTTCATAAAAATTGTTCTCTGTAGAACTGCTTATATGTTTCACAGTGTTTAGTCTTCAATCCAACTTGACAGAAGAGAACAAGTAATACACAAACCAGAATGAAGAGAGGAATCCAACTGTTCCAGTAGCCAACATGATAGCCAGAACCATGAAGAGTGAATATCCTAAGTAAAGAGTTGCAGATACAGGCCCACTCAGACTCTTGAGATCAAACACAAGATAATTTACTGAGTACAAAAAGATGTATATGGCAACGGAACCCGAGGCGAAAAATGATTTCCACCACCATCTCCAGTCCTCGACACAGAGGTGCATGTAGGTTAGAACTAGAGATACTTCAGCACAGACCACCACGAGAAGGATCATAACAATGAAGAGAAAACCGAAGACATAGTAAACACGACCCATCCAAATGCTTGACATGATAAAGAATAGCTCGATAAACAATGTACCAAATGGAAGGGTGCCAGCACCAAGAACTAAGAGCCATGATGGGTATCTCTGCTGAGGAATTTCTCTAGGAATTTGATTGGTTCGAACTGGATACTCGAGGTGAGGAGCCTTAGCTCCAAAGTATCCACCAGCAAGGGTAAGTGGGACAGAAATGCAGAACCAAAGCAAAATTAGTATGACGAAGAGTGAAAATGGAATGGCTCCTGTGCTGTGACTTCCCCACAATAGAAAGTTCAAGGTTGTGAGGATCAAAAAGGCGATACCAGGGAAGAAACAAGCAGCCTTCCATGCGACCGAAGCCCAGCCCTTTTGATCGCCGCAGCCGATTGTCCTCCATAGCCGAACTGCAGCATAACCAGCAGCAATACCAAGTATCAAATAGATAAATAGCATACCCGTGATAAGTGTTCCACGAGAGGCTGGTGACATGAATCCAAGTGCAGCAAACAATATCGTCACCACAGCCATCCCAAGAAGCTGAACTCCATTGCCAACCATTATGCACAACAAAGAAGGATTCGATGGGGCACGGAAAACATCCCCCACAACAAGCTTCCAGCCAGATAACTCCTCAGTCATCTGCGCTTGAGCCTCCTTGTCAAGCTCCTCATACCGTGTCAGATCCCTCCTAACAGTCCTCAGGAAAATGACAAGAACAATACCAGCAAGGAAAGTGATCACCATAAGTGAATTGAGGATAGAGAACCAATGGACTTTGGCTCCCTCCATTTTCAAGTAGGCATCCCATCTAGATGGCCACTTGATGTCACTCTCCTCAAAAGTAACCTCATAGGTAAAGGCGAGGGGCTGGCCTTCCTTGATGGGCATGGCCACAGTAGAAGGATCACATTTGATAGGTGATGGGTATTTGCTATACATTTTCGAGTCTTTAATCGAATCAGCATTATGCATAATACTGCAAGGTATCACCTCAAACCCAACAACCATCCATCCAGGCTTCTCAGATCCCTCCTTACTGATTGGTGGAATCATCTCAGCTGCATCACCGGTACCCATAACACGAGCCACATTTGTCTCCTCATATTTATGGACAAGTACATTAAACTTCAAGTGATTAAACATATAATACGCATCCTGAACCTTGATACCAACAGGGTAACCAGTCCATCTCAAAAAGTAATCATCTTTCTTAGTAAACCGAATGGCAGGCAGATTATCAAGAATGAGATTAACCTGATACATCTCATCAATCCTCTTCGCCAAGATCTTGAACTGATCCGCGGACAACTTATCGATACGACACAATAGAACATCAGACTCATTGGTGTACATCTTAAACCTGTAAGGCGAATTCTCGATCCGATCTCCCATAAGAAGCTCACCGAGATTCTCAGCACTGTCCTTGATACCACCCTCAGGCTGGCAAAATGGTAAACTGTAATAACTAAAGGGAATCTCTGTATCAATTGATGTCAGAGAATTCACCTTTACCCACAAATCATCGCCAACAGCATAATTGTGAGGGTAACTACCAGGGAGGTAGAACCCATTACACGATTGAAATGTTATGAAGCAGAAAGCCAATACCCAGAATCTAAATTGATGAAAAGACTCCATTTTTGGACAAATCATGGGGAATTCGTATCAGATCTGAAAGACCCAGATAGGGAAATGTCAATAAAACAAAAAAAATCAAAATTTATGTCATGTTTCTAAGTTTAGAGTGGATACATACGCAGATGCAGAACGTAGATAACAGTAGACAGTTGAACAGAGAAAATGCAAATATAAATAAGCAATGAACAATCAATTAAAAAGAGGGATTGATGTGAATATTACTAACCTCGGAGAAGGAATATCTGAGTGGAAATTGAGTTAGTTGAAACACATGAAACGAAATATTCAAAGAAGGTGTGGGAATCTGAAATAATGAGAAGGGAAAAGAAAAAGGGTAAATGAAGTAATGAAGACGAAGAGTGCATGCACGTTTATATGGCTCCTTCTCGTATCAGACCTTGTCTTTACTGTTATTATCATAGTCATGTTCCTTCCAATTACCTTAATACCCTTCAATTTTATGTTCGTGGATCGAATACTCGAACATTTGATATTTGATTTATTATGACAAGATCTAGTGTGATCTTATAATATTAATCGTCTGTTTGGTAACTTAATAATTATTTTAATTAATCTTCTGTTTGATTTTGGTTTTTTTCTCATTTATTTGTCTATAAAAATATATATAATCTTGAGTGTTTAATAATAGAATATATGGAAAATAAAATCCATAGCCCTTAAATCTTATTGTGCCTTAGGATAAACGTGACACCCATGTTGTCAATTTGACTAGTGGGATGTTGCTTCCATAATGATAAAGGGGAAATAGTTTAGATCCAACCCCTTTGATTGAGCAATGTATTATTACTTTATAGACATGTTGATAAAACACTACATTACCGCAATTAACCTCATACAAGGAATCTTCTAGTTTTTGCTGTTTGTTGAGTTTAATGTATCACACACAGCATATTCCCATCAACGATATGAAACTAGAGCACATTTGTTGTCCCACATTTTGTGTCATTCCATGTGTTGCTTAGAAAAATATTTAATAATTAAATTTTAATTTAAATATATTTTTTCTGACCAATCATAAACTCATGTCACATGGAGTGATACAAAGTGTGAGATATTAAATGTATACACATATTACACATAGTTTAATTATGACTGAAAACGAGAATCAAACAGTTGAATGATGATGTTTTTTCTTATGTGAAGTTGTCCTTTCCTCCCAATGATTTAATCCAAAACAAAGACATGTTTAAATTGAATTTTGAAAGACATGTTTTCAATAACGATAGATTAACCAAAGCATTAAAGGATTTATTTTTTTTGATACGATGTCTTTAATTACTTCATTTTCTTGGTATCTAATAGTTTTCATGAATTGAGAATTGATGTGGTTGTATCAACTCACATATTCCTCATTTATGAGTATGATGACATTTGTCATATTAGCATTTATTATTTCAAATATTTGGCCGATACACCTAGAGGGCAAATTGTTATGGGTATTCTAAAATATATTATAATAAGATAAATATACTAGTAAGTTGTTGGTTTATTCGTGATAGATTATTAGGTCAAAAGTTCAAAATCTTAAA
Source organism: Lupinus angustifolius (assembly GCF_001865875.1). Classification (NCBI taxonomy): domain Eukaryota; kingdom Viridiplantae; phylum Streptophyta; class Magnoliopsida; order Fabales; family Fabaceae; genus Lupinus; species Lupinus angustifolius. The sequence goes on along the minus strand of NC_032009.1, from coordinate 2,076,182 downwards.
AACAACATTTGTTTAAAGTAGTAATAATATATATAAAAGTAATTAATTCTTTAACCATAAAATAAGTAGTGTACTACTCGAGTTATAAGTGATACTATTTAAGTTATAAGCATACTCACATTGATGAAATCTTCAATTGCATAAAGAATGAATCTTTATCATCAAATAAAGGAACGATGGATGAAAAACGGTCACACTTTTCCGCCATCCTTAATTTCATCCCAAAAAAATACCCTCACCAATTTTAGGGTTAATATACACAAATTAAGAAATCATTAAATAATAATATATTTTGACAAAGATAAAAGAAAAAGATAGAATTAATTAATAAAAAAGATACTATTAACATAATTAGTACCAAATGGTGATAGAATTGGAAAAAAAGTTCACCAGACCTTAAGATAAGAATAGTTTTGAAAAAAATCACAACATGACAAAAAATACGGAATGAATAAAGTAAAAAAAAGATAATGTAAAATTAAATCTAGGCATAAGAAAAATTTGAGTCCCAAAGAGTTAGAGTTGCGGACATAAAACTTCAAATCAAATATCAAGGTTGAGTATAGATATACACTACTTATATATATTGTGATTTTGTGATAGTTCTAGTTGCAGTAGGACCAATCAAAATTAGAGTTTTGTATATAAAAAAATCATTATTGAAAAGACTTAGTACCAAACCAATCAAGCTTCATAGAAAATATACAAATATTAATTTCTGATATTATAATTCTTATTTTTAATTAAATAAAAAATTTTGATTGGATGAGGATACCAAATAAAACATGAATGGAAATAGGTGATCCCATCCTAAAAAAGGCCGGACAAAAACAGTTGCCTTTGAAAAATCTAACTTGTATATACCATTATTCCTCATCACATGATGTTTCATTGAACTTGCATACAAAACCAATTAAAGTAGGAATTAAGTATATGACAATGTAATACTGACCATCTTCACATATTTAATTTGAGACATTGTTTGAGATAACATATTTTTATTCAAATTATAAAGGACTCAAATACCTTATAGAAAGTGCAACCAACGCCCTAATAGTATAGAACTAAAGCACAACTACGTACATATAGAATGAAAACAAACATTGCTTATGGAACCATCCATAATTCCATGTTGGTGCACCAAGAAAAATAAAAAGAGATTAGATGTATTTTTAGTTAACCAAGATACAAAGGTCAAAAAAATGAATATTATTTTATTTGGGAAGCAAAGTAAGGTGTATTTAATATGGTTGACCTAATACTTTCTCGTGAATAACACAAGACTCTTCTATAGTAATGAAGATGTAAGTGATTATTTCCTTTAAATTTTAAGGATAAAAATATAATCACACTTTAAATAAAAATGACACAAATATAAATGTATATTGTTTTTCTTTTTATATTTCATTGTATTTCTCTCTCACTAATGGAGACTACTCTCACTCCATTTGTTTGGGGTTCATTTCATTTCTAATAACTTTTAGGGTTTGTTCGAGAGTTAGATTTTGGAGGGGAAGGAAGAGAAAGACAAGGCTTGAGAGTCATGAAACACACTTGTGAGATGACTCTCAAGCCTTCCGTTTCGTTTCCCTTTCTTCCCCTCCAAAATCAAACTTCCAAACAAGCTCGTGCTAGCTACATTAAAATCACACGCATGGATGGCCTAACATTATGTGTAGTCCATGGACTGGCCCAGAAGACACGGTTCCCACAACTGTTCAATAAAATGTGGATGTGCCAGTTACCCACAACCAAATTCGTTAATGTGGCTTCTAATGTTTAAATTTGATTTATTATTAGCCATGTAATGTTGTTGTCTAGTGTATAGGGAGATTTACAAGGTTAAACAAGAGAAGGATAGAAGAAGAAAACACTAGAAAGGGTTGGAACGTGTTGTGATCAGGCGCGGACATGAAAATTAGCTATGCAACATTGTATCGGTTAAGGAAAGATAAAAGAAAACTATGTTACTACTGATTCACAATTTTGTTGCTATAAATAATTTAATTATCACATGGAGTGATACAAAGTGTGAGATATTAAATGTATACACATATTACACATAGTTTAATTATGACTGAAAACGAGAATCAAACAGTTGAATGATGATGTTTTTTCTTATGTGAAGTTGTCCTTTCCTCCCAATGATTTAATCCAAAACAAAGACATGTTTAAATTGAATTTTGAAAGACATGTTTTCAATAACGATAGATTAACCAAAGCATTAAAGGATTTATTTTTTTTGATACGATGTCTTTAATTACTTCATTTTCTTGGTATCTAATAGTTTTCATGAATTGAGAATTGATGTGGTTGTATCAACTCACATATTCCTCATTTATGAGTATGATGACATTTGTCATATTAGCATTTATTATTTCAAATATTTGGCCGATACACCTAGAGGGCAAATTGTTATGGGTATTCTAAAATATATTATAATAAGATAAATATACTAGTAAGTTGTTGGTTTATTCGTGATAGATTATTAGGTCAAAAGTTCAAAATCTTAAAAACAACATTTGTTTAAAGTAGTAATAATATATATAAAAGTAATTAATTCTTTAACCATAAAATAAGTAGTGTACTACTCGAGTTATAAGTGATACTATTTAAGTTATAAGCATACTCACATTGATGAAATCTTCAATTGCATAAAGAATGAATCTTTATCATCAAATAAAGGAACGATGGATGAAAAACGGTCACACTTTTCCGCCATCCTTAATTTCATCCCAAAAAAATACCCTCACCAATTTTAGGGTTAATATACACAAATTAAGAAATCATTAAATAATAATATATTTTGACAAAGATAAAAGAAAAAGATAGAATTAATTAATAAAAAAGATACTATTAACATAATTAGTACCAAATGGTGATAGAATTGGAAAAAAAGTTCACCAGACCTTAAGATAAGAATAGTTTTGAAAAAAATCACAACATGACAAAAAATACGGAATGAATAAAGTAAAAAAAAGATAATGTAAAATTAAATCTAGGCATAAGAAAAATTTGAGTCCCAAAGAGTTAGAGTTGCGGACATAAAACTTCAAATCAAATATCAAGGTTGAGTATAGATATACACTACTTATATATATTGTGATTTTGTGATAGTTCTAGTTGCAGTAGGACCAATCAAAATTAGAGTTTTGTATATAAAAAAATCATTATTGAAAAGACTTAGTACCAAACCAATCAAGCTTCATAGAAAATATACAAATATTAATTTCTGATATTATAATTCTTATTTTTAATTAAATAAAAAATTTTGATTGGATGAGGATACCAAATAAAACATGAATGGAAATAGGTGATCCCATCCTAAAAAAGGCCGGACAAAAACAGTTGCCTTTGAAAAATCTAACTTGTATATACCATTATTCCTCATCACATGATGTTTCATTGAACTTGCATACAAAACCAATTAAAGTAGGAATTAAGTATATGACAATGTAATACTGACCATCTTCACATATTTAATTTGAGACATTGTTTGAGATAACATATTTTTATTCAAATTATAAAGGACTCAAATACCTTATAGAAAGTGCAACCAACGCCCTAATAGTATAGAACTAAAGCACAACTACGTACATATAGAATGAAAACAAACATTGCTTATGGAACCATCCATAATTCCATGTTGGTGCACCAAGAAAAATAAAAAGAGATTAGATGTATTTTTAGTTAACCAAGATACAAAGGTCAAAAAAATGAATATTATTTTATTTGGGAAGCAAAGTAAGGTGTATTTAATATGGTTGACCTAATACTTTCTCGTGAATAACACAAGACTCTTCTATAGTAATGAAGATGTAAGTGATTATTTCCTTTAAATTTTAAGGATAAAAATATAATCACACTTTAAATAAAAATGACACAAATATAAATGTATATTGTTTTTCTTTTTATATTTCATTGTATTTCTCTCTCACTAATGGAGACTACTCTCACTCCATTTGTTTGGGGTTCATTTCATTTCTAATAACTTTTAGGGTTTGTTCGAGAGTTAGATTTTGGAGGGGAAGGAAGAGAAAGACAAGGCTTGAGAGTCATGAAACACACTTGTGAGATGACTCTCAAGCCTTCCGTTTCGTTTCCCTTTCTTCCCCTCCAAAATCAAACTTCCAAACAAGCTCGTGCTAGCTACATTAAAATCACACGCATGGATGGCCTAACATTATGTGTAGTCCATGGACTGGCCCAGAAGACACGGTTCCCACAACTGTTCAATAAAATGTGGATGTGCCAGTTACCCACAACCAAATTCGTTAATGTGGCTTCTAATGTTTAAATTTGATTTATTATTAGCCATGTAATGTTGTTGTCTAGTGTATAGGGAGATTTACAAGGTTAAACAAGAGAAGGATAGAAGAAGAAAACACTAGAAAGGGTTGGAACGTGTTGTGATCAGGCGCGGACATGAAAATTAGCTATGCAACATTGTATCGGTTAAGGAAAGATAAAAGAAAACTATGTTACTACTGATTCACAATTTTGTTGCTATAAATAATTTAATTATCAATTGTGCATATTTCAATTTTCTATATCTCCACAATTAAATTTGTCATTATTACTCATAATAAAATGTGCATATTTTAATTTTAGAAGAGAGAGTATAATTGAGATCTTTTATTTCATTTCTCTAGGTATAACTCATTGTTACTAATATGATTTTGACAAATGTGAATCAAATAAATATTAAATTAATTTATAAGTTAACAATATCACACATGATAGTATTTGATTAGTTAAAAATAGAGAGGTAGAATTATTTTGACATAGATAATTTCTATTTTAAAAAATATCCATCAAGTTGTTTATCTAATTTAGTCAATTAAATTTGAATATATGTTATTTTATTTACATTATATTAAAATATTTTATGGACAATTTTAGTCTACCTCATATCCAAAAATTAAATAATATAATAAATATTTTTGGTTCAAACTTCTCTCTATTAATAGAGGGAAGAGTACTGTTTTTCCTTTAGTTTTAAGGATAAAATTTTCTTATCACAAAAGATACAAGTATATAAGTGCTTTTATAGATAAAAAAATTGTTTTTTTTACAACACTTCTCTCTATTATGGTCTTGGATATTTTTATTCTATATATACATTGTTAACAGAAAAGGTAACAATTTTGGTTGTTTAATGGATATGAGTCTGATGAGAAGACTTGATGTCATATCAAATATAAATGCAATTCATTTTTGTTTGGTCAATGCCTAAACCTTTATAAATATATAAACCTAAATACACACATAGTCACATACCATCCCTTAGAAAAACAGAGAGAGAGAAAGAGACATGGTCACAGGGGCTGCCGGAGATGGGTTATTCCGGTGGGTTTATTCAGGTTGCATATCCAACTACGACAACCATGTGGAGCGGCGACCTTACCACCGGAACTGCGGTTGTGCACTCCATAACAAGTCACCTAATAACTGCACTCACAAGTTTCCAAAGTGTAACAATGTCTCATATTCTATGAGGAGAGCCTGGAGTGAAGGGAACTTGGTCTTAGCAACTTCATCATCTTCTCATTCTTCCCCTTCTCATGCAGAGAGAGGAGGAAAATAATAGGTGTTGTTTTAGGTTCTATTTGCGAGTTTTAAGTTCTATTTGCGAGTTTTAAGTTCTATTTGCGAGTTGGTTTCTTAAATATAATAGAATGAATGGAAGCACTTGTAAATTATGAGATATGTTGAAATATTTGTTTTCTATTTTTTTTACTTCAAAACTCAATTCGCAAACTAAACATGTTTTGTTTGATGTGTGTTTTAAATTTGCTCAAAGGTTGTCAAATAGTTTGTATGGACGTGCACCATTTGATTCATGGAGCATTTTAACCTTAGAAGAAGTCTGGTCAATATGGTCCTTTATGTATTACACAACTAGTCCAATTATGTTAATCAAATTTCTTTCATATGTACTCTTTAATCCTTATACTGTATGTGAATATATAAGATATATTAAGTTCAAAATTTTGGGGCCAGATCGATAGCTAACAATTTCATCTTTTCTGATCAATTTCTCTGGCGATTGAATTGCATGGATAATTATCTGTAGTTAAATTTAAAATGGAAATAAAATATACTTGAAGGAAGTTTTTAAAAAAAAAACTCTAGTACTAGTTTATGGGTTCATTGGATGTTTACAAGCTTCAAGAATCTCATCAATTTGGTTTTGGGTTCATATTTAAAACGTGATTAATGAAAAACTCTAGTACTAGTTTATGGGTTCATATATAAAAAGAAACAATCACGATGTGAAGAATACATCTTGCAAACACTTACAATAATCATGTGGATAGAGTTGCATCGATCCTAATTATAAATAATATTTTATATTTTATGATAAGTTAGAGGGGGCAACACGAGTAATACAACCACGTTTTCCTAAACTGCATAATTATTGATGAAAACTCAAGTTTGGTGTACTTGGAAAGTCTTGAATAATTTGAAGAATCTTCACACTCCACATGGGAACAATGAATTACTGAATGATCGCATCAACAAAACTAGTTTAATGTACTCTAAGATTCGGTTTGGCTGTATTCTTTTAATTCTTAAACTATTATAGCATTAGAGAAAGTTCCGAGTAACATAGACAAAGAAAAAGATTTAGTATCCCAAACTATGTATCAAATTAATAACAATATAGGAAAAATAATAAATATTTAATTTTTTAATTAAAATCATATATTTTCATTTATTTGATATATAACTTTGGATAAAAAAATACTTATACCTGTACTTTTAAGTGTGAAATCAATATCACAGTGCAGAAGATACCAGCTGGCAGCTGGAGTGAGAATTTGATTGCCAATTCTCTTCTATGACACTGATTCTGGAAGAGTAACACCATTCTAATATATGGTATATAAGGATTATCTTCATTAATGGAGAGATAAATAGTTGTTTTAACTCATATTTTTAATGATAAAAATATATTTTCATGATAAAGAAAATAATAAAATTATTATTATATGTTGTCTTTTATATTATTATGTGACACTTGTTTTTTTATTAATGGAGATAATATTTGGTATGCGGTATCGGTTTTGCTGTCCAGTAAGATTCTAGGTGTTTCATCAGTTTTATATTATTATTACAAGATAAGAGTATATGGTAAGTGAATTTTGGTATACATTTGATATGTAAGCTAAACTAGGGAACCAACATTCCTTTGATGAAAACTATAAGAATCTGATACTTGTAATGGCATTCAGAACAGAATAAGATTCTGATACTTGTAATGGCATTCAACATTCAGAGCAGAACAAGAATCTGGTACTTGTAATGACATTCAACATTCAGAACAGAATTTAACACAAGTGTCAAAAAGGATGAGAGAAGGACACAAAAGCTGCTCAATTTTGTGGTACAAAATATTAGAGCGTGACAAATGGCATGGATCAAATACATTTTACATTGTATATGATTTAGAAGTACTACACGTGTTTTCCAAAAGTCAAAACCTGGTTAGGTCTGTTAAGGCACTCCTCAATTCTCTTTTGATCTAGTTATTGTCTCAATTTTGCTAACCTGTTAATCTTTGAAAATTTTGTGATTTATTTAATGGAATCCAATCTATTTCAGTGACACTGATTGGGAGAAACAACCACGACAATAGTCATGAATCCAAAATAAATTAATTCTTTACCTAAAGAAGTAAGAGAATATCTACCAAAAAAATTCATTTCAACTGAATATAAGAAATCCATAGGAAGGGAAGAGGAAGATTAACAAGTAAGCACAACATAGAAAGGGGAGAGACGCAACTAATAAAATTAATATTTTCAATCCCCAACTAAAGGTTAGTTTGGGAGTTGGATTTTGGAGGGGAATGAAGGGAAAGAGGAGACTTGGGAGCCATAAAATACACTTGTGAGATGACTCACAAGCCTTCTATTTCTCTTTCTTCCCCTCTAGAATTCAACTCTCAAACTAACTCTAAGAAAAATTTGAAATTAGTATCATCGAGAACCACCATCATCATGGATTCTAACAATATTATCTGTAAAGCATAACATTTATAGCTAGATTAAATTATAGCAAAGGCTCACCCAAAAAATATAGTTGATAGATAGCCAAGTTATAAGCATGACATCAGGGTTCAATTCATGTTGTGTGTTCATGGAAAAGAATTTATTGGAAGCTAAAAAAAATGCTAAACCATAATATTATCGAGAGAAATTATTACATAGTTCAGGACTAATCGTTTCAACAATTAATTTAAAATAAACTTATTTAATTTTAAATCATTAATATACAATGAATAATAAAATTTTGATTAAAATCATTAAGCATTTGTTCCATTTAATAATTTCTCCACTACATCTTGAAATTCATGGAAAGAATAAATCCAACTTTTCTCCTCCTTTACTATTAGTTCCATGTACATATATATAATATTAAATAAATTAAATTTTAAATAAAATATTTTTAATATTATATGGGTTGTCCCACCACAACCCATGACCACCTTAGGGCAAGTTCAAGATGCAACTTGATGTAAATAAATTATTTTAGTTCGATTTAATTTAGCTCAAACTCTATGCAAATTAGCGCGAACTCATCTAAGTAGTCTTTTTGACAGCTCTAGTAATTTATAAATTTATATTATAAATCTTACGTTGTTTTTTCAAAGTTCATAACATCAATATTTTATATTTTTTATTATAAATTCATAACACCACCATAGTGTAAAAAACCTTAACTTAAAACTTATCATCAAGTCAAAGATCTAAAAAAAAGTCCAATGGTCTTATAAGATACATAATCTCTATAAATGTTTGAGATTTAACCTGTCACCCTGCCCAAACTAGCCCATTTAGATCAAACCTAGTAAATCCCTCTCACCCTTAGTCAATATCAGAATTTTAACCTTGCGTATCGGGTTGTGTGGATCTTGGAGATTCACAATCAAGTTGACACTTTTCAAGTCAAAGTGCATTATGTTTTTCCCATGCAGATGCTCCATCCCAAAGGCCACATCCATTGAATTCATAAGAGGCTCGTGCTTGTCATCATTCCCAACATTATGACGATAGCATCAAGCACTTATCCTTCTCCAAACAGCATAACAAATCAGGGCTATGCAAAAATTTCAGCAATATCAAAAATGTCAGCCATGTGTTGATACTGCTCTTTTCGTTTGGATTAACTTTTTTTGAAGAGTAAACGATAATTAAATATGAATGTTGAATCATACACTAACAATGTATAAACCTCATAAACTCATACATTATCAATGCATATGTATTTTTCTTTTTCCTTTATTGGCCATATGAAAATGTTACTCTCACACTCACTTTGCCGGGATGGTGCAGAGAAGAGAAAAATGTGAATAATAATTGATATGGAAGTAAGAAAAATAAAACAAAATATATATCAAAATGTGATAGGTGACAAGGTAACTTTTCCTAGGTTGGAGAATTTATCATTTACAATTGAAACTTACATTATACTATTTATAAAGGGAAAATTCAAAATAACCACTCAGTATAGTGTTGTTTGTCGTTCTCCCTATTTTACACTCACTATTTTCTAATTTTTACCTAAAAAACTATATATAACTCAATGTTCATCTCCACCTAATATGTGTTCCATATTAATTGATTAACTATTTCTTTTTTCTTACGTTATAACTATATCAGTTTTTTAATGTATACTAATTGAATAAATTCAACTGTAGGTTACAAATATTTAACACAAAATATTATATTGGACATTTATAACATACGAACTACACATTATAAATGATAGGAAAGTGGGTTGACAGACACGACAGTGACCAGTAGCGGATCTTGACCATAATTTTAGAGGGGGCAAAATTACGATTTATACATAAATAATGTATGGAATCGTTAGAAAATATATAAATTTTAAATATAAAAATAAAGTATTTTCTTATATTTAAATTTCCAAGAAACATAATAGAAAATTTAACATAACAAATCTATGAAGAAATTCAAAATATTCTTAAGCACTTATCTCTTATAAACATTATATGCATTTTAAACTCAGAAGAATGCAAATTTGGGCATAAGTTAGTTTTTATATCCTCTCAAATAGATAATCAAAATATTGTATGATTGAGATTGATAAAAATATTTTTTAAAGAAAATTATAAATTATAAAGAGAAAAATAGAAATATAGAGATAATCGCAGTAAATTAATCAATCATAAAATAGTTCACTAACAAAGAATGGCAACACTAATGAATAAAATTTGATGCAAAAAACAAACAAATCATAAGTAATTATGTCATGATTTCATAGGCATATGATAATGTACATGTGGAAAAAGTAATTGAAGAACACTAACTTATAAAAAGTAAATATGACATTTTAAGGTGAAAATTAAATGGGTTAAGTTGAAGAATTATGAGAAGTTATATCAAAAGATATGAGGAATGTGTCATGCCATACTCAAGAGAGTCAAGAGAGTGAAGCTTCATAGACGGTGAGAGTTTTGGAGAGAGTAATAGATTTTTGTGTAAAAGTATTGTTCTTGGAGAAAAAATGTATGAACTAACAGTATATGAGTTCTATAGACTATTATTTCATTATCCACCATTCATATCTAATTTTCATTAACTCTTTAACAAAGTAATATAAATGAATAGTAAATTATATAATAATTGTATGTAAATCTTTATACTGATAATACATTTATATTATACTCTTCTGAAGTTTTGTTGTTGAATTTTGAAACATATCAAAAAATATTGTATGATAATTTTCTTAAAAAAATTGAGGGGGGGGCAACTGCCCCCACCTGCCATTGAGAACATCTGCCCCTGACAGTGGCTGTCAACATGCCAGTCTATACTATATATAAAGCCAAAACATATTATAACTATTCATATGACATAATTTCCACTTACCTAATTTGCTCTTATAATTAATAATTATCACAATATTTTTCCATACAATAAAAAATATAAATGAAGGTTAGAGGAAGTTATATCAACTAAATATATCAAACTACCAATGCATTTTTTAATAATATTACAATTCATTTTTATATTTTTTATCACAAATTATAATATTAAGTACGAAAAAAGTGATATAATTCTCTAAAATGAAATATATAAAAATTAAATATTCAATACTAAAAAGTAAAAATGCGGGTCGGCAAACACGAAGTAACTGCTGACACGCTAATAAATAATAAATGTGATAAGTGTCTATAAATCTTAAAATATTAGAGTAAAAATTTATACACAGTCACTGATTATTATATCATCTACCATTTATTTATAATATATTTTTAAATATAATGACAATAAATAAAACTCATGTATTACTATTGCATATATTTTTCTCATAAATCTTTGGAAATTAAAAATAACCACTGAAATACAATAATAAATAATATGTAGGCTAAATTAAGTTTTTTCCATGAAAATATACGTAATTTTTTGTTTTAATTCTTGTAATTTATTTATTGGATTTTGATATTACATATTCCAAAACTTTAGTGGCTTTGACAAATCATGAATGAAGACTAGAACCAAAGTCATTATGTTTTATAACAAAACTAGCAAGTTACCCATGTATAGGCGATACTTTTTTTACAATATGATATATATATTAAATCTATATTGTTTCTGTTAGATAAGGAACAATTTCAAATTTTTTTATTTTGAAATTGATATATTTTTCAAAATTCAATGTCCTTCATTGTTAAACCTCACAAATATTAAATATACACAATATCATATTATGAAAAACTTGATTATATGTTCAGGAAGACCAAAAATTGTAAATGCATTTAAAAATTGATGAGTTAATAAGTTGAATTTTGGCTCACATTAGTATTATACATATCAATAGCATCAGAACTATTGTATTCACTTTTATCACATAATATTATGAAGTTTAAAAATATTTACTTCAACTTAATAACTGATTGAGTTGAATTATAAAAAAAATTATTTGGAATTAAACTAAAAAAATCATTTATTTGTTCAATAATTTCAATAGTTGATGCAAGTATTATCTTTGGTTATAAAAACTCTTCATTTTTTATGACTACATATTCCATTTACTATAATTAAAATATGTTTTCAAATTTTTCTAACAACTTTAATACATAATTTTAAAATAGAAATTAAATCATCATAATTAAGAGGATGGATCCACTTAATGCAAGAATAAGTTTTTTAAACTTACTCCACATCCTATCCATCAATTATAGGGAAATCCAATAGTTTGAATTAGTGAGTAGATCTAAACCATTAGTTATTCCTAAATTGATGGCTAGGATGAGGAGTAAGTGTAAAAAACTTAATCTTTGAGTAAGTGTAAAAAACTTACTCTTGGAGTAAGTGGATCCCCACTCCATAATTTGTGCCTCCAATTCCTTAATTATAGGAAATGAAACATTTAGGAATTATCAACTTTACTTCTCATTAATATTAAAAATAATTATTTTTATGAAATAAATTAAATATCAAGAGATCTCTTTATTGATTCTAATATCATAGTTCACTCTATTAATAATAAGATTGGATTTCTGATATTAAAGTTTTTAAATAATTAAATGAGAACGTTTTAAAATATATTTAAATAATTAGAATTGAAAATTGTTATTTTTAAGAAATAAATTCAATGTCTATCATTTTTATGTCAGACATAATAATAAAAGATTTCATTATTAATTGTAATATGATAACATATTCTTTCAATTAATAATAATTAGTATGTTAGTATTTATGGTTGGTAACAATCAAACCTTAAATCTCCTTTACTCAACTCCTAAAAATCAAACCACATTTTAACTCATTTTTTATTGTTTTAAGTTTACTATGGGTGAGGTTCGAAGTCACAACTTCATCCACCTCATTCCTTAAACTTTTTCACCTTAACCATCATATTATCTTACGTCTTTCAAACATCGTTATTATTGCTCCAAATTCCTTATTTCGTTATTAATACATCAAATTCCTTAATTCGATGAACGTAAGAGAACTATTTACATTTATTCTAATGAATAATAAAAATTGTTATTTTTATGAAATAAATTCATTGTCTATCATTTTTATGTGAAGAAAAAATTCAACAGATTTCCATATTAATTATAATATCATAGTTTAAAATTTCTATTAGTATTAAGATCGGTTTTCTACTATTTATGTTTTAAAAATGATTAAATGACATTAATTGATAAAAATATACTAAAGATCAGATCTACAAAATAAATAAATAAAACACTTTAAAAATGATGATTGAAAGAGGAAAAGTAGAACAATAATGAAGAGACGTAATGAAATGAAACGGGAGAAAAAGAAGATTGTTGAGAGAAAAATAATGTTAGAAGAGAAAGAGAATGATATAGTTCAACAACAATTCAAATGTAATTTAAGATGCAACCATAAAAAATGTAGCCATAAAAAATATAATAACTATAAGAAAAGACAAATATAATATGGGAATGTACATATAATTACCATTGAAGCATTTACGAGGAAAAAATGAAGGAAGGAAAAAATGAAGAGAAGATAACATGCGACAATTAATTAATGAGGTGACCTGAATGATGAGATGACATATGAAAATTGATAAAGTGGTGAGAATTTATTTTATCAATATAGTAAATAGATAGATAAAATAGGTAATATGGGCAAGGTATGGTAAAGTAAGTTCTCTTGCTCGTGCCACAAATGGTTGCAAAATTTAGGTAGGTATATCATATTTATATTATCTTAACAAACAAAATTCGTATACTTTACCTATTTTAGAATGACTAACAATCATGAAGTTGAACTAATCATATTATAATTTTACTATTTAAATTTTCTTTATTTTTTATTAAATGACATGTGTAGGCTGTCCATATTATCTAATAAAAATGTTCACTACTTTATAATATTAAACAGCAAACAAAATTTATATCGTAAAATGCTCCTAAAAAATATGGACTTACTCGTGGGCATTGGTGATATTGTCATCTAAGTATTGGTACATATTTAGGGTAAGCAAAGTAATTGACAGAAATATCCTTCCGTAGAATGCGATGGATACACTGGAAAGTAGAAACTGCTCTCATTTCCAATAACTATCCTTTGGACCCCTCTTCCCACCTAACCAAACCTCCGTATCCTTTCTCGTCTTTTCCTCTCAAATGGCGGAAGAAGCAGACTCTACTCCAAGTTCTCCTATCTCTCTCAAGAACAAACTCAAATCCACTCTCTTCTTATCGTGTTGTTTTCCTCATAACCGCATCACTCCAAGGCTTGTTCGTAGCTCCTCCCTTCACAACAAGCCACGCGGTTTAATAACTGATTTCCCGCACCTCAAAGAAAAGTGCAGCAACTTCATCTCCCGAATCGGCCGCCACCGTCGCCGCCATTCCGCCGATTTCCATTACGACGCTTTCAGTTACGCATTGAATTTTGAAGACGACGTCACCGATGATAGGTGCGTCCATGATCTCCAGAGTTTCTCCGCCAGATTGGCTTCGTCTCCGCCATCCAAGGCGTTGCCGAATGCAACTATTAGTTGATCAAAAATGTAGCGTAAGATCTATGATTCGGTTAGTGATTCTAGTACAGGTTCGACCGTTCGAAACGCTGCTTGCGGCAGCGTTTTGAGGTAGTTATTTTTTTTATCTTGTGTGTTTTTTGTTTTATTGTATATGTGTTGTAGATAACTTCATTGTGAGATCCACAAATGAAATGCAACGTAGATGAATAAGAAAAAGCGAAGAAGGTATAAATGGAAAGGTGATAATGGCGTGTGTGGTGCCGTATTTCTCTGATTTCATGCTTTGTTTCTTAATTTCATTGTTACGTTTGAATTTGGATTTGTTTAATTTTGCATATAGCATTGAAAATGAAATTAAGTTCACAGGGATGTCGCACAGTTGCACGAAGCTATTTCCCGAGTAACTAAATAATAATAATAGTTCCTGTTCAATACTTCAATTAGTAAGATTTGTTATAAAATAATAATAATAAAATAAAATAAATTATATTAAATATTTATGTAATAAAAAATATAATTTAATAGTAAAATATAAAACTATAATTAAATACTTCAATTACTAATATTTAATTAACAAATAAATTTACGAATATAATGTCATGATACTTGTTACTCCAAGTCCAATATAAATATTTTCGTATAATGCATTCTCTGTCTAAAGATTTAGACATTACAATATAAATGTTCTCTCTTTTATTATTTAAAAGGTGGGCACATTATTTTTATTATTTAAGGGTCCGATAATTAAGACATGATCTATGATGAACTCTTTCATCTTCCCTAGGTGAATCACTCTATGTAGTTTTCTTTACCTTCCCTCTTTTCATGATGAACTGTTGTCTGCATTGTGAAGACTATAGAAATATCTTTTATGAAGGCTGTAAAGTTTTTTCATTAGTCCACCCAGCAAGTTTTTTTCAAATAACCTCTTCTGAGTGCCCTTGAATGCAATATTTTCATACTTATAGAAGAGAATTTCCTAACTTGAAGTTTGAACAATGTTCAATTTTTTAAAAGTTACCGGGAACTTGTGTATGCCAAGTGCATCTCTGAAGACTACCATTCTTCTAAAAGGCCATAGCTCCAGAGACAGGAACAATTAAGGAGCTCAGATTGAAGCAAGAGGACTTGTAATTTTTGTTTCAAACTTTTAATTAACACTAAACTTATTTTTATGAAATCTATCTTTTCATAAGTCCTATGAAGCAAACTCATAAGTTTTCCGTAAGTATTAACGACCATTTGTAATGCATGCAATGCAAAGCTTGTTCTATCATACATATCTAACTTTCTGTTTAAGAATTGGAACTGTCATTTATACATTTTCAAAGATAAAATTTCAATCCACATATGAAACAACAATGTGCGATGCTATGTAAACAACAAAATAATTAAACACCGCTAAACTTTACCACGTGCCAAATTTGCATTAACTGTTTATTTCCTTGGGTAAAATTTATTTTCTTACAATTGTGTAATGATATAAACTACAAAAACAATTAAGCCCAACTAAATTTACAAGATGACATAATTCTGTTGAAAAAATTGAAGAAAAAAATCATTTTCTTACCATTGTGTCAATTCAAAACACATAATTATGATTTGTTTTTTCTGATATGCAATAGTAGTTGGTCACAATAGTGGAAACTGCATCCCAAACAAATTTCACCAGCAAGGTTAAGAGTGAATTCTAGAGACAACATAATAACCAAAACTGAGACAAGAACTAGTGTCACAACAAACAAGGTAGATTTGAGAACACAAGCAATTTTGACTACCTAATTCCCCAAACAACTATGCCAAAGGATTAGAGAACACATGCAATTTCAACAACCTAACTACCCAAACAACAAGCAATGCCACAAGATGGTCATGACATGGATTATGACGGAATCAAAAATCTGTAACTGATTGGAAGATCAAGATATACCAATCGATAAAAGTAGCTTTCCGTGGACATATGATTGGTGAAAGAGACATGGGAAGGATACGAAATCTTACTTTGTACATCAGACTCTAAAAAGCTGTTTTATATGCAACTTGCCAAGGGATAAACATCTTTGAAGAAATGAATATTTACATTCATGTGTACAATATCAATGTAATGGCATTTCTGAGTCGGCAGCAGACTCCGCTAATCCTCCACAAACATTGCTACGACAAAGAGGGCATACACTGTTATAGAGCGAAGAAAAAATTTGTTATGTTTATTTATAGATTTATAAAATAGGACTTGAATAAGATCAATAAGATTGATAAAAAATGAGAGTAGTTTTGGTTGCAATGACAATACCCGTGTATTTCTTTAAGCCACTTATCAACACACATCATGTGATATTCATGGTTGCAAGGAAGAACTCGTATTTGGTCCCCTTCTTCATACTCCGCCAGGCATATGTAACATCTATCAAATTGATCATTAACTTTTTTTTTGGGAAAGAAGTAAAACTTTCAACTGCTAAATAAGCGAAAATAAATAAAATAAGAGGCTCACTGTTCAGTGTCATTGCTACCATTAGCTACATCAACCTTTTTGTGAGACTTCAGAGGGAAAGAGTCAACAATTGATTCAGGTGCAGGGAGTGAGACCATTGATAGGGAAAGTGATACAGGTTGCCGATGGATTTCATCTAAAACCTGCAGACGAAAAATAAGGTTCCAGGTAAATTGGTTTTGGTTAGTCTAATTGCAAAGTATGGAGCTTTTATCCAATAAAAAGACAAGAGTTGAAGGAAAGTAAGAACCATTTTGGGTCAAATATACCTAAAGGGGCAAACTTTGTTAATCAAAACAGTATATATTCAAAGCAGTATATCATATGGTTACTGCAAACTTAAGACCTGAGCAGCTTTCGGTTACAACATCTTATAGTTTTCCATTCAAGGTACTGTCATAAACTACCTCTTCTAAGCATTTAAGTTGTTAGATGAAGGCACATGGTTGATTTTATCATATCTCTAACATGCCTAATCATGCAAGAGCCCTTTTCGGCATGAAGTGTAAAGTGTAGTCTGTAGATAATACTATCTACAGTAGAGTTCTCATGATTAGGTAGCTATAACCTGCTGCAAGATCTGAGGAGGAGTTTTTGTTTTTGTTTTTTGATGTCTGTCTGTATAAATATTTAAGGTACAATGTATTTGGGGCGAGGCAGTGATTCTCTGAATGTCCTTGAAGGTAAATGGGTTAAGCACCACCCCTTCTGCTTCTTGAATGCATTTTCTCTTATAAAAAAGTGTGGACAACACAGGCCCCTCTTTTCCATTTTGTGAAATTGAACTTTGAAATTTTCATTTAGAAGAATGAGAGCCCCAAGGATCATACACTAGACCGCTTGGTCATGGAGGCTCTGATTCCATGTCATAAATCAACTCCAAAAACTTAAATTATCAGGTGAATGCACATATATATATTTTATGGATAAGTAAAAGTAAAGATTACAAACAAATACTGTAGACAAACAAAAAGGAGGGAGAAGGTTCAGAAAATAAGACATCCTTACAGGGATGACTATTTTGATATACCGAATCAAGTTTGCATATTCATGATTGCATAAACAAAAGCATATTTTTTTGGTTTCAGTACTTAACTCAAGGATATTTAATACTATGGTACATATTTGCATTCTAAATTACTTGAGAATTTATTTTACTGGAGATTTCATTGTATCCATACTTAATTTACAGGATTGGGAGAAGTGCACACCCTATCCTGAAAAGTCTCCAACGCAAACGCAAAGCTAGATTGAAAGGATGCACATTTAATAAACAAACACTAGATGACATCCTAGCACTATAAAACATTTGCAGGTCTACATAAGGAATGAGAATTGTTTCCCCCCTGTAGATGGAAAAGGCCTCACTAAATTATGAAATCCAATAGTAAATAATCTTAATTATCAATAAACTTGATTATGGAGAAAGAGTCCTAAATGGTGAAAAACAAAATCAAAGGAGCATCCACGCAGAAATAACTTATTCAGTAAGCACTCTACCCCGCAATTGCATCCTAGTTAGATATAAAATTACGATGCATAGAACTTCAGTATTCAAGAAAAACACAAGACAAGGGAGGAAAGCCAAAATGAACCAAATCTAGGAGCAAACAAAAATTATAAAATTCGAGAGGAGGTTAAAAGCTAAAACCTCAAACAGAGCCTCTGCGAGCATGACTATTCTATATATACTTGCTCGAGTGCTAGATTCCTCAGCTATTGGGGAAGACTCACATGAGCACATACCATCTGCATGGAGTCCTAGTGGACAGGAAGAATTTAACTGACCAATCTCATCAAGGCCGCCACGAAGCCTTTCCCAGACCTATTAAAAGTAATGGAAATAGCTTAAGTTACAAGAACGGGATAAAAAAATCAGTTAACAAATGCAAATATTATAAGAAATTCAAGGCATTCTATGACCCAAGTATCTAGAATCACCTCAGATCTTGAGTGCCGCATTCGTCCATTCAATCTGTGAATTCTACTGCCCATATAGCCAGGAGAACCTCGAACCCTATTATTTAAGAAGTCACCACCAAAATCAACAAGCCATCGATCCCGAGATTCTGGATCATCGGCACCACCAGCAGAGAAGATCATTGTCGTAGAATCACCAAGTCCTCTAGAACTACGTCCTGAAAAGGCATCCCAAAATAATCTTCTACGACTCCTTCTGGAATCATGATCATTGACATCAGCATTGCTGCCAGACAACATGCTGGAAGATATTGCGACCACATCAACTTGAAGCACACCATCATTTCCTTGCCCTCTTTCCCGATTGGACACGAGAATACCTAAACCTGAAGGGATCGTCTCCTGACGTGATTCTTCTTCTGGTAATTGAGAATTTTCTGGTAAGTTTGAAGCTTGAGCAACAGGACTGGAAGAATCATGGGTAGCTAGGAATGCAGCGGTGTGATTCTCAACAGAGATTTCACCAGAACTTGAATTTCCATGCTCTTGAAGGGTGGAATTCCTTGGATGCAATGTCTCGCGAGAGATTTGAGAGCCACCACTAACCACTGGATCATCAACATCATTGACTACACCTTCGTTAGCAGAAACATTCACAGAGACTGGATCTGAAGATGGCTGTTCTACAAATGAAGTACTATCTGTGTTGCTAATATCCCTATATGATTCATGGTGATTATGACCAGCACTTACCTGATAAGGTAGGGCTAGCTCCTCAAATTCAGATAAACACGTCGTCTGACTAGTTGCTGGAACATTTCTGGAAGAACCTTCAACAGTAGCATTTCCATAGAACTCAGTTCTGGTATCAGATGAGGTGGCGGTTTCAGCACATGTACTGCGGCTAATTCTAGCTTCTGTACACAATAAAGATGATTCCTCAGTGACTTTATACATTTCATTTTCAAATTCTATTGCTGAATCTACCTGAGGTTCAGATGGATGTTCTTCCACCTAAAAACAAGATAAAAGAATGTCACTTTCTGTATCAGCCATTCTATGAGAATCCATGTAAATGCCCCAAATTTTGCACGCATGAGAACAATTAACATGGCTAGTGCATAAAATTTCAAGTCATACCCATCAGTCCACCATGATAGCAGACAACGAGTTAAGAACACGTGATTTTAGATGCATCTCTACATTCATTCATTCATTGAATCAATCACCTTATGATACAACAATGAAACCAAAGCATTAATACCACTAAATGGAGTCAGCTACATGGATCAAATGACCCCATAATTCTCTATCATAAACCATGTTCATTGACAAAACAATTATAGCAATGTTCATAAATCATGTTCATTGACAAAACAACTATAAAAATCACATTAGGATACATAAATAAAATAACAATAATCAAAATTCCGGATTCGTGGCTATAAATTATGCCAACGGCAGATAATCCATTGATATAATTTTTGTTAAGCCATATTAAACAATTGGAACAAAAAACTTACCAAATAGTACAACTATAATAATCACTGTATTGCACAAAATATGAACAAGTTCATATGTGGAAGATAATATAACACGAAAAAAATGAAATGAATGAGTTAATCAATAAGTACAAGCCGATTAAATAAAACTAAACATGCAAATCAAATTTACACACACACCCAAAAAAAGAAGCTGCTAGATTTAAAAAAAAAAACAAGAGCTTCGGAGGAGTGGTTCGGATCAATGAATCCGAAATGTAAAAAAGAACAAAAATTTAAACAAGGGAAGTGTTGGTGAATGAGAAAAACGAAAAGGGTATTAAAGGGTTTGTGAAAAGGACCTGATAGGTGGAGGAACCGCGAAGAAAAGAGGAAGGTGTAAAACGAGGGGTGTGGTTGAACCTGTCTCTGGGTGTAGATGATTGAGGAGACCCAAGTCTACTAGAACCTGAACCCATGTCGGAGATAATAATAAAACGATGTTGATGATTGTTTTATGTTTTATGTTTTGTTCATTGCAATGGAAACTTCACCAATTCTCCAAATATTCCCTCAACATTTCTTACATTTATGGCAAAAAAAACTCAAATTTACTGCATTCTGGGTTTTCTTTCTCTTGTGTTACCTTCTCAAATTATTTGATTTTTAAAAAATTTCTGGTAGATTATTTTTTCTTTTTTTATCTTCTTATATAAAATAGATTTTTTTTCTTGGATTGATAACATCTTTAGCTTTAGTTCTTTACCCACTCACTATTTTTTTTGGTTGTTGGTGAAAGACTCTTATTTTTTTCTATTTGTTTCTATTTCGTGCAAATTATATAAACCTCTTGTCTTTAGCATCGTAGCAGAAACTTTTTTATTAAAAAATAAAACGTGCTTGGCTTATAGTTACAAACAACATCAAGTTTAGACTTTTAGTTTGGTGAGAACATCTTCAACTCTTAACATACTTATCATAAGATAATTTTTTTTTGTTCACACATCATCCATTTTTAAGTCCTACTTACTTTAAGTAATTTAATACTTCAACTATTAATATAGTTTTACATTTGTTAAAATGGGTCTCATAATTTTTGCTAGCATATCATGGTTAAACCAAAAACTTAGTATACTGTGATTGAGATAGCATTGGAGATGACTTAAGATGTTATCTATGAAGTTTTTCTAGTAACCTTAGCATACTTTATTTAAAAAAATACTTTGAAGTTGTTATAATGAGGTTAATATGAGAAGATTGAGTTTCTAACAAGTTTACATGAGATGAAAGGTTGAAATGTCATTCCCATCATCCGAAAAACAAAACAAAAAATCATTTTCATTGGGTAAGAATGAGAAATAAATAAAAGGGAAAATAAGGATATTTTCGTCCACGAAAATACATGGAAAGCAACCTAATGAGTTATAATAATTGAGAAGGGAATAATGTATATACTGATACCAGGAGATAAATTATCTCCTCAAACTCATTCAATAAATGACATTAACCTTTTGAAGAAATATCTCCTTTTTAATATGAGGATGTACATTAACCTTTAGAAATGTGAGGTGTTTTAAGTTTTACTAGATTTGGCTTAAAACCAGAAAGAAAAATAAAAAATAGAAGAAGTAGAGCCAAATGATATTATATTAGCAGAGGACAGTTTGGACTTTGGAGAATCACAAAACATAACCTTAACAGCTAATACCAATTCAAAATCCCATGTTTTAGGTGGTGACTGGTGTAACATTAAGATGTTAGTAATGGAGAATGCTTATTGCCAAAGTGGTCAGCGGAAATTTATTTCAAAGAAAAAGAAACATAAACTGAACTCTGAGTTAAATATTAACAACATTGTAATTTGTACATTTTATTTTCTATTTCTGGCACTAAAAAAAGTTTAAATTCATCTTTGAAGTGAAATATTAACAACAAATAAATCCTCCAATCATCAATATATGTATTAAAACTTCAAAATTATTTTTTGGGTACAATTGCAAACATATAAGAAAAACAAAGCTAAGGAAAGGAGAAATGTCTAAATCAAAATAATTATTACAATCTAACCGACTAAGACCCTAATTTAGTTATATAGATCATATATTAGCCTCCCTAACAATAAACTTAATTTTCATATCTCAATAACGAGACATCCATTTACATACATTAGAGACAACACATTTAATGTTATTAATGCGGATTTGAACTCCCTCATATACAAGTCGCAAAACTTTTAAGTAATCATTTTCCAAGATGATTTTCTTCAACCCAAGTTTCAAGCCCCACTCTATAGCCAACAACTAAGCTAGAAAGAACTATCCTCTCAAAAATTTGCTCCCTCCATTATTCTGGTAGTGATATAACTACCATTAACATTGAACTTGAAAACACTTATCTTAAGACAACACAAATGAACCATTAGAGTATTAACTCCTATGTATACATTCTTCCCCAAGAACAATGACCAGGAATGGATATGCATCAAGGCATTAAGCAAGTAACTCATTTTTTAAAATAAAAAATATGGTAATTCCAATCGTGGGCTCGGGCTTGGCATAGGCTTGGGCTTAGCCCATTTCCATATAGTCACTTCCTTTGTTGCCCTAGAACCCGAAAATCCTCAACCGCTTTCAAAGACGGTGAACTTCACTCTCTTCCACTTTCCTCTGCTCTTCTTCCATTTCAACTCTAAACACCATGGACGATAGCTTATACGACGAATTCGGCAACTACATCGGACCCGAAATCGACTCCGATGTTGACTCCGATAGGGAAGAAGACAATGACGACGATGACGACCAAGACAGGCTCACCAACCACCGCGACGGCGACGCCTCCGACGGCGACGCTCCCAACAATGGCTGGATCACTACCTCCAACGACGTCGACATGTTGGACAACCAGGTTGTGCTCGCGGAGGATAAGAAGTACTACCCTACCGCCGAAGAGGTTTATGGCGAAGACGTTGAAACCCTAGTTATGGACGAAGATGAACAATCCCTAGAGCAACCAATAATCAAACCCGTTCGGAACATCAAATTCGAAGTTGGAGTGAAAGATTCAACAACATACGTGTCTTCTCAGTTTCTACTTGGCCTAATGTCGAACCCTACTCTGGTTAGAAACGTTGCGCTTGTTGGGAACTTGCAGCACGGAAAAACGGTGTTCATGGATATGCTTGTGGAGCAAACGCATCATATGTGTACGTTTGATCCGCAGAGTGAGAAACATATGAGGTATACTGATACTAGAGTTGATGAACAAGAAAGGAGGATTTCGATTAAAGCGGTTCCTATGTCGCTTGTGATGGAGGATAGTAATTCTAAGTCGTATTTATGTAACATTATGGATACACCTGGTCATGTCAATTTCTCTGATGAAATGACCGCTGCGTTGAGGCTTGCTGATGGTGCTGTGTTGATTGTGGATGCTGCTGAAGGAGTCATGGTATGTCTTCTATCGGTATTGTTTTTCATGGAGTTGAGCTTTCAGTAGCTGTTACTCATCAATGTTATAGGCATTTTTACTACAATGAACCTGATTTGTAGATTTAGTAAGCTTAAAAGGGTGGCCTAGTCCGGGTCTGGGGAGGGTAGATGTTGTCAGCGTTACCCTCACGAGTGAAGATGTTGTTTCCAGTATTTGAACTCATGACCCTATGTCAAAAGGCAAGCAACCGTACCGTTCTGTCGAGACTCACCCTCAAATTTAGTAAGCTTGGTTATAGTTTTTTTAGTGCATTAGTCAATTCCAGTTTTGAAGACGGAATTCTCATTAAGGATTGTTTTTTGGGTGAATTAGGGTGTGTACTTTACTGAATAAGAATGTTGCTATTGTTGATTGAACACTCAATATTTAGAATTAGGAATGAATGCATTAGAGATAAAGTTGAGATAGCACTATAGTCCTATAGTTGAAAAGACGGTAGAATTTAATCCTAGATTGTTTGTCCATGTGTGGATAACACTTGTAGAAGTGTTACTAAGGAGATATATTACACATGGACTAGTCTAATCGCTAGATTAAGAGGGAAAACAAGAAAAACTATAGGTGAAATCATTAAGAAAGATTTAGATGTAAATAGTTTGCCTATAAACTTCATTTATCATAGGACATTATGGTTTCATTTGAGCTAGCTGAGAATGGCTTGGTTATTATTGTTGTTTGTACTATGCTGAATTAATAGCTTGATCACAGACGTCCTTGTAATTTAACAATGTGTTATTTTGTTTTTCCAAATAGAACTGTAAAATGTATAAATGCAAAAATTTAGATTTTATGATCTTGTGATGTGTAGGTTAACACAGAGAGGGCGATACGCCATGCAACCCAGGAGCGACTGCCTATTGTCGTTGTCATCAATAAGGTAAGTGATTCGTTTCGAATGTTGGTGGCAAATTTAAGACTTGATCTCATCTCCACTGTTTTATATTTAGTTTTGTTTGTAGGTTGACAGGCTCATAACTGAACTTAAATTGCCTCCAAAAGATGCTTACCATAAAATAAGGCATACACTGGAAGTGATCAACAACCATATATCTGCTGCCTCCTCAATTGCTGGAGATGTCCAAGTTATAGACCCAGTTGCTGGAAATGTTTGTTTTGCAAGTGGTACTGCAGGATGGTCCTTTACATTGCAATCATTTGCTAAACTATATGGGAAGATACATGGCATCCCTCTGGAAGCTAACAAATTTGCTTCTCGTCTTTGGGGAGACTTCTATTATCATCCAGATACCAGAACCTTCAAAAAGAAACCTCCTGCCAGTGGAGGAGAACGATCTTTTGTTGAGTTTGTGCTGGAACCACTCTACAAGATATATAGCCAAGTCATTGGGGAACATAAGAAGAGTGTAGAAACAACTCTTGCTGAACTTGGAGTCACCCTCAGTAATGCAGCTTATAGATTGAATGTTAGACCTTTGCTAAGGTTGGCTTGCAGCTCAGTTTTTGGTTCAGCTTCGGGTTTCACCGATATGCTTGTTCAGCATATTCCTTCACCAAGAGATGCTGCAATCAAGAAAGTTGACCATATATATACTGGGCCCAAAGATTCAGCCATCTACAAAGCCATGTCTCAGTGTGATTCTTCTGGGCCCTTAATGGTTAATGTGACCAAATTGTATCCAAAATCTGATTGCAGTGTGTTTGATGTTTTTGGTAGAGTGTATAGTGGCAAGATACAGACAGGACAGACAGTACGTGTTCTAGGAGAAGGGTACTCGCCGGATGATGAGGAGGACATGACTGTAAAAGAAGTGACAAAGTTGTGGGTGTATCAAGCTAGAGATAGGATGCCAATAGCTGAGGCACCTCCTGGTTCTTGGGTTCTCATTGAAGGTGTAGATGCTTCCATCATGAAAACTGCCACTATTTGTAATGTGGATTATGATGAGGATGTATATATATTCCGACCTCTTCAGTTCAATACTCTGTCAGTGGTAAAAACAGCTACTGAGCCATTAAATCCAAGTGAGTTGCCAAAAATGGTGGAGGGCTTGAGGAAGATAAGCAAGAGTTATCCTCTGGCAGTTACTAAAGTTGAGGAGTCTGGGGAACACACTATATTGGGGACTGGTGAACTGTACTTGGATTCAATTATGAAGGATCTTAGAGAGCTCTATTCTGAAGTTGAAGTCAAGGTTAGCTATTATTTTCCTCTATTCAGTCCTATGTAATTAAATTGCATTCTTTTTTGGGTTAAACATTGACATAAAGCTGTTCCTTTGTTGAAGATTGTCCTTTGCTTTGCTTGTGTAGGTGGCTGATCCTGTTGTCTCGTTTTGTGAAACTGTTGTTGAATCTTCATCAATGAAATGTTTTGCCGAGACACCAAACAAGAAGAATAAAATAACTATGGTAGGTGTCTACCTCATCTTTTTGTGTTGGCTTCATCAAGAATAGCATATGGCTTAGTTCATGAGTGCCTTTTCTCGTGTGCTTATTTATTGTTCACTTCACTAAAAGTAACCTTGGTCATTCTTTAGATTGCCGAGCCACTAGAAAGAGGTCTAGCTGAGGACATAGAAAATGGTGTTGTTAGCACTGACTGGAATAGAAAGAAACTTGGTGAATTTTTCCAGACGAAGTATGACTGGGATCTCCTTGCTGCACGGTCAATCTGGGCATTTGGCCCTGATAAGCAGGTCAGCTCTCTCCATCTGTCTATTTGTCTCTCTAGACTTGAACTTGTGTATAACGTATGCATGTATAATGCAGGGGCCAAATATTCTGTTAGATGACACCCTTCCCACTGAAGTTGACAAGAACCTTCTGAGTGCTGTAAAGGATTCCATTGTTCAGGGGTAAACATACACTTCATGAATCATTAGCTATTACTGGTTAGTTGGTTGCACAGAGATTTTGAATGTTTATGACATTTGACAGATTTCAGTGGGGTGCCCGAGAGGGACCTCTATGTGATGAACCCATCAGAAATGTTAAATTCAAGATTGTTGATGCAAGAATTGCCCCTGAACCACTTCATCGGGGATCTGGCCAGATCATTCCAACAGCACGACGAGTGGCCTACTCTTCTTTCCTTATGGCTACCCCCAGGCTTATGGAACCAGTATATTATGTAGAGGTATGTATTTGCTATTTAAAACTTCAATGATGGCTGCCTATCAAATGTGATTGTAATCATTGTGTGATTTCTCACAGTTAAGAAATCTTGTATCTGCACCATTGTTAAGTATAGTTTTGAGAACAATAATGTTGCTATTCACTGATGCTTGCTTCAATGGTAATGTTATTTCTTTGGCTTTTGCATCAGATACAAACACCTATAGACTGTGTATCTGCAATATACACTGTGCTATCTCGTAGGCGTGGACATGTTACTGCTGATGTTCCTCAACCAGGCACCCCAGCTTATATTGTTAAGGTTGGTGTCTAATTTTTTACTTTTAACTGTTCCAATGAATGTTCGCCCTGTAGACTGCTATTTTTTTGAAATATTTCAAGTCTAAGCTTGAGTCTCTTTGTGCTGGAATCAACTTGTTTTAATGACTCCTATCCTCATTTATCTCAGGCATTTTTGCCCGTGATAGAATCTTTTGGTTTTGAGACAGACTTGAGATACCATACCCAAGGTCAAGCATTTTGCCTCTCAGTTTTTGATCATTGGGCTATTGTTCCTGGAGATCCTCTGGACAAAAATATTGTTTTGCGACCACTTGAACCAGCACCAATCCAGCATCTTGCCCGTGAGTTTATGGTGAAAACAAGGCGTAGAAAGGTACAGTTTTTTCCTCCTTGTTTTGAGCCTTAACCAACAATGGTAGTTTTACTACTTTTTTAAAATAATTCCCCGGACATGATAATCATCATATTCTACATTTATGCATCTGAGGATTTGTTCTTTATCCTTTTGTAAGAGAAAATGGAAGATAAATAGAAAATATCTTTTACTAGAAGACCGAGTATGGAACTTAGGAATGTCAGTGAGATTTTTTTGCCTTTGCTTAACTAATATGCATTTAATCATGTTGTTGTTGCATTCCTTCTTGCAGGGGATGAGTGAAGATGTAAGCATAGGTAAGTTCTTTGATGAGGCTATGATGGTGGAACTGGCACAGCAGGCGGCAGATCTTCATCAACAAATGATGTGAAATTTGGTCATTTCCTAATCATACCGATTTGATCATTTTGTATTTTTCTGAAGTTTGGTCCTCTGAGCTGTTCCATTATGAAACTGGAAACAAGTAATGTGATGCAAGCAAAAATTAGAAGTTCATTGCTCTGAGTTGGCATGGATTTAACATTTCATTTTGACGATCTGGTGTTAGCTCATATGCCGTTTACCATATCCCATGCCAAAAAGTATTATTCTCAGCAGTGGAGCATCTTTGTATGTAGTTTATGTATTCGCTAGAATTATTGTTTTTGTGGTAGGATTAAATGCATAGTATTAAATCCACAGAAAACCAGATAACATCTTATAAGTACTGGATTATAAACTTGAAAATTTAGCCAAGCCTAACGATTTTAATAATTCATAAAAAGGTCATATTTAAAAACTCTCTAATTTAGTATACACCAAGAATTTATGCGATGTGGTGGATAATCCATTAATCATTTATGTTTGTGCTACATTTTTCTTCACGTGGTGTTAGGAACTTGTCCTTGTGATGTAAGGTTGTTTATCAAATCTGCCGTGGTCGTTCACTTGAACGTTTTGAATCACAGCAGTGCACGTAAAACGAGTCTTGCAGATTTTGCACGACTCGAATGCTTTTGACATGAATAATGTAATACTACTATCTACAATGAGGAGCTTGATAATAAGATATTTAATATTTTCATTGGTTAAACTTCAAATCAATGTAAAATAAGAGTACAATGATGTGTAAACAAATCATAATTCCCACATGTACACTAATATTTCCCCCCAAATCAGTTTATCTCACTTTCCCAGCAACAAAGGGATAAATAATTATATGATAGTTACACTTCTATGACAGAATTGGCACCTTAGTTTGTTCTTTTTGTATACTCTCAAGGACAATGTGGAGTATCTGCCATGAGAGGAAGCAGATGAATATCTGTACACATAATCGGCAACATCATGTATTGCAGACAAGAATGTTTTATCCTTCTAGCAAGCATTTAAGATTCTGAAGTCCCTCAGCAGATATGCTTCTCCTGACTCTTGGCCTTTCTACAACAACAGGCGGCGGTGGATCGGGGTGAAAACATACAATCACAACTGTCAAGTTATCTGTTCCTCCTCTCTTTATTGCTTCCTCTACTATTTCCTTGCAACATTGTTTCACATCATTGTGCTCTTGAAGCCTTCTTCTTGCAAAATCTACAGCGTTTTGGCTACGAAAAACATCCCAGATTCCATCACTGCCAATTATCAGTAACTCGTCTTCTTTGGTCAATGTTGCCATTTTAATTTCAGGCTCGGCGATCAATGGTCCACCTCTTCCACTATTTTCCTTCATTCCTTCAAGATGCCAGTTACCTAAAGCACGAGTAACGCCTAATAGTCCATTTAGGTAACCATCATCCACGAATCCACCTAGGGACTCTATTCGCTTCCTTTCTTTAATGCAAAAGGGCCTATGATCTTTCGACATTTCTATAGCCTTTCCGCTATGGCACAAAACAGCTCGGCAGTCTCCAGCATTCGCTACAAGTAGAGACCTGTTCAAACATAATGAAATTTATTTTGAACACACTTATTACACACTAAAATGACTGCTTCAAAACTCAAAAGTCTGTTGAAAACAATAACATTCAGTGAGGAAATGCATCTGAATTAAAACTCAGTGTGATGCTCCACAAATATGAGCTGGAAATTTTAGGACATTGAAGAAAACAGTGCTCACCTTCCAAATATAATTGCAGTGAGTGCAGTTGTACCAGAAGATAGGCAAGACTCAATAGAGCATGTTTTTGCAAACTCTGCATCAGTCTCTAAAAATGACCTGGTGACTACCTTCTTAAGTTCGAAAGGAAAATCAGCATCCTCGACAATCAACCTTGGCAAGTGATCGCGGACGAATTGTGCAGCACTCTTCCCCCCATGGCCATCGAATACCTGCTCGGGAAACCATCAAATCTTGATTAAAAATGTGCACATCCTCCTACTCAAAATGACTAAATCTTCTTAGCAAGGTCAAGTATATAACAAGATTATTACCAGCAAAGATTAATACAAGAAGTAATCTAATACCCCCCCTAGATCATAACACCAGTTAACATTATCTGGTTTTCATTGATTAAGTTCTACACAGATCTAATTTGTATTATCACACCAAAATAGATAAGTAGTAAGAATTAAAGTGAAATGTGAATACTTACACCATATAATGAAACAGTTTCCTCACAAAGCATGTTATAACCAAATTTCTTTGCCAAGTCTCCAATGCTTATATGGGTATCCTCCATGTAAGGGCGACCTCCAATATCTGACCACTCTCCAGACCGAAGAACCGGGACAAAACTCATCAGGTTCTGTTTTTTGTCAGCAATTTCTGAATTCTCACATATGCTTTCCAACTACAGTGTGCCACAGCAGAAAAGAGCAAATATGCTAAGATGATAGGAACCATAGAGAGTGAGTAAATAGAAAGTGTTCTAAGGAGGTACAGAATCACAACATTAGCCTTAAACAATCACTTGTGAGACATTTCAAATATGATCTACTTCTTTTGCAAGTTTTCTTATACCACAAGTATCCACAAACGGTATACTATATATTAAGGTCAAAATAGGACTAAAAAATTCTTCATCACATGAAGCAACATAAGAATGAAAATTTGAGAGAAAACCATTTGAGAATAACAAATCTTTGATGCCAAAACTTACAGGAAGTGAATTTGCTATGGAAGTTGTAAAAGTAGAGTCTTTTTCCAAATTATCCATGTGGGCATGCAAGATATCACAATGCAAAGGCCATGACACCCTTCTGTCACCAATGTTCTCTGTATTTTGAGCAACTTGCTCCCCCTTTTCCTTCGCACACATGATGGTCACAGCAGATATAGAAAGAGTAGTGGTATTTTCAATTCAGCAACTTGCAGATAAAGTTTCAGTTTTCAAACAGAAATTGGAAACTAATAAGAGTTACAAACAACTCCACATGGAAGAGAACATGGAGAGTTTTGTGGCTCATAGTAAAGACTATTAGCTAAAAAGACAGTGATAGAGACATATAAAGAATATTCTTAGAATATGTTGGAAAATGATGGAGTTCTTTGTTATAGAAATATTTAGAAGGAGTGTGTGAAAGAAACAAGAGTTGTTAAATTTCAGATTTTTCTATGAAAGTGTGGTCTTAAATGAGTTATAGATAAATGTCATTTTCTATGATTACTTTAGCTTGTTAAATTGCCACATGCCCACATCACTCTTCCTTTTGATTATTGTTGTCCTCTTTTCTACCTTTATTGAACTTTTATATAACCCCATTAGGAAAAAAATCATCTTTCATATTTATACCAATATGCTATGCTTTATCTTTAATCTTTATTTGCTTTCTTTTTTGTTGTTTTTTATTAACAAAATGAAATAAGGATTGTGTATGGTAACTTGCCATTTCGATTGTAACACTCCCATGTCAGCAGTGAAGAAATGTCGTAGATGACAAAATTAGAAAAAGAGGATGTATTTTTTAATTGGAAGTTGGTGAAATGATAATAATGAGTTAAAAGACAAGTTCGCTATGGGGTTTGCTTTATTTTATTACTCAACAATAATGATGCAAAATAGTCTGAAAGCAAAGCTTTACAAGAAACTTTTGCTATCGATGAAAGCATGAAACCCTTAGCATGGCATTGATTAACAACTCAGATCAAATTCTTGTGATATTTGCATCCCTAGGACTATTGTAGAAGCTCGGATAGAGAAATCTAGTGTAAGTATGTTTTCATTGAACTAGTACTTCACTAGCACCAACCAATCAACTTTTTCCTCCTGAGTTAATCATAATTTCACTTTCACATATAGTAATAAAAAAATACAATAAAAAATGAGAATCAATTTCATAAACTTAGTGGCTATATCCCTACTAAGAATCCATAACCGACCATAATTTTCATTTATCATTGGGTTTTATGGCAAGTCAAACAACACCAAAGTTATCAAAACAGTAACAACGCATAAGAGTTTGTCTCTTGCCATGATGGTTTTGCTCTAAGCTTCGGACACTGGTGTTCACTAAAGATTTATTCTCATCTGAAAGATTTAATGGACACGAGATTCAAAAGCATCGTGTCCTTATTTGGTTCATATGATATGAGATATTTTCATAGGTAATGAACCAAATGGCCAAAATCAAAAATGGGAAAATTTATGAAGCTTACGAAACTACTAAACTTTTTGTAGTGCAATAAGTAGTGTCAGAGAGATTAAAAGAATTTCGTGGTTCTGGATATTGGACACTTTTCTTCTATGCCCTCGAATCTGCTATGCGTTCAATCATAACCCTCATGAGAGACCAAATATGATGTCTTTTCCATGCTAATGGCTTAATTAAGATTGATAAATATTGAAGAAAAGCAGTAACATAGAGAAACTTGAAAAGCATAGATAACAGTGCGTAGTGTCAAAGTAAACACTACTCGTATTCAAGAACCAAAATGCATAACAAAGTTCTTAATGCTTAGCCACTCATGGAACAGAACTTTAGAAGAAATCCAAAATTTAATCAGAACTTCATATTTATCCCCAACCAGAGAGCAAATCTACTAACTACTAAGGCTTTGCTTCAATAAATAGTAATATATGAAATATCATATTCCAGTAAATGCCTTCTTCGCACCACCAGAAGAGCCAGCTGGGATCACTTTCAGCACGTTGAACCTCACTGTCTTTGAGATTGGTCTACAAAATGGTACAAAAAGGGCAATAAGATATACATATATATATAGCTATATCTACATAAGTGCATAATATATAAAACAATAAGATAGTAAGAGAAAATATTTACCTGCATTGGCCAATGATAACATGATCTCCTTCCTTCACACGGAAGCAAGGCGATACGTGAGCAGGAATATTTGAATGCCTCTTCTCGTACCTAAATAGCATTAGATAACACATTATAACTTCATTTTCTCAGTTAAAATAATACAAAAACTGGACAGCAAATGTAGGACAGAAAATACCTTTGATACTTCTTGATAAAATGAAGATAGTTCCTCCTAACAATAATGGTCCTATTCATCTTAGCACTGTGACAAGTTCCTGATAAGATACGGCCTCGGATAGAAACATTGCCGGTGAAGGGACACTTCTTGTCAATATAGGTTCCTGTAAAGGCATCTAGGGTCAGAAGCAGAAGTGGCCAATATACAAATATAAAGGAAAACACCCAGCAATTTCATATGATCCAGTAGAAAAACACTGATCACAATATAGATATATGTCTCATTCCCATATTAAAATGTTTGTTTAAGAATGTTACAACAAAAAAAAGAAGCCCTCTAAATAGACAATATTTTCAATTCATAATAGTTTAAGAAATGGATGCATATCTTTCACAACCTTCAGAAAATACTTATACTAACAAGTTTGCACACACATTGTAAAATCAACATGAAAAACAAAGATTTACAATGTATTAAATTAAAAACAATGGATGAGAAGATACAACCAAAAGGAGATGGATCACTATATGAAAATGACTATATGACTATAACTACGTTTAAAAACACCCCACATCTTCAAAATTTAAATTTTACTATTAATCAATTGAAAAAATTACATCCAGAACAATAACAATATAGACACACAGAATGACATAAGAGAAATAAATGTGAAAAATTGTAGTACCATCGATGGCTTCCCTAGGGGTCTTAAATCCAAGACCAATGGATTTCCAAAAGCGATTGCCACCTTTTCCAGGCCTCTTTCCCTTTCCAGATTTCTTTGAACTATCAAATTCAGCAAAATTACCAAACTATCATCATGCATTCAAATCATAACAATGAATTGAAAAAATTGAAACATTTTTCTATTCCAATATTATCTTACCTCAGAAACACCTTTGGTTGCTTAAGGAAAGCCTTCTCAGTCTGCGATACATAACAATTTCACAAAAAATAAATGGAAAGAACACAAACAAGACCTAATAAGTATAAATGAAAGTAATAATGGATGTGATGGTTACTTGTTCAGCCATGCTTCAAATTTGTTGCAGAGGAAGGGAAGATTTTCTGTTCCGGAAGCCGCACTCAAGAACCCTAATCACTCATAAGTCACAATGCTTCAAGATATTGATACTTATTTTGTTTGCTTTTTTTTCATTCCAAACTTTCAATTTATGGGCTTACAAAGTGGCCCAAAAGTACAGTGATTTATATCTAAAGCCCATGTTATTTGTAGTGGTAATATTTTTTACATCTTTAGTGAACCATCTATCACCTATTAAAATTTGTTGAGTTTTATATGAAATTCATACACAAAAAAGTTATATTGTGTGTTTTAATAGTATTAAAATGTCTACATCATTAATGCGCAATTTTATTCTCATCTATAATTCATGATTATACATTATTTTTTCAATGATGTACATGTTTTTATGTGGTTGATGCTAAAATTGAGTTTATAGTTAAATGATGACACCACTTGGTATACTTTTGGTTTAATAATGCTTGATGGAAGAATTGTAGATAATCCAATACTAAAGTATGAGGTTAAAATAAGTTTAATAATTTATAAAATTATTTAAAATAATTTAAAATTTGGACCATTAAAGTAGGGAGGATCGGAATGTCTTTGGAAACATGTTTCTTTTGCAGATATTGGAGACTCTAATCAAACTCTTGCGAATGTGTGTGAAAATGGTGTTTGGAGTTTAGTAAATTTGGTCAACCATGTTCCTGTTCTCTTTAAGGAAACGATTGAAGTGATTCTTTTGATGGCTAATGGTGGTTTATATACTGCTTCGAAGGGATATCATTAGCTTATTTCAAGATTTTTTTGGAAAATCAAAACAAGTATTATTGGAGCTGGATTTGGAAGCTCCATGTTCAGTAAAAATTGAGGTTGTTTGTTTGGCTCTGTTGGCATGATTCCCTTTCAACTAAGTCATGTGTAACTGTCCTATTGAGGACCAACTTCATTTCTTTCATTGCCAATGCATTTTTGAAGTTGATTCAAAATTCATGCGACTCTGGAAATCATGGCACTGTGTTTTTTGTGATAGCTTGGCCACTCTAATGGTACAACAACACTACTATCTTTGAGCAAGTTTTCTGGCCAACTCATAGTGCCATGCGTAAACATTCAATAGGTGTGAGTCTCATGTATTTGACTGCCCTTTTTCTATATATTCTACTTTATTTGATGGGACACTACATATTTGCACAATGGTCGTCAACAACAGATGGTTTCATGGGTTCATCAAGTGGGAGGGTGGATCTTCCACTGGGAATCCAAGACCAACCTGCTTTGGCGGAGTTATGAGGACGGGGATTGGTATGCGGTTTCTCATGTTATATCGGTTATACAACAATTCTTCAGGTTGAAATTCTATCTCTTGTATGGGGTTTATGGACAGTCTTGAATGTGGTACAGATTCCGTGTAGGTAGTGAGATTGGCTTATGAAGATGAAAGTAACTTGCAAGAAGCTTGTTACTTGGCTGAAATTAGGAGGCTTTTAAGTCTCTTGGTGTATTTCTCTTGTTCATACTTTGAGGGAAGGAAATCAATGTGCTGACTCTAAATTGGCAGATTTCTGCTCTTGTTTAACAGATACAGTGGGCATGGCTTTCATTAGAAGATAGTTTCTGTTTCTTTTGCATACAATTGGAGATGCTCTTATAAGTCCTAATCTTATGAGTCAAACATAAGTAGTTTATGACATAAGCCAAAAGCTTTCAAGCCATTTACACTTACCTAATTAATTCATCATCTAAATTTATCAAATACTTGCAACTAAATTAACTAACTAATCAATTATAGACTTTCAGCTCCTAGCTCTTCAATTTTCAACCAGCTTTCCATCAAGTCAGAGCCATTACAAGACAGTAATATCATATTAATGTTTCAATTTTAGAAGACATATCAAATGAGGCTTATATTATGACAAATCTAGATTCTAATGCACAATTCTATTTCCATTTGAAGCATATAACTAACCTGATTACCAGAAACAAAATTCCAATGCTCAATATTGTATTGCATGATGATACATTCAAAGAACAGTCTTCTTAAATATTGTTTCCAGATGGAGAAAATCAAAACATGCATAATACATAATATCAAAACCACATCAACAAACCCGCTACCCTGAATTCTGTCTTTTATGATAATCTTCCACAGGCTCATAATGTACATTATCCTCTGCATCACTCCATCTGCATCAAAAAGGCATGTATATTATCCAAAATTGAAATGAAAAACAATGCAAAGCATGCATATCAATCCAACCCAGACTACCACCATTTCATACAAGTACTCATTACTGACACATGCAAGAGAAAGCAATATAATATGTTATATTTAAGGTACATGCTATTTACAGTTTGTAAGTAAATAGAAACAATGACCATGGTCGATAAATTAATGTGTAATTACGAGATAAAGACTGCTAAATAAATATCTGGGTCTGGGATGTTATCCCAAAATCTAACTCAGTCACATTTCAGATTCGTTGGCAAATAAGAGATTCACCCTAATTTATTCTTTCACACTTCAAATCTTGTTTATGGAGATTCACTAGTAAAACGTTAAGACTTACTATCTTTCTATGAAGGCAATTACAAAGTTTTACTGTTCGGTGTATTTATGTGTATACATGCAATGTAGAACTTGACGTGCAATAATATATTATCAGTTATGATGCGATATTACCTTCTGCACTCCATAGGCTGGGATTTTAAAATATTTTTTTTTAAACATCAGTTTACTAAGAAGTAGAAGGAAAACCTTTTGACGTTTTGGATTTGGCAGGCCTTGTTCAGAACCACTCTCTCCGGATGATGTCCCAGCATCATTTTCAACCTGCACAAGTTCCACTTTTAAACTGCTTTATCTTTAAGAAGGGATAGTTAAAGTAGTAAATTTTCACAAATAGATATTTTGTAGTTAATCATGGCAAAAAAAAGAAAAAAGAATATGCAGGAGCATAGTCTAGCCTGATTCTTCTTGCTATGCTACACCTATTCAACAACCTGGGGTAAGGAGGACCCCCTGAGATTTGAACTACGATACAAAAATTGGAATCCCCACTTTCAACTTTTGGGATATTCCAAGTGTACATCAAAGTCCAGAAGTTCTCATGGTGGTTGAGGAGAAGGCCGTAATTAGTGGAAGTGGAGATAAGAGTATAAATTCAAATCATACAATAGAATAAGGAAAGAAAGTAATGAAGCATGCTTACCAAGGTAGAAGAATCTTGAGCCATTTGATCCACTGAAGGATTTCCACCAGACCCTGCTCGTTGAGATATGAGGGGCATGATCTCACGAAGTACATTAGACAAAAATATTCCTTCATCGCTAGCTCTAGGTTCTGCTTCAGGGACATGGGAAGAACCACCTGATGTTGCAGCATGCTCTGAGGTAGAACCTGCAGCTGTTCCTTGAATACTAGAATCTTCAACATGAATTTCTCCACCAGGAAAGAGTGCCCTTAAAAACTGAAGCGCACTGCTTGGTGTCTGGCTCTCAGATTCTTGGTTGTTTTGGGGCCCACCAGCAGACAGAATATTTATATTCACAACACGAGAGTTTGATGGCTCTTGTCTTGTGCTAGGCATTGACACGGATCCTACAGCCAGATCCAATGACAAACTACATATAATCAAATTTGAGTCCTGAAGATATTCTTCCTTTATATATAGCAGAATTTCATATAAGTTGTTGAAATAAGTAAAACCATATAAGTAACCTATGAATGATCACAAAGTGATGGACCGTGAGATTATGAGCAACCTATTGATGCTCACAAAGTGATGGTGTCAGGAAAACCCAAAACCAGAAATGTAGAAATACAAGTAAAATTACTGATAT
Organism: Lupinus angustifolius; assembly: GCF_001865875.1. Lineage (NCBI taxonomy): Eukaryota > Viridiplantae > Streptophyta > Magnoliopsida > Fabales > Fabaceae > Lupinus > Lupinus angustifolius. Next base: position 2,038,310 of record NC_032009.1, on the reverse strand, counting down.
TGATACTTTTATTGATGACACGCTAGTAGAATATAGAAATTAGAAGAAAGTAGGCAAATGTGTAGCTTCTGCTCCTACAGAGAATGATCTCTGCCCCAACTCTAAAACACAAAACTTCCAGAATGACCACCCCCTACTAGCCTTATGCTTATATCTTATAACCTAATCAAACTAACACAAAAGAACTGCCACGATATTAGTATTAACCGCTATTAACTTTAGATACACAACAATAAATATACACCATTAATGATAACTGTCATTAACAATAGTAAAACTCTTATGCCCTTGATTCATACAAAGTTGCTCATAGAAAGATGGAGACTCATACAAAGCCTTTAATTATACCAATAAAAGTTGCACATAGAAAGAATAGGAAAAAAACACATAAAGCTCCTCATAGAAAGAATAGAAAGAAACACATACTAAGTTTTTTTATGCCAATAAAAGTTTTAATTATAAAAAGGTTAAAATACCACAGCAGATGACATTATTCATCTGGAAGCTATCTTTAACAGACAACTGATAACCATAAAGAAGGATAACACATCCATCATAAAGTAAACTCAGACATGGATCCAGCCAAAAATACCACTATAGTTCATCTATGATAGGGAACTAAATTGCTCTTTCATAATCAAGAGTTTTGGGGAAGAATAATATATCACTTGAAGTTGAGACTCGAGTTGTTACCCATGAAAAGGCTTCTATCTATGTGATCCTTGGTATCTTTGAGAAGTGATTATTTCTTTTCAATTCCTATTTTACCGATTTTATCTCTTTTCAGTTTGCTCCATTGGCTAATAAATAAGATAGAACTATTTGAGAAATGAATATTGCTGTATGACTTTATTAATTATTCACATCATTCCACTGAAACAGTTTGTGTAGACTACTCTCAAGTCTCAAATATGCAACAAGCCAAGCAGTAGCCTAAGATAGGAAGAATGCAGCAGCAAGACAAGTAGATCTTCAATTAGCAAACAATAAACACCCATTATCAAAGCAAATTATAAAAAGATAAGTTTTGGCCACATACTATACATACATATCAACAACAACAACAACCAAACCTTAAAAAGTAATGCAATATCAAACTATAATCTTCTAGTAGAAAGAAGCAATCATCAGTGCGAAATGTTGAATTGCCCATTTGTTAAATTACCATTGCTTGCAGAATCAAGCACGCTTTGCCTTTGCAATGTGGATTCAAGAGTTGATTGCTGTGCAGCACGATGCTGACTTGGTGGTTGAGATCGCGGTTCACTATTTGCATGCCCAGATGATACAGGTTGCATTCTCCCAAGAACTGGATAGTAAAACCCCATAGAATTACCAGATTGTTCTAAAGGGAAGCGACCTATGGGACCTGGTAAGGCAGCAACCATGGTTCTAATTGGCACTACCCTTATTCCTGGCTCTCCAGCAATAGATGCATTTGGACGCCTTGAGGTTGACTGATTAACAGAACTTCCACCTTGATGTAGTTGAACTGAAGCAGACTGTGTATCACTGCGCTCTTCTTGATTGGCATTGGGTGTGGTTGTTGATGTACCTAGTATTAAAATTAAGGTTAGCTAGAAGCTAAGAGCATTGTGCAAGAAAACGTGACAAGAACACAGAAAAATGAATGAATAAATGAAGTGTACCTCGTCGTATCTGTATATCAATACGCCTTGGGATAAAACTAGAGCCAAGACCACTACCTAAACTTGAGTTAGACTGTGTAGTGCCAACAGGGACGGCACCAAAGCTTGCTCCGGGTTGAAAAGGAAGAGGCTGAAAGCAAACATTTCAATAAGCAACAGCTGGATAGTTTACATAAGAAATAAGGACAAGAGGACAAGTACAACCTGAACCATGATATGGTTAGGACCAGATGGGGATATAAAAACTGCAGGCCCACCATTAACTACAGCTTCAGACTGTACAGGAGTTAGTAGCATCAATAGAACAATTAAGTAACAAGACGTCAATGATGGGAAATCAAGCCTACCGCTGTTTGACCCAAACGTGTTGTCATTGTTGTGCGGCCAAGCTCAAGCAAAAATGCACCAAGGTTATAAAATAGAACTCCGGTCCTCATAGTCCTAGACTGAATACTTGACCGCAACAAGGAATCAGCTACATTTGCTTGGTTCTCCAGCTGGCTTGCAAGTTGCTGTGTATGTAATGAAATCACAGCAAATTACTATGTTTAGCACAATAAAACAATAATGAAATCTCACAAACAGATACTTGGGGGAAGGCAACAAATAGAGTAAACACTGTTTTCTATCATTGAATAACCAGTCATCAGTTCAAACCATAAGAAAAATATAGAGACATGATTTAGAACGCACAAGTAGACACTCCCCAACTTGTTCAACAATCATTTGTCTACTAGAACACAAAACTTCTGCCAAGGATGCGGGTGATGGGAGCCCTTCTATTGTTGAACCCAACCGCGAAGAAACGGATCCCATTTCTTCAGTCCTATGAGCTTCAGCTGCTTGGCCATTGTTCACCCCTTCTCTGACTGCAAGTAAAATGTGTCCCGTCATTCTAAAAAGTAGCACATGACTAGAGCTAAACAAGGTTAACTGTAAAGTCAACATGACATGCTTACCAATTGCATGAAACTCATGGCTTATATGACTCAGGTATTCGGACAAAGTTGTCAAAGAATCAGGAATGACCTTCAAACACACACACATATGTAAATAAATTGTCTGATTTTTATACTAAAGGGGGGGGGCATGAAATTTAGCACATACAGGAGGCTGCAAAGACCCTGCAGAAGGAGGCCCGAAGACATTTTGCAATCTATCATACAAAATATGCATTCCAGATTGTTCCGATTGAGGGTGAGCTGAGTCTGTTGTGCCACTAGAACCTGAAGTTCTTCCAAGGCCTTGGGAATCCTGCTCCTTCATTCAATCCAGCATATTCAAGGTGCCATGTTAAAGATTTTCAGATGATACACATTAAGAACATCAATATTCTTATAATCTGAAAACACTAACAAAGATACTTTTATTTTATTTTATTAAACAGATTGTTTAACTAAAATGAGGAAAGTTGAGGTACAAAAAATAAGATATCCTAAACAAAGGCAACAAAAGAAAACAGTTATACACACACAAATATCATTGGTGTATGTAGTAGAGCTCTCTAATTCTATGCATTCCAGGTTTCACTCTTGCTGTCTTGCATCATAAATTTGGCATCATGTCACAATAGAAGAACAAATAAACTAACATGTGGAGGCTGAATTTACCCTGACATCAATCCCATCACCGCCACTCATTGGAATTCCAATAGATCCTAGAACAGCAGAAACAACCTGCACAGGAGTGGGATAAATGGTAAGGCAACAATGTACAAAACAACTCCAGAGTCGTGCCTCATTTCTCTTCTAATTTGGAACATACCCTATGAAATTCAGGAGAAATTTCATCTCCTTGAACAGGCACGTTGAAAGTTTCAACAAATACACCAGGGGCTACTTGATTGCTGTGACCATGGCTTGTGCTTGAATTTGGGTCCGGCACTGCAAAATAGATGTTTAGCAGTAAATACTGTATCTCTTTGAGGAAAGCCTTCGTTCGATTGAGGGTGAGGGTACACCATAGAACAAGACAAATAAAGAATCCCATGCCCCTCACCAACAATTCTCTTTTATTTCTTAAAAAGGAAACAATTTTTCAAGTACCATATTAAGACAACTTCCATGATTTTCTGCTCATACAAATTAGGTCTAACCATGAGGAATATTTCCCTGCTCAAATTCTGATACATATTTTGCCAAATTAAACTAATTAAATAATCTAATCCATGCAGGTGCACCTAAGGTAGTGACACTGTAAATGTGTGTTCAGCTGTTAGCAGCTAGCTTCTTTCACAACAGACTAACTACTAACTAAAGTATTAAGCAATGATTATTCTGCTTCTCTAACATTCCCCCCTGAAACCCAGGGTGTGAAGCTAATGACAGAGTGTAGTAAATCCTGTTGTTGTCTGGAACTCTGCAGGTATATGTTTGACTTGAAGAGTTTTGTTCTGAACTTTACCCCTTACAAACTAAAGGCCAAGCTCAATATGCTTAGTTCTTTGATGAAGCAATGGATTATGGGCCATAGCAACTGTGCAGAGATTATCACATAGGATAAGAGGTATATAGTGAGCAAAGTTGAGTTCTGTTACAAAAGAGTGAACCCACATAAACTCCAGAGCAGTCAAGGGTGAGCTTCTGTACCCAGCTTCAGTACTTGACCTGGAAATGGTACTCTGTTTCTTAGACCACCAGGTGATCAAATTAGGCCATGAAAATAGAGAAGCCCCTGGAGTGGACTTCCTGTCATCACAGTCTGATGTCCAATCTGCATCACAGAAACCTTTTAAAGTCAAAGGTTCACTGAGAGAAGATGGTTGCAGGAGGATGCCATGGGTGCTGGTACCATTTAAGTATATGAGAATTCTCTTAACTACATACCATTGTTCCTCAAGAGGAGTGGACAAATACTGGCACACTTTATTCACACAATAGGTGATATCAGGTCTTGTAACAGTAGCATACTGTACAGCACCTACAACAGATAGGATTTTCAAAATAATTTGAGGGAAGGTTCAAATTTATTTTGAAAATCCTTACCAAGACGGGTTATCCATCTAGAACATTCTTACTTGAAAATGATTTAGTACATTAGTTACTACGCACAAAGTTATTGGAATGAAAACTAGGTAAACTGGTTTAGGACGAGATGGACTGGAATCGTAAGCTGTGTTAACACTGGAGGTACTAGATACTTGAGTAGGTAGCAGATCATGGAAGGCATAGAGTCCCTCTTGAGTAAGAAACCATGTAGCCGAACTTGATCAGTACCCTTACCCTGACATTTCACAAAACTGTTAGGGTTAAATTCAAAATATAAGAAATTATCATTGAAGCTCAGCTGTTACCAGCTGGCTTGTTTCGCAACAGCCTAGCTACTAACTAGCAGAAGTATTCAGCAATGCTTATTCTGTTTCTCTAATAAGAAGAGAGGCAAGGTGAGGCTAGCGGCTAAGGTATGCCCCAACCACAAAGACAGGCAATTTTCTGACTTTAACAATGTTCAACAACAAAATAATTGCTACAAAATAAATTTAAAAGGCCCCATCATACATCCTAGTATACAAAGACACATAACTCACAATAATTACAGAAGCATAAGATAAAGTACATAATCACATCAAACCTGAATGATTCAATAAACTTCCAGGTGGTGGTAAACCAGGTTGCCTGACAACCAGATGCAAGGTATGACCATCTTCAACATCTACTTGTGTTAAGAAGAAACCCATGTTGAATAAAGGATAAGGACATAGTTACAAACTTACAAGAAATAAGACCAATTACTAGGAGAATGGCAGTTGGCAGCAACAAAACTGGTTTGCCATAACAATCATGGCTTTTAAAATTAATTAATAGAAGGCTAAACTTAAGTCCAAAACAAGCATGCTTCACTTTTTATCCAATAAATTAATACTAACTCTTGAGGTTCTATTTAATACGCTTGGTAAACTGAAAACAAAGTATAACATGGACAAATATTTTAACTTCCAAATATTTCATTGTAATGGTACAAGAAATTTGGCCACCAACACAAAACTCATTTCCCTATAGAAAATTGACTGTTATCGTTTCTATGTCCCTTCTACCTATCTGTTTTTCTTTCCTGGACCATTTTGCCCCATAATCTCAAACATTCGATGAGGTGTTTTACGGGAAAAAAAATATACCAGATGAATGTAGTAAGGATTATATATAATTTTCCATGCACATACAACAACAGCAAGCCCTTTGCCACTAGGCATGGTTGACTACATGGATCAAATAACACCAAATGTTCTATAGTAAATGGAGGAAATTATACATACAAGTAAGAAGAAGTTCTATCAAAATGTAAGAAGAAATGACTACAAAGGCTAAAGGAAAAGCATCCTACATTCCTACTGACCAAGTTAAAGGAACACAGAGTGAACAAAGTAGAAAGGAGACACCAATATATTTGATATTTTTTTGTACCATGGTAACTAGGACAAATCTTTTCTTCGTGACCGTTTAATGGGAAAGTTGAGAACTCTGTTAATCTAACATGTAGAAAATGCCACATTATCTTCCTTTTGAAGTCCTTTACCACAAATTAGAAAGATAAAGATAAAGGATACGGTAAGCAGACAAGAGTTGATCATCCTTTAGAACTTTCCCTTGGCAAATTAAGCGCTGTTGCTCTGATAACACTCCAGTTACAGACGCAATCTGTTCTTTCAGAGCAGGAACTGGCATCTGCAGAACAGATAAAATGGTTGATGGAGGAGCAAAAGGATAGATTTTAACTATGTTGCTACTTAAATGCAATATACGGACCTAATGATCAAGATAACATGAAACTAATAAATCTTTTTAACAAACTGGTTAACATATTCTATTTGAAGGGAACAAAAAGCGAGATTATATACATGGAAATAAAAAAAGTATACCTTAGAAATTCAAAAAAAACAAGGGTGAAGAGGACTATAGGAAGTCACAGAATTACCTGTTTATCCACTCTGAGGGTGTAAGTTTGTGAGTCCAATGTTTTTATCTTTATCTCAATAGTGGGTTCTGAGCTTTCGGTGCCACTATGGCTATGGATCTTTTCAGTAGCCTTACTTCCCATTCTCCACAAACTACCCAATACCAATAAAATGAAAGAAAAAAAATCAGAAACTATTAGCAGTTTGTTGGTATTTCTTTTTCTCCTATGATATAAGGAGATTATTGAGCAAATCATGTGAAACAATTAAACAATGCAAAGCAAAGGAACATATAGTGCCATATTCTGTCGGTTTGGCTTTTCATATCTAGTTCAATCAATTTGAAACTCCTAGTTTTACCCAGCAAGCAGTCCAGTGCATGAGGCTCCCACCTAACTTTACCCCACGCCAAAACGAAAAAAACATTGTTTCTCTTGTATCAATATCATTATCATGGAACAAATATCATCTAATGTTTTTATGGTTTCTATTAAGACAAGCCAACTCCAATTTGGTTAGCTGGTATAAAAATGGAAAGCAGTAACTGTTCAAATGGCAGAGCAATTGAGCAAGCAGCCATATATGGTGAACATTGATTGTGATGCAACAACAGATGAGTCACTAACCCAGATGAATAGAAATTTCATATGGGAAGTTAATTTCATTAAAAATAGATGACATTGAGAAATAAATGCATGTTAGAAGCTTTTCCATAACATTGTAGCAGCTAGGAGCAGTGTACAATTGGTGAATCAGGCAGATACAGTCAAGAAATGATCGCAAGGGACTTAATTAGTTCAGTTGAAAATGCAGGCACGAGATTGCATTTTAGATTTACACCTTAATCTTCTCATATCAGGCAATAAACATGTCAGCAACCAACATCAGAAAGTGCAAAAGCTCAAATCAGAGTACATGATTAGGGAAGGTCAACTAGCTAAGTACAATATTGGTTAATTTAGTGCTTTAACATTGCCTGTATTAATAATAGCATTAAGAAATCTCAGCATGGATGTTGTAGTGTAAATAATGATAACTGACAAAACAGAAGCATGATCTTAGCACTGAAACCAGCCGGAAAAAGAGGACACTATAGCAATAATGATGCTTTCGTATTATCTGTTGAATTTGTTATCAAGTCTATGGTAGATTGAAATTTTAATACATTTAAAATTATAAAAAATTAATCCCACAAACTTTCCGGGAAGGATGACACATTAAGAAAGCTTCCTATATCACATTTTCAACCTGTTTCTTATCAGTAAATAAAAGTGAACCTGTCAACTATATTTCCTCTCATGGTAAATGAAAGGCATTAAACAATTTCTCATCTCCATAAAGAATAAACTATATTCAAAGCCAATGGATGGTAAGCATTTGTATCTTCATAGATCACTCAACGTGCCACAAAATAAGACTGGCGCCAATATCAGTTTGTCGCTTCCTTTTCTTAAGGGAGGGAAAAAACTACTTTATAGCTATAGTTCTTGAATATCCAGAAACTGATGCAGCAACATAGTTTCAGTAAACTTTACACGTGTGAGACCAGAATCGCATTTTGATGACGCATCTAGCAAAACAAAAAAATATATGTAGCATTTTCCAAAAACATAAATTTTTTTGGGATTCTATAAGCTAAACCAAACATGCACTAAGCCAGGAACAATGCAACGTGCAAATTTCCCTAACATGTATGATTAAGAAGTAAACCATATGTGAACAGAGTTCGTGTAGTTCATTTCGCTCTCTCTTATGCACTAACATTGTTCAAGGACGCATAAAATGATGTATGATTAAAACCTAGTTGTGAAGAACATTGATGTATATAATAAATAACAGCAGATACAATACAAACCTTAGGTCAAATATTCAGCGAATCAGAAACGATAAAACAGAAAACAATTACAACTACAATAATGATGGTGATGCAAAAGCAAAATCAGAATAGAAAACAGAAACAGAAAGCGTGAAGATAATTGAATAGCGCAAGAGTAAGGGGAATCTACCTGAGAGAGAAGATGATAAAGTGAAGAATTAGGGATTGAAATTGGTTTGGGTGTTGCAACAAGCAATTCAAGCTTTCACCGCTGAGTTTCTCGCGCACACAGATTTTCACATGCGCACGGAAGAGAGCATATAGTTCTATCTTGCAACTTGTAGCACTGGATTATTACCCTCTTCCTATTTTCTATTCCACTATTGTACTTACTCGCATTTTAGCACGAGTTTGTAGACTAATTTTTTAACTTTATATGATGATGATATTTTATTTAATGAAAGTTTAAATAAAATAATGCAATATTGATATAATATCAATTTTTATATCTATCCTAAGAGAAAATAGTTTATGCATATAAGAGCTTTTAATATTTTCAGCATCAATCATCATTTCTATATTTATAAGATTGATATGATGAATGTATTATTAATAGTGTATAAAACTTTATAATGATATACATATATATATATATTACTTCAGCCGGAAAAAATGTAAATATATATTAATTTTTCATTTTAAATGATAATTAATGTTTTCTGAATTTTTTTAATATTATTATCAATAAGATATTATGATTGTATTTCAAAAAAAAAATCATGAATAGTGATAGATAATAATAATAATACATTCATCTGAATTTTGCAGGTGTGGTATATTACTGTTTTCTGAGGAAATTTTTTGTTACAATTAATGTTGTAATTTCAAATCTTTTAATTAGTATATGTAGGTGGCTTTTGTTTCCTTTTAGTTCCTTGAATAACTAATTATTATTCTAAATAATAATATATTCATCTGAATTTAAAAATGTAGCATGTTAAGCAGCTATCTATACAATTCTTTTGTCAACTAACAAGCTATTACTGATTTAAGATTATGTCATGATAATTAAAAAGTTAATGGTTCAATTTTTTAGAGTAACATTTGTCAAGAGGAATAAATACAAATTTTAAAGGGGTTACTTTCTTACTCATTTGGTGAAAAGATATACTTAATAATACAAAAATATATAAGATAGTCTACTACTTTTATATAAATCAATCACCTCCTAATTATATTGCTTACATAAGTTGTCAATTTTATAAACTTGTTTGCTTGAAAAAGTTAGATGAGAGGAAAGAAAGTTTTTTTTTGGTTATAGAGGAAGGAAAGTTGATGGTAGGAATAGTAATAAAAATTGGGTAATTTTATTAATTATTTTGGTACGAGAGAAAATAAATAAATATAATGTATATAATAATAATACAAATAACATAAATATCCTTATTGAAGAGATTCAGATATCTTACTTTTACTTGATATATTTTATAAGTAAATTTATTTTGATATATATTATTAAAAATAAAACTCATGTTAAATATTAATTAAAAAATAATTTTTCCCATGTGCCCACCCACCCTCAGCTCATAATTCATAAAATATAAAATGTGTTATAAATATGTGTACAAGCCACCAACCATGATTGTTTATCACATATAATAATTTTATGAAACTAATTTGGTTTGTCATTGTTTTCATCGTATATGACCAATAAAAACTTGTTATAACGCTTTCCCACAACTTTGTTTTTTTTGTTTCACGCATGTATCTCGTACTAAAGAAATAATCTTGTTCGAACCGACAAAATTACAAATACGTGGGTTAACTCTTTGATTCTTTATCACATGCGTCTCATTACTTATTAGGTAGATTTACGAATTACCAGAGGAGGCATCATTCTTCTTTTATCACAGATTATTGTTGATAAATTCAGCTCAAATTCAAAGAGTTGAGAATGAATGAGGATAGAAATTTCTGATGCACATTCCCATGCCCATTACTCATAGGACTTGAACAAGGATCTCTCCATTAATAGAGAGATAAGTAGTTATTCTTCCTCATATTTTTAATAGCAAAAAAATGATTTCATAATAAATAAAAGAACAAAAGTGTCATTTTGTATTATATTTTATATATTATTATAAGGTACTTATTTCTCCTTTGATAGAGATGATCATTCCTCTGTGCTTAACTTGTTCAAAGCCCATGCAAGTGAACCATAAGTCATCATCACACAGAAAAATAATATACATGCTGCGTTCAATTATAACCTAGTATAAATTTTGGTAGCCAATTCTTCAAATATTCTGAATTTGAGCTTCCATGTTTTAGGCCATATCTACAATATATATCAATGGTAGCTGCATTGGTCAAATACATAGTATATAGTACAGTGCAAGCCATCAAGACACAAGATTTTGTTGGTGTGGTTGTATTTTCTAAAGAAAATGATATAAAAGGTAACATGACTATAAGAAGTTATCAGAACATGTTTTCTCTTTTTGTGGAAAGTTTAATTTTGCTAAAAGTATTCCCTGAAGGACTAGCAGGGGCCGCAGCACCACCAATATGCAGGCAAATTTGTTACACTGTTGATTCTATGCTGCTGAAGGACAACATTACATTATAAATGGTCCTAAAATTTTGGCACCATCCATTCTTGGAGGGATTATCATTTCTTATTGTTTTTTATTTCCTCCAACTACATGTTTGGTTTGGATCTTTTTCTTCTTATAGGTTTATAAAAAAAAATTTATAGTTTGTTTAATAACCAACTTGTTTACTAGAAAAAATATAAACCAATAAAAAGAAGCAGAAAGTAACATGTAAAAAAAGATAGTCATTTTAAGATCATAATGTCATATTTTATAATGAAAACCTAAAAATACAATTTATATTAAATACATCTTAGGACTATATAGGCAATAGTTGCATATGACACTTGTCTAGGAATGGCAACAGGACGGATTGGGGTCGGGTTTGCACATACTCAAACTCGAAATTCAAAACTCGAGCCCGAGCTCAAACTTAACGGAGTTGAAAATAAAAATATCATACCCGAACCCGGAAAAAACCCGAAAATGATAAAGTATTAAGGAAAATATGATATTATTTTCGTGTAATTTTTCTCTAACATTTCTATTTTCTCTTGTATTATTTCATTTATTTTATGTTAGAAAATCCAATAGTATGTAAAGTAAAATTAGAAATTAAAAACAATTGGTAAATGATAGAAATTTCAATTTTAAATTGAATTATCTTACTTCAGGGCGAGTTCGTGTCTTTGCTATATCAAACCCGAACCCGACGGATAAAACCCGAACCCAATCATATTGAGTTTTTCTCATTAAATTCGAGTTTGATTTGGGCAGATACCCATGAATTCAGTTTGGATGGGTACCCACGGGTTCGATTTTTATTGTCATCCACACTTGCCTCAACCTAAATGTGCCTTCTTTTTTGTTGTGGTCCAGCGGAATCTGTGCACTGAGGTGGGCTACAACAGTGCCCATAGTGATCAAACATCTAACATGTGAGCCCACATGTATGAATGACCCTTCATACTATAGCATTCAATGTGTGAAACATGCTGGGCCCAACTGTTGGGTGCAACCACACAACAGGGCCCTACTCAATCAATATCTCATACCTGTTCAACAATGTATGCACAATCACTTGACTTATATATCAGCAAGTGATGATGTAAGACACTACTAGATTCTCAAGATAATAAAAAGTCAAAGGTTTGATTCATGGGAGCGACATTTCTTGAGAGAGACAATCACAAACCTCAAAAAAATTAGTTTTTTTATCCAAAAAGGTGAAAAAAATACACATAGTACTACAAAAAATCATTGTATTTATATTGTCACTATATCTTCTATTATTCATATTTAATAATAATTAACTTTTAAATATAAGTAATACATATAAATGTCGAATGATTGATTGTATACAAATATTTACAGTGACAATGTATATATTAAATTTAAAAACAATGTTGCATTTTTTGGGACAAATTATATTAAAATACAACCATTGACTTTAAATATAAATGTAATACATATACATTTTTAATGTAAATATTTATACACAATCACAATAAAGTTGTAGGAGTTGCCCCCACAATCATCCCAATCCTCTCTATCTTTCTTCAATGCAAGGACAGGGCAAGGTCCCCCACTGTCATAGAAGAGTGTACGTAGTAAAGAATTGGTAATTTCACTCCACATTATTTCCATGTGTGCACAATTAATTTGAAGGGTGCAACTTACTCTATAGACGGGTAAAGGGTATGTAGTCAGAAAAAAACAATTTCATACCAATCAACTTTATGTATATATTTTATTATTATTTGATTACAGTTGAATTGAGTTCATTTCACATAAACAATATGGAAGACGTGTTTCTTAAATTGCTTACACTAGTTGATGAAATGCCTTTGTAGGTCGTTTGAATTGTGTTATGCATGGAAAATTTTGAGGTGAGCAATATATATAAATGGTTGGTCTATGAAAAGGACACATGGACAAAGCTTATGTAAATAAGTTACCAACTGTTAATTTTCTTATTTCTCATAAAAACTATACAACTGAGTTGGGTTTGTCTTTACTCAACCCCAAATCTAAAATTCAAAACTCGAATTCGAATTAAATAGGGTTAAAAATAATAATATTATTCTCTAATCCGTCGGATTTTGGGCAACCCCTTTAATAGGAACCTTCCCAAAACATGTATTTATATATATATATATATGATATTGTAATTTTATATATATTAATCGGTTTAAGGTAGGATTCGATTTTATATATATTAATTTTATATATATCAAATTCAATCACATCATGTTTTTCCTATTAAATTCGGACGACATCAACAGATTCAATTTTAATTGTCATCCCTGACTAAGAAAACTCAAGACAAATCCCTAGACTATGACTTAAGAAGCTAAGAGAAGGTGAGCTCATCATGACTTAATCATAAAAAGATAAGTTCTTAAAAATATATATCATAATAATCAATAAAGGTGGTAACATATATATAATGTACAAATCATTCCTAAGCCTAAAAAAACTGCAGCATTTCTGTAATGCTGTCTAACTTTCTTCCATCACTATATTTCATATTTTATTTATCCTAAGATATAATATATGTAATAAATCAATCTTTGTCTGTTTTTATAGTTGGTAATCCCTAGACTCAGTTGTGTATAGGAGGCTTTCTCCTCGCTGGAGAATAGTCCATCTCAGTTATGTTTTCAAGGTCAGGATATTGCTCTTTGTGTTGGTGATCTTCATCATGCTTGGAAATAGTACTAAACTTGTTTACTTTTCTTTCATTTGCTTCTACCAAGGGTTGAACCTCATTTCCTCCTTTATTCACGTTCTGTCCATTGAACATATATATAAAATTATATAGAGGACACAGAAGAAATTCCAAGGTTTACATTTGAGTTGAAAAAAGAATAATTTTTTTAATATTTCAACCAACCTTTGAAATGGGGTAGGTAGTAGAAACTGGAGTGGTAACAAGTTTCCTATTCTTTATGTTTCCTGCAGCAACATAAGAAAATTTAAGATGCTTAATACTAGTGATTTATATAGTACAGTAGAGAGGTTATTAGTTAATAGTAGTGCTAACTTAATTTCTTGCATGAAGCTTAGTCATGTATTCTACAAAGTTTTAGACCAGAAACAAAGAGAACGATAATAAAGGAATACAAATTATCGTTTGTGAGGTTATGATTAATATTGCATGTTTTGTAAGGAGAGAAACAAAGAAAAAAATCCTAAATAAAAACTAATGATGTTTAGGTCTGTGTTGTCTAGGTCCATAATAATCTTCATGAATGCTTTGTAATTGGTGGTTTGATTTTTTTGAGACTCTAGAGACTCTTTTCTTCAAGGTACCTTTGCAGAGAATAGCTTCCTCATCATCACTATTACTTGTTTTTAACACAGCACTTTCCCCATTCTGCACACAGAAGTAAACTTCTGTATTAACATCCACATAAATATGAAAGCATATAATGAAGGTTGAAATTTAAAAAAAAATGATTACATAGATTAAACTTCAAAGTAATAACCACTTACATAATGTTTCTGTGGCTGAATTCCTGCACAAAAATAAGGAAGATTTAGAAATATTTCCAAAAAATAAGAAGGCCTAATTGACTGAAGTAGTGAAGTGCTTGTTTAAAATATATTATTAGTTACCTTGAGCTTTTATAATGAGGAGTGACAAAAGCAGAAGAGAAACTACAAAAGAAGGCCTCATTTGAATAAAAATCTTGTGAAGTAGAAAGTAAGTACTTTGAATCCTCAAGCAAAATGAATTAAATTTTCTTCAGGTCTTTCTTTTTTTGTGTGAAGATGGATGGCTCATGGTTCTTTATCATATATATAGAGAGAGGCATAAGGGTCCACTTACATTATTGAATTTCAACTTAAACTCAAAGTTGGTGTTTTTCTTGTTTTAAAATTTTCTTGTCTTCTGACACACCTCAAAGTGGCACTCTGTGTCAAAGGAAATTACTAATTAATTAATCATTTGAACCCCCAAATCCCAATCATTTAAGCACAGATTTTGGGTATTAAAAAGGTTTTGAAGCTAAATGATCATATGAAATAGTGTGCTAACAAAAATTATATTTTTAGTCACCTTATTAGAACATTCACTGCCTTAATAAACAATTAGTTAAAAGTAAAGATTAAAGGTAATATAAAAATGTTAGTAAGTAATATTAAAAATATTACTTTTTAGTTTTAAAATATTCTTTTTATTTATGTGACAATTTTTAATTGGTCGAGACATGGAATTGACACATGTGATTTCTATCCGATCTACATTATAATAGTTATCTTGATAATTTCAATCACTTAATCCTGATAATCCCTCCCAAGCATGTCATAGAGTAATATTATTATTGGTTTACATGTTACAAGCATGTCATTTTTTTGGTAGTGTAAAATGATTTTACACGAGATATATCATTACTCTACTCTACTATTCTATTTCTTTGTTTCTCATTAATGCACGCTTCCAAGTTTGTAAATCTGCATGATGCCAGCCTTTTGTTCTGTCTAGTTCATTTTTGTGCAACAAAGAGTACAAGACCAAGTGTTTTCCCTATGTTCATTTCTTCATTTTATAATTAGACAATGTCTCTTCTAAAAGACAACACCATGGATTTGTGCTCATTTTCAAGCTTCTAGACATGTCTCATTACTAAAATGAAGAAAACTCAACCCAAAAGACTAGTCTATTAGATAGGAGAACTTCATGCATAATTTAAATACTATATTAAGTTTGTTATTATATTCAATATGAGACTACTAACAACTTGCTCTAACAACCTAGGCAGAAGTCAAATTTTACATTAATACACTTTATCATAACTACCTACCAACGCTCCTATAACTATATATAGCTATGTATATAGTGAAGTAATCCTATTTTCGTGATTAATCATATTGATCTTTTTATGAATAAGAATATATTGTTCCATGTCAATGTTCATTCAGTTCTGGAAGAAGAAAAATTAGTGGGGCATCTTGTTAAGTATAGTCTTTACTTTCCTTAGATAGAAAAATTCTATACCACTAGAGAACAGAAAAAAAAAAGTTATGAAACTTTATCACATGTAAATTAAACAACAGTAAAATTATCCTATCTTCATGATTAATCGTATCAGTCTTCTGTGAATAAGAACATTGTGTTCCATTTCTATATTATTCACTGCTGGAAGAAGAAATTAAGGGTGTGTGTCTTACTTTTCTTGGATAGAACTTCTGAGATTGTAGAAAGTGTGATCAAAAGTAGGGCCGGAAACGAGCCGAACCAGAGTTCAGCTCGGTTCAGCTCGATAATGATTGGTTCGGCTCAAAACTCGACTCAAATTCGATACGAGTTATTATTTTAACTCGAGTTCGGCTCGGTTAAAGTTCGCGAACTGTTCGGTTCAGTTTGAATAGTTCATTTGGATAACTCAAATAATTAATTAAATTTTGAAAAAATACTTCAAAAAAGTTTTATATATATAAAAATATAATCTTGTTTATATATAATAATAATAAATATAAAAAATAATGTATGGTTCATATATATATATATATATATCGAGTGAGCTCATGAACCAAACGAGTCGAAATATATCCAACTCAAGTTCGGCTCGTTTATTTAACAAGCTCAATTTCCAGCTCATTTGGTTCATGAACCAAGTTTATCGAGCTAAATAATGAATCGAGTTTCGAACGAATACCGGGTTGGTTCGGTTTATTGTCAGCCATAATCACAAGTGCCACAATTAGTTAAGTATACTTAAATCCACTAATAAGTATCATAATTTGATTTAATTAACTTTGACCCCTCAAGAACAATAGTTCGACTCGTGTGAGTGACATTTGTTAGAAAGGATAACCACGAATCCCGAAAGAGATTAATTCATTACCAAAAAAATGAAAAAATACTCTTGGTAATATAAAAAAAATTAACTTTGATATCTCGTCAAATTAAGTGGAACGTACCATAACTCATTGACAAGTGTTTCATTCTACAAGTAGTGTTGTTGTAGATCATAGACTCTTTATTCTTAAGTAAGGTATGAAAAGTCATAATTTTTGGCCTTAATAAGTAATCTCTTATCCTACTCTCAAAATCAATAACTTAACTTATATCAATAAAAATGGATATGTTTGAAATTTATGAACCCAGTGAATTTAACAATGATGTAGAGATTTTGATCCTCCAATTGGGAAAACTTAATTGTGACTCCAGAGTTCTACACAATGTGTATTTCGTTTCATAGGAAGTGAAGGGATGGACCAGTCCACGTGGACGTCGACATCTGAGTGTGAAGTGGGCCCATAATGAACACGTGGGAACCACGTGGTGCTGCATTTCCTGTCATGTGGGATTGAAAGGAAAATGTAATGTTCCCACCTACATGTAAATGTTTTCAACTACAAAATAAGTCTTGACCTCACAGTAAATATAAACTTAAATGGTTAATATTTTGGTACTTTTCTTTTTAGATTTCTTTGGGTATATTACTCAAATGGTTATTTGTCTTGAGTATTGACTTAAATATGGATTAAGATGAGCACTTCTTGGATTTTGAGTTTAGAATAATTGATTCTTGAGAAACAGCGGGTTAATGCTTTAGTTTTATTGGAATTCTAGATAGTATCATGCTGTTACGTGCGTTTTGTCTCTGTACCGCACCAAAATATATAGATGTTTTATCTGAAAGAGAATGAATATTGTCTCGTTAAATTATTTAATTTTGAAATATAAAATATGGTTCTTTGGTGAAGGAAATATAAAATATTTTCATAATTTTATAAGTATTTACATTGATGTACGGTATGATATATCTCAACTGGTAAAAAAAAAGGTCCTAGATACTCCTTCTACAGTGGGAAATGATTATTTATTTCAAATTTTCACACCTGCTTATACTTGTATACTAGAAAATATGTTTGAAATTGTATTTTCTCTTGTTGTAATATCTTGAAAAGAGTCAAGCAAAAAATATACAAGTAGTAACATTGTTATGTTGAAACACTGTTGTTTTGGTAAAAGTAAACAGCAAACTAACACTGTTGTTGTAATATCTTCATCATGAGTCGAATATAGTAATATTTATTGGCTATGAGCCTATGACTTAATGTAGCCCTTAATACAACAGTTAACTAATATAATTCGCCTATTTTTTAATACTACAGTTTAATTTCACATTAGGGAACGTGGAACAGCTTCAAAATTAAGATATTCTACCCAAAAACATTGATTCAAGTGATACATGCTTAATTTCCTTTAAGCAAGGTCTAGAGTTCAAGTCTTATAGATAAAAAAATGTCCGCCGGGAAAGTAAGTCCCATATACCTATAGATGTTCCCAACTCGGACAGAGTCGCCTCCAGTATGAGGATACATGTGAGAAATCAACAAAAAAAAATTGAAGAGATTGTAAATATTTTATTTCTTTTAGCTAGTTAGAATTTCTTTTTAGAAAACATAAGTCCGACAATGGAACGTTACTTTTGAGTCTAATAATTTGGAATGCCTAACAATTGGAGAGTGAAGAGTGTATGCACCTTTCTTTGTCTCTCTTTTCTTTTTCAGTTTTATAAAAAACAAAATCTCGATACTCGATTTCTGATTATGTGCTTCTTTATAAGATCCTACTACCCTGTCATGTTTATTTAATTTATTATTTTAGTATAGGAGTTTCACTTTATATATTATATATGCAGCTATACACTTATACTTATACATTTGGTGTTTATGTTATGCAAAGAGGTAAATACTAGTTTCAGTTTGGGAATAAAGTCTTAATTTGTATTTATATTTTATAGATCAAAATATTGGTTTATTTACATAACCGGTTTTGAAAAGCTGAATGGAGGCTAAAAAGCTTGCCAAAGGGCTAATAAATTAATTTCATTATACCAAAATGAATTTCATCACCAATATCATTAACTAGCTACTATTTTATGTTGAACTATTTCAATAAAAAACTTCTAT
Source organism: Lupinus angustifolius (assembly GCF_001865875.1). NCBI lineage: Eukaryota > Viridiplantae > Streptophyta > Magnoliopsida > Fabales > Fabaceae > Lupinus > Lupinus angustifolius. The sequence continues at coordinate 2,019,428 of NC_032009.1, read as the reverse complement.
GATCCATTTTTTGATGCTGTAAATTTAATTCAAGACATACATAATTTAGTTAAGATATAGACGACAATTGGATACTATTAATTTTTGGGTAATTAAGGTGTTAATCATTTTAAATTCTTAAGACATTATGTATACTATTAATATATAGATACTTCTTTAACCAATAATGGCTACTTGTTAGACTAATTTTTCATGTGTGTGTGAATAGAGGGTTGGAAATTAAAATAGATCTCATCTTAATGAGATGATGGAGCTTATTTTGCTACATTCTTGGAGTCTTATCAACGTCCACTTCCCTTTCTTTTCTTTTTCTCTAGTTGCTTGGTTGAGGAACCCTTTAAATTGTATACTTCCTTGCTATTGATAGGGATTTAGTGAATATGAGTACCACTTGTTCTCCTGTTTTTTCTTTATCTCTATATTAATATTCTTATTGGTGATAAAAAAAACGATAGCAAGCAAAATGAGAAAACAAGAGAGGAGGCAGCTAGAGCCTAAAGTCCCACACTCATAAAGTTGAAATGCTAGTCATCAACCAACATTAGAATCACTGATTTTGTACACATCTAATATTCATGCAAAGTCATGCATGTGGAGAGGGAGGGCTTTGAACTTTTTGTGAGTTTGTCCCTTCACGGTTTTTTCAATATTAGCTCAAGTCCCAAAAGTCCTATGTGTTCTTACATACGTTATTATAAGAACAAATATCTAATCTCTTGTCTCCAGAAATCCCATCTCTTTCTGTTTCTATCAAATAAATTTACATTAAGTAATATAATTTTGTTTTTGTAATTTTTTATTTAATTAAATCACATATTTTAATTAGTATGAGATATAAATAAGTACATAAAACTAAATGAGATCTCTATTCCATTAGTACATATTGCAGAGATATATGCACTATATATTTGCCTCCATATCCTTCTCGATTCAATTGTTATATTTCCCATCCGTCCCATACCTTTGTGTTGTGACCCCTCAAATGGAGTCACTATTTGTGACCACTCAATTTGCTAGAATCACATGTTCTTGTCCACATTGCGTTAACACATGGGCGAGAACATTATCCCATTAAAGCCTCATATGTTGACAATTAAATTATTGTATGGCCTTAGATAATTGATCATAGATCAATATCAATATAACAACCCGTCTAGTATGTGTAAAAAAAGGAATTAGTATTATCTTACTATTGGCCAAGACCATTAATTTTAAAGCATGCAATAATTTCTCCTATATTGAATAAAGACCCCCTTCTATAATGGTGGATATATTATTGGGTTCAGTTTTGTGTTTATATATAGAGGGGTTAGTAAATAATACTCCAATATGAATACGACTTAAGTGATTAGACTTCATTCCTAACCCTTCAAAAAGCTTATTGTTCACGTGAATGACAATACTTTGCTTTAGGTTTAGTTCTTTCCGCAAGTCTCTCCGCTTTCTATATATAGCACGAGAATAGATATGCATGACTATTGGCTAAGAGATCAAAGAGCCGGGATGCATAGTCTTATGCTAATATGGTTCTAAATATATTACATTATTTATCATGCATTAATAAGGTGAACTTCGATTCAACGGTAAGTTCCGAAGACGGCATCTCCTCATATTAATGCAAAACTGTATATATTTACCATCCCTAGCTAGACTAATCCACTAGGTGAGAGCTTGAAGGTCATAGTTTAGGATGATGCAATAATTTATGAGAGAGGAGTACATGATTGTGTTGTGTTCAGTGTTTCTAAGCAGTTATCTTAATGTCTCCTTTTCCTTTGTATAACAATGTTGGTGACGGAGTGAGTGGTTATGCTATTACTCCCACACTCAGATAAGGTGGTACAGTACCCATAAGGGAGTGCTATCAAAGGACAAGTACTGTATTTGTAGAGAGAAATTAATAGTTATCATACTAAAAGTAAATCTATTAAGGACATGTCCCTTACATAGAAGCATGTTCAACCAGATGAACGATTATCTTTGAACATGATTAAAATGTATCTCTTAGCCCAAGATAATTGGGAAGAAGGTGAGTTTTAATTCTAATATCATGTTAAAGTTTCATCTTAAAACTAATTGACAATAAAATAAATAACCTAACAAGTATTTAGTCATGCCTAAAAAATGAGATAGATGATGTGAGTTTTACTTCCTAATTTAACAAAACGAGTCATTCAGATTAAGAGTGTATTGATATAAATCATGTGAAAGGTGGTCCAACCTCCTTGGATTACATACTTAAAGAAAGATGATGGAGAGTTGGCCGAAATGGGCACTAAATACTTTTCGGGAAATCTCCTCCAAATCACTAGTATGGCTATCGAAATCATGAGCATCAGCATGTAGGTTCCAGATCCAAGTAGTAGTATCAGGTCCCTTAGCTATTGTTCTTGAGAAATGACCGGGTTTTGCCCATTCCTCGAAAACTATTTAATTTCAAGCAATCAGTATCGAGTTTTTTTGGAAGACGATAACAATATTAATGAGTACTTAGTTGAAACTTCAATTTATGAAAATAATTACTTATTTGTTATAATATTAGACTGTTTTACTTGTATCTTATTTCATTTTCAATAAAACCAAAATAAATGATAGAAATGTGTTTGGGAAAGTTGATGTGTGTATGAATATATAAAAATATAATCTAACAAATTGTATTCTACTTCAATTAAAATTGGACGAGTTCAATTTTTAGGAGGTGAAGCATTAGCCTCATCTATCAACCAAAATTTGTTCAAGTATAGCCCCATAATTATAGAGCACAATATAAGACTCCACTATTTTCTTTCTTCACTAATTGTGTTAGTATTTTTTACTAACCTTTAGCTATAAGATGAGTATTATAGTCCAAAAATGTTGGTCTACGTAGTTCATATTCCAAAATACAAGTAAGAGCCTCTGTGTCTATGTTAGGAATCTCTTATTCCTAAATACTAATTGTGCTGCAGCACAAATTTCTGCGATTAGGAGCAAGATTCAAAACACATAAACAGTAGCACATTTTAACACTATCCTCAGTCCTAAAGCTCCCTCCTTAACTAAAAAGTTTATGATTCTCTTTGCAGACCAATTATATTTATACGTACGATTCTAAAATTGCACTAGCTATCTAGCATTACTACATTAGAATAATGTGAAGTTTAGATGTGATTGGTTGAAAAATATATATTTAAGGTTTAGGTGATCAAGAGATAGTAAGTGTACAAAATTTAGATGTTACAATCTTCATCAAATGTGAAGAGATGTCAAAGAAGGTTTGTGAAGGTAACTGGGACTACAACATTTCCATGGTGATATGGTTTGTTGAGTTTCATGGTGGTAGCCGTTAGTGTGCAGTTGGGGTCTACAAATGAGTTTTTAAGGCCTCAGGTTAACCATAAGCACATTTTCTATCCTACATTTTGTATCACATTATATGTCTATATGTCTGATTGGTTGAAAAATATACATTTAAGTTAAAAAGTTAATTATTAAGTATTTTCTGACCAATCATATTTCATGTCATATAGAGTGGTCGATTTTATCCTAACAATTTTATTCGCTTTCTTCAAATCATTTTTGTAATTTTCAGTCATGTTTGGGCCTGTGAGCTTTGTACATCAATTGTAACCCAATGTGCTCTCAATTATCAACTAGCACACATAAGGATCACCATTCTCCCCCCTTTTCTTTTTATACTTTTTTATAGGTAAAGCTGGAATTATCATAATAAATAAAAGGACATTTATTTGATGTGATGTGAGATTTTCTTATTGTTATTCTTATTAAAATAATTGAGGCTGATTTTATTCCAAAAAACTAACTTAAACATAATGGATTACCGACCATATTGTAAATGTTTCAATTCTCTTATATTCAACTAAGTAAAACTTCAATAGTCGATCATTATCATCGTAATTCAAATTAAAAGAATATTGGAGAGGACAATTGTTCACGAATCAATGCTTGAAGACTTTTATATTGAAAATATCACTACTAATATATAATTTAGATGAAGTGTTTTATTATAAATGATTCAAAAGACTAATACTTTTGGAGAGTTTACTCTCAACACATTTCCACACAAAATAGAGATTAAACATCCAACATGTTAGATGTTGTTAAAAAACTCATCCTTATCTTATAAAACATTCAGTCACACATGATAAACAAAAAAGTACATCCATTTTTTCATGAGAATAAAATATCACATTATGTTAGGAAATAACTTATCTCTTTCAATTAATAAAAACATAACATATATACTATTTTATTTAATTTTAAAAATATTTTTATAGAACCCTTGTTTTAAGCATTTTATATATGGGCATGGTAAGTTGATGTGTGATGTGATTGGGTTTAATAAGTGGTGTTATGTGCATAATTCTCCAAAATCAAAAAGCTAGTAAACAAACACAACTACACAAGATAAAGAAATTGTATTGAGTTAAATGGCCATGGCTGCTTCTGCTTCTGCATCTCTGGTGCATCATCAACTCCAATTCCCCAAAACCCCACACCTTTCTTTTCAATCCCAATTTCGTTCTCTTCAACGCTTCCCTTTTTCCTTCTCAACATCAACAACCATTCGTGCAAGTTCTGCTCTTCTTCTGGACTCGGTATACCCCTTTTTGTTCAATTTCACTTACTTAACCATTGTTAATGTAACACTGACACTTCACTTTGGAAATTAAGATGGATTCTGTTGTCTTTTAATTCATTGAGTAAATGGGTCATTACTTATCATATCAAAATTAAACATTTTCTGGTTTTTTTGCTAAGGTCGTTTCTAGAAGAAAATTTCACTCAACTTTTGTATTGAATTTTGAAATCATCTGCTATATTCCTATCTGTATTGATTTTAGCACCGAGGTTAAGGAAATTAAGATAATTTCATGCTTATTACAAATCGTGATGTGGTAATAACTGCCATGTTCTTTTGATGCCATTCACTTTTTCACTAGTGTTGATTTCTTCCTAGGAAATCATGCTATTGTGGTCCAAAGCTTTCATTAGCCCTTGATTGTTATTTGTAGTTCTTCAAATATGAAGAAACAAAACACATGAAAAATACTCCTTTGATAGCGGCAGTGTTTTAAATTGCGGTTGCGGTTATTGCGATTGCAGTCATTGCGGCCGTCGCGATGCGGATTGCGGCCGTTGTGATGCGGATTGCGGCCGTTGCGGTGTGAATTATTTTGTGAGTAAAAACATATTTTTCACATAGATGCGGTCTGATGCGGCCCGATGCGGTTGTGTTGTGGCCTGTTGCGGTCGCATCATTGTGATTCGGTATCATACTGCAATTGTGGTGTGATGCGGTTGCAGCGGTCACCGCAACCGCAATATTGCGGCCGCATCATGTGATGCGGTCCACAATTTGATACACCGCTCATAAAATTAAACAGATATTTCAAGGCAGGCTTTCTAAAATTAGCCTGAGATTTGGATGACTTTGTTGTAAAACAGAGAATAATGTATTAGTAACTGGAGTTATTGCAGTGCTTCTAGCAATACATAATTTATCCTTGCTACTCAAGTCACCATCTTTTACAAAGCAATAAGACAATGTACGAAATGTATAAACGGTGCCAGAGCTGAGAAGTGGGACATTTTTAATGTATTTTTCAAATAAATAATATAATTACTTAATTTGTAAATATAATAAATATTGGTAGGAGAGTAAATTAATCTCTGCTATATCTGTTTCCCTTGTCTGAACGTCATATTACGAGTAGTGATACTCTCGCCTTCAGGATTCAAGTACACAGCAGGTTCAAACGATCGAAGAGGACATCTTTGCATGCCCAATATGTTATGAACCATTGATAAGAAAAGGTCCTTCTGGCTTTAACTTGTAAGTTGGGTAAATAATGCATGCTTATCTGTATTTTATTCTCTATGTATCTAAAACCCAGTCTTATAGTAATTTACTTATTGGACCCAAAACCGCAGATCAGCGATATACAGATCTGGTTTCCAGTGCAAAAGATGCAAAAAATCATACTCGAGTAAAGACATGTATCTGGACCTTACTATCACTACTGGGTTGAGGGATTACACTGAAATCCAACCAGTTCGCACCGAACTTTTCAGGTATAAATAGATTGGTTATTTAACTCCAACTTGATGGCGCAAGATTGTAATGTGTTATAGCACCAAGGTATGATATAAATACACTAATATCATGTATATACTTGTTGAGCACGGATAATCACATAAAGGCACAACTGCAGTTTGCTTTACAAGATCCTCTCATGTATGCCTTTTTCCATGTATTTCCTTATTTGTTGGGACTTCTTTCTAGCTATTTGGTGAACTAGTTCTTCAATATATGTGACACAGTTGTTATTAACTTATTATCAAATACATTTCTGCATTATTAAGTCATGATATAGGGAAGTAGCTTATGTTTTCCTTTTGAACTATACCTTTTGTCAGGAGTCCCCTTGTTTCATTTTTATATGAAAGAGGTTGGCGCCAGAATTTTAGTCGAAGCGGCTTTCCTGGTCCTGATGAGGAGGTTTGTTGTCATTGCCTGTCTTCTTATTGTATGTTATAGGATGCAAGTCATGGAAGCCATGTGATGCCTATACCCATATGTCTTGCAATTTTAGCTTGCTTCATTGTAAATTTGTAATGCTACGGATCTTGAGCTCATTACATCCTCATTATAATACAGTTCAACATGGCTCAAGAGTACTTTACATCTGCTAAAGGTGGTCGTCTTGTTGATGTTAGCTGTGGTAGTGGTTTATTTTCCCGAAAATTTGCTAAATCTGGAACCTATTCTGGAGTCGTTGCACTAGATTTTTCGGAAAATATGCTTCGTCAATGTTATGATTTCATTAAGAAAGATGACATTCTCCTGAACACGTACAGTTTTCCTCTCCTATGCTTGACTATTAAATTAATGCAGCTAAAGAATAAGAAATTCAAATTTTCCTGTTTGTATGAGGAGCCATTGATGTCCTGAATCATGTTTCATTTCATTGTCTGCAGTAATCTTGCTCTTGTAAGGGCAGATGTTTCTAGGCTTCCCTTTTCATCAGGTTCAGTTGATGCTGTTCATGCTGGTGCAGCCTTACATTGTTGGCCATCTCCCTCGAATGCTGTAAGTGATGTGTTTTTGTGTGATTCAGACAGAATACTGGGTTGGAGCAACCTTATTAAACATACTGTTTTTAAAACTTGAACGGTTCTTAGCACAAAAATCTATGTGCCTGCTTAAGCAGTCAAAATTTTGTTGATATTGGTAACATATTCCTGCTATGATCCGATGCTGCTGCATTCATTCATCTTATTGAGTAAAACATTTTTTAAAGATTTCCCATATGATCTTCAGCCTCATATCTTCAACTATGATTTTCATAATAGCAAAGCAGTTTTTTTGTCGGACTTCTGAAGCAATAATTGGTTGCTAAACAATTTTGTACTGTTTCAAAGTCATCTCATAACGAAAGCATGACCATGGCTGATGATGTGTTTAAGTGCTCTTGACTGTTTGGTGGTGATGAAGATAGCCAATGCGTGTCTTCACATAGCCACCACTCGAGATTATGAGAATATCCAAAGCAGTTTGTTTTCGGGGCCTATTTCTTCTTTGCTAAGTAACACGGCATTTAAAGGTGGCGTGACTCCCTAACTGAAGGCAACATTTGTTTACTAGTACTTGGAAAAATGTAAATTTGTAAGGAACTTCCATCTCCATGAAATAATCCAAATACTACAAGCCTTCGATATCATGAAGCAGGCTGAGTAAGATCATCGTTGATTTCAGTTTAACTGTAGTACTGCATCCAGAGATATGTGAAGAGATTTCAAAGTGGAAACTGGCAGACACTGTTTGTAATCTCTTCCTGAAGCCTGAAGGAATTTCTGTAATAATTTGTGTTGTGAGTTGCACAGAATTAAAATATAGTTCTGATCTAACTATATATGCTGACATGATATAGTTCTGATCTAACTTATTTTATTTTGTCCCAGCATTTTTATTTTATGGATTTCACATCTTTTACGGTGAGCGTTATTGGCTTTCACCGTAATCATTTTAGTTGCATGTTCTTCCACATTTCTGTGTCACATCATTTGAATGTATATAACTTTCATAATGACACCTCAATATAAAACTTCTTCAAGGTTGCTGAAATCGCCCGGGTACTAAGAAGTGGTGGAGTTTTTGTTGGAACCACTTTTCTGCGTTACACTTCATCTACTCCCTGGTTTATACGCCCTTTCAGAGAGGTAAAGTCCGATCATCGTCTTCTTTAATATTTTGGGGTGCATTTGTCATAATAATCTGAAGTTTTCCTATTTTGCATGGGGATTATTGCTCATTGACCTTGATGCCCTTGCACCGCACCCATACCCCAACTATTTGATTATATCCTAAGTCAACAATGAAATATCTGTTAAACAATTGGATTGGTTTTTCTTGAATTCGAGCCGAGTTGATTTTATGGTCTTTTGCATTTCAGAGGATGGCACAGACATACAGCAATTTGACAGAGGAAGAGATCGAAGACCTTTGCAAGTCATGTGGTCTTACCAATTACTCAAGCAAAATTCAGCAGTCATTTATTATGTTTTCTGCCCAGAAGCCTTAAAACTAGGTTTGATCCGTTTGCAACATTGATTCTCCTACTATAGTTTATTAAATTTCTTATATATTCTTAATATGTTTATACCTGTATTAATTTCTAAATAAACCTTATAGAAAGGTCAAAATATGGGTCACATGCAAAAACGTTCATTGTGTGTAAAATGCATCACACATTGATGTCTAATTATGTATCAGAATTCTTACAATTCTTATAAATAAAGAACATCTTATATCTGTAAATGCCAAAATAGACATTTGGATATTATGGGTTATGTGTTTCCTTAATATTGGAAAGGTGATTATCTAACTCAATCAACCTAATTTTAACCTAGTTTCTTTTTAGTGCTGCTGCCCCACTTGATATTTTTTGAGTTTTGACCAAGTAACCATGCCTATTTAGGTCTAAATCTCTTGTTAAGTAGTAGTATTTATAGTTTTATATGCGAGCTAGGATTCTCTCTATGGTACTGGAGAGACAAGTATATTAAAAACGATATGAAAAAAAACATAAGTACTTTAGATATAATGATATGACATTTTCACCATTCAATATAAATGTAAAAATAACAATTTGTCTCACCAATAAGGATTCTTTTACTTTATGTGCATAGCAATTTCTTTTAAAGGCATGTACATAAGAGTATTATTGCAAGGTAAGTCTTTTAAGATTTACTTTGGAACAAGTACTTTGGTGGAAACATATAGCCTTGGAATTTTTATTGTGATCACTATGTCCTTGTTTCTTTCATCACATGCACCGATGATGATATTCATAGCAATGAAATGATACCAGTTCCTCTCCAAGGAGTCTTAACTATGCAGGGAGTGGTTAAGTAATTAATGAATTATTTTGTATTAATTTTTTATTTACTTTTATACCATAAGCAGCATAAAAATGAAAGATTATTACGTGCTCATGGGCTACTACGTGAAAAGATTATTACTAGTGATGTTGTGTCACGTGAGAAAACACAGGTAACTCACCAAGAGAAAGAAAATAGACAGCACCATGTCATGCTATCAATACAAGAGTAAGGAACAATGATCCTCGAAGATAAACAGAGAAACAAATGATTGTTTTTTCATCGACAAAAATGTAATTATACGATAAATAAAAAGATAAAAATATTATTACATGTTGTCTGAGACAGTGGTAGTTATGAGCTGATGATCCCACTTGGAAAAGGGTATGCACGTGACATAGGGTTTGAGGCAAATAAAATAGGACATGTGGGATTAAAGTAGAAGGGTAAGGTAGAATTGCAGTGGGCTCTGCATATAGATCCCCTCGTGTGGCTCACCCGCTGACCCACACTTTGTCATTCACCTTTGACCATCAAATACTTTAGAACTTGTATTAGGAAAAAATGGGTATTATTATGTATATGGTCGGTCCCATTATACACATTTTTTTTAACTTAGGTGAGGTCCTTGAATCATTTGCACGTGAGCTCCTTTGCTACTATGATACCATTCTGCTTTTCATGCCACGTGGGGGTGACAATTTTTTCCTTCCATTATCACTTTTTATTTCTGCACTTGTTCTCTTTTGTTATGATAACTAATGTATTTGACTATATTTTGCTCTGAAATTTGGTAAGAATTATAATTTACAGATGCAGTACTTTTGTTCGTTGGTTTTGAACTTTTGATTTAATTGGAGCTGTTATGGACTAAAAGTTCACTTCTATTATGGATTTGTAGTTCACAAGTTTATGTTCATTTTTATTGATTTTGCGCAGTCATGCATTTAATCAGCATTCTATGTTTTTGGCAAATGCTAAGACAAGTTTTTATTGTAAGTGATATATTTAATGTGCTCCATTACAAAATACTACTGATGCTTTTACTTTTTTTATAAGTGTTTTTTTATACTATATAAAGTGAGTTACATCTTATTATCTTAGTAGTGAATTAAGGGAGCCACTAAGATTAAATAAATACAAATAACTATATTCACGTTGTGAGGGATTTGAGTTGGAAGAGGGGGAAGCTCTACTCTTATGAAAAGGGCATTCTTATATTTATCCGCATGCATATATATATATATATATATACATATATATATATATATATATATGCAATAATTTTGATTTTTATAGTATTATTTATTATTAATTTATATTGCTTATCTTTCAGAATTAATGATTATTAAATATGAATGGTGCAATGATAACGTTAGTAAATACATTTTTTCCACTTATATATATATATATACAGGGAACTACTCATTTGATAACAATATGTTACTGTGAGAAGTGAGAACATTTAATATATACTATTGGATCTTTATTGAACGGTTAAGATTAAAATATATATGCATATGATTATCATATGATCAATAATTAACTTGTAATTCTAACAATTCATGATTGGTTGTAAGGCCCAGATTCATTATTCTCACAATTTTTACATGAGAATTGTTATTAGGTTAGTAACTATATGATAACAACTTCGGGCATAGCCTGGGAAAGAATTCACCGCCGTATGACTGACCATCGGCTTCATGAAGGCAAGTTGCTTATATATAAATAACAGGCAATTCGGTGGATTTGGTTAAGAGTAGTATCATAAATGTACGTCTTTTTCCCCAGACAGTGACACATCCTGTTTGTACCAAAAAATGATAAATCCTCATGGGACAAAGATTTAGCAGTGTAAATAATTGACGGTCCGGATTTAAGAATTATGATGTTTGTTGCTACACGAATGCTGAAGTTAGATTTGTCTTTTAGGGTAAATACTAAATAGCGTGAAACCTCTTTGGTCCTAGTGCTCAAAGAAAATGTGAAGCTTAGCAATATCACTATAATTAAAAACTTAGCCGTCTAAAAATGTGAACTGTTAATGACTACAGTGAATTCATTTGATTAAGTTCAAATATATAGACTTGTTTCCAAAGTTTACTTCTCTCTTCCCATTCTCTTCTACCTTTGAGGCTTGTGTTTTCTCACCCTAAGTCTTGAGATTATATTGCACTAGAATAAGTGAAATAACAAAATCACATCAAATAGAACTATACTACAAAGTCTTACTCCTATCATTTGCTGGTCATTATGATCTGTATTACACACTGCCCCTGGTGCTAAATTGCCTTACAATAATCACCAAAAGCTAGCTAAGTAGGACCTATATCAAGCTTATATAAAATAAATGGATTTTGTTAAACTTCACCTATGGACAAACAATAAACAATAAGTATATACTGGAAAATAATGTATCTATATATCAAAAAGTAATGAAAAAAAAATATTTTTAATTGCTTAGAGTAAGGCTAACAAAATCCTAAATTAACTTGGATATCATTTTCTTCCACTCATGGCTATTTTTTCCAGCTCTTTTACTCCTGTCTTTTATTGGTAATTTTGTTTTTCCAAATGTTACAATATTTGAAGGGGAGATCATCTCAAGTATTAGATAGTTAGTATTGAGTTCAGATTCTGATATGTGGTACAAAAAGTCTAAGAAAACAAATTTATTTTTATTATTTTAGGACTCAAATTATTTATATAATTTTTTACTCAGCATTTTAATACCAAAGAATCCAATACTTTAGTAACCCTACATCAATTTCACTACTATCACCACAAGGTTAAGGGTCACGTGAACATGACTTACAAAAATGAATTGACAAGGGGAAGGGTAAAAAGGAGAGGAAACAAAGATTAATATCCTATCCTACTCTTTCAAAGCCCAAGAATAACTCTTGATTATAGCCTAACGGCACAACAAGCAAGGTCCTCAAAAATAGCACTAAATTAAGCCCTTAAATAAATTGTCATTAATTTTGCTACTTAATAGTGCTTAATGAGTTGTTCCTGTCTGTCATATGCACAGTGATTGGTTTTAGTGGAGTGGTTGATTGGTTTAATGTTGCCCATATTTGATTCCCCAAAAAACATGGGATTTCATCGGACATGTCTTGTTTCAGATTTTAGCTGGCTCGTTTTGGCTATGCTCTCATCCTTCTACTGCCATATGCACAGACCATATAGCACTTATCATTAATTGTCTTTGTTTAATGTATAAGTTTTATATATTGTTAGTGTATCATCTATTATTCATATTTAATCATTGTTAATCTTTTACAAAAATAATACAAATCAATAATAGATGATGTATTGATTATGTGTCAATCTTTATATGTTACGACCAATACAATCACGACTTGTAGAACTGCAATGAAAACCGCCTAGCTAAGCCAAAATACCAATTCCTACTAACCCCACTTGCTACGATTCCAGAGTCAAAAGTGGAACAATCGAATTTGGTCACAATGATTTCTCTGTCACAAGAACTAAAGCCATTTCAATAGTTGTTACTAGCACCAAAATTCCCAGCTGCTTTAGTATGTTCATAAAACGTGACGTTTTTTAGCAATGTCATAATCAAGGCCAGTTACCTAGCTAGAAAGTTGTTCGGAATTATTGCTTAATCTACTATTCTTCAATTTAAAGTTGATTTCAACCTAACTGTGCTCACTTCTCTTTACTCCACTCTCCTCCAAACTTTATTCATTATGCAAAATTATATCTTAGTTATTCGTCATCTTCTTTATATTCACACATTTTAAAAAGGGAGATGATCCACATTTACCAATAATTCTAGAGAAAATCAATAGTTTTTAAACTTACTCTTGTAGTAAGTGGATTCCTTCTCTTTTAAAAATACATTAAAAATGGGGATATTAAGGTATATGTTCAAGAAACAATTTCCTTCCTTTTATCCATGCAATTGAGGCACTCGATAGAGTGTGCTTGTTTATTAATTAATACTGGATATTAATTTTTTTTACAAGAAATAAAAGTATAATGAGACTTTTATTTAGTCTTAAGTGAGTATTGTATTCCATTATCTTATGAGTTATGAGTATTTTGTATATGGTTGTTCATTCCAATACATATTACTAGGATATCAAATATTAACCATTAATTTATTATGAGGTCCAACAAAACTCACTAGGATAAAGATTAGTAAGATAGAAAAGTACTTCATATTTTAATTTTTTATTATTTATAGTACAAACTTGTTGAAATTATTTTGATCTAATTCTTCAAACTAGTCTAATAAGGTCATCTAACCATTATTACTTGCCTAGAATTTTGCAAACAATTTGTTAGAAAAATAATACTAGTGACCAAAATTTAGAAAGTACATATATAAGTGGGTGACAAGAATTTCTACAGCACATAATTGTGCAGTTATTATTATAAATTTCCAATTCTGAAACAAGTATGCTCTTAATCTCCGGTGCCATGTTTCATGGTATGTTTTGTTTAGCTCTATGCTTTTGTTGCTTAGCTTTGAAGTCATACCATAAAGGAATTACTACTGATTATGCACATTTATATATACACTGAGGACATCAGAGAAATGCAGAAACCCAACATAGCACAAAGGACATTAAAGAAAGAAAGGTGACTCTGAGTTTCCTTGTGCTTTCTGGAAGGGGATCACCTGTCCCATTTGGTGTCCCCATTCAATCAGAGAATTTTATTTGATTAAAACTAAAATTTAAATAACATAAATTAATATTTGTACGCTATTCTATAAGATTTCATTGGCTTGGTACATGGGGACAGAAATTTTGGGGACAGAAGCTTTTTCATCTAAATTATATTCTCACCTTTTCCTTTCCCTTTTCAAACTTCTACTTAACAACACACCGACTTAAACTATATAAGACAGAACTTATTCAATTTACATATATTTACATCTCTTCAAAATAATTTTATTCAATGGTTCTTCTGGATACTGCTACATTTAAATTAGATTTGAGCTTTATCTTTAAAGAGTTAATTTAATTGTGTAAGAGTTTATTAGATTATTAAGTATCAAATGTACTAAAAAAAGATATTAAGTATGGCACAAAAGTCAAAATGTAAAGTTTTGAACTTTTATATGATATTTATTAAGACGGATAATTATTAGAAATCAATTGGAACTAGAATGTTTTGATTAACTAATAAAAGTTTAATGTGAACTTGGATATATATATTTTATAATATTTAAGAATCATAGAGTATTTTTAAGTTTCACTCATACACTCCATTAGATTTAAAATGAATGAAATTAAATGTGACTAATATAATTTAATTTATTTGTAAATAAATCACTTTCCTCTCTTCTCCTTTTTCCTCCCTTTCCTTGTAGGGCCTCCTAGGACCTTCCTTTCTGTAAAAAAAAATCAACACATTGATGATTGCTTATTTATAATTTATATTTGAGTATATATTACACATAAAATTTAAGAATCACATATTAAATATGAGAATCTTAACTTTTGTTTATTTTGAAAAACTTTAGGAATTAAGCACTAAAAATGCTTCATAAACGAAAATTCCCTTTAACAAAATATATACCAAGCAAAAAATGCTTAAACAAAATTGGTTATAGGAGTTAAACACACTTAAGCATCGCATCACTCTATAACTACATATCATTTGCAAAAAAATAATGAAATTTACTCTCGATTTCAAAGTCCAAAATCAATTGGCTACAAACAAGTGGTTGTTTCCAAGATATATTGAATGAAAGGAGGTGACGATTATTGCATAATTTATTTATAATATTTTTAACAAATGCATCTGGTTCAAGAAGAGATTAATTTGTTTAGCACTAAAGCTCTTAAGCCAAGGAGATGAGCAGAGAATAGTTTAGAAAAAAATGGGAGACATAGAAACAGCGCCCACGTTCCCCTTCATATCTTACCTTCTTTCTTTTATTGCTTTCGGTTTCTCTCTCTTTACTCTCATATCATAATCCCCTAACCTATTGCCAAAAAAAAAATGGTGTCTACCTTACTTATATATAACATAAAAATATCTTAAATATATTGGTTTAGTAGTATAAGGTTTCGTTAGTTTTAGGATGATCAAAATGTCAAGAGTTCAATTTCTCAAAACGATACTTGTTGGGAAGGATAATCAAATACACCAAAATAAATTAGTTTTTTACTAGATGAGAGTATATGATTATTAGTACAAAAAATAATAATAAATATAAACCCTTGCTCCTCTTGTGAACCACCATAAGTACTCTTACCTCCTTGCACTACTACCCCTTCTTCTCTCTTTCTCCCCTCTAGTGTTATAAACTTATAATTCAAACTATTCCTTAACCAAAGGAGTTTGATTATTGAGAGAGACTCTCTAAGCTTGCAAGTGTTAATTTCCATATACTATCATGGTTTGAATAATGCCCTTCTTTTTTTTCTCTCTCTTTTCTATTCAAATTATGCTTATTGTTGAATACCCTTTTGGTTGAACAAATGATTCATTATGTTAATTTATTTTGTTTATGTTGTTATATAGGGATATCAGAAACCTGCATGGTTGGAAGCTCTATATACAGAAAAGTTCTTTGTAGGGTGCTCTTACCATGAAAATGCAAAAAAGAATGAAAAGAACGTTTGTTGCTTAGATTGTTGCACCAGTATTTGCCCTCACTGCTTACCTTCTCATCGATTCCATAGGCTTCTTCAAGTTCGCCGTTACGTTTATCATGATGTTGTTAGATTGGAAGATCTTCAGAAACTCATAGACTGCTCCAATGTTCAGGTATATATATATATATATAAGTCTATAGTTAAGTAAAATTAATTATATATACTAATGATCGTAGGATGCTGAGTAATAATTAACTGCAAGCTAAGGTTGTAAATTATTTAGTTAGATTGCAATTCAATTTTTTTCTAGCAAAAAGAACATGTAATTCAAGTTTATATGATTTGAATTTCCAATTATATAGGCCTATACAATCAATAGTGCCAAAGTGGTGTTCATCAAGAAGAGACCTCAAAACCGACAATTCAAAGGGTCAGGAAATTATTGCATTTCCTGTGATAGAAGTCTCCAAGAGCCATTTATACATTGCTCTCTTGGATGCAAGGTAAATTCATATATACTAAACAAACAAAATTCACTTACCCTAAGTGCTTTTCAAAGGTTTATGTAGAAATAATTATGGATTAAGAAGATTGTTTCTTCATGGAATATAACAATTCAAAGCTCTTTTATCATTTAACTTATATGTGTGTGTTTATGTATGCGCATTGATTACAAGTGAATTGAAATTGAATTTTAAAAGGGTGTTTGATTATTTAGTGTATTCGATTGAGATTAATTTTGTCCTAAAAAAGTTATTGGAGGTCCAAATAAGCATAATTCTACATCCAAATGTGTTTGAAAAATATATAATCATATAAAAATAAACACAACTTTTGAAGCTTCACTTTTAGCATTCAGATTATTATAATTCGAACCAAACCTACTCTAATAAGTAGTGATAGATAATTAGTTTGATTTTTTATAATACGTGTATATAATTTCATGTAGGTGGATTTTGTGCTGAAACACTACAAAGACCTCTCACCATTCTTAAAGACATGTAACTCTTTACAACTAGGTCCTGATTTTCTGATCCCACAAGACATGATAGGGGAGGATGAAATGACTCGTTCAAGTTCAACCATTGTGGATTGTGATGAGCCAATGAGCTCGTATTCAGGCTCATCTGGGTCTGAGAACATGAGCACCATGACATGCACCACAGAGGTTATGAGAAAGAGAAGGAGTGGTTGGAGTGTGTGTGCAAGATTAATGACAAATAACAATAAGGTTTCAGATGAAGACATGGCCACTAGCATGAGTAGAAGAAAAGGCATCCCTCATAGATCCCCAATGTGTTAACCATAATCAAAATTTTAAATTGTGGTTATTGTCGTAATTTTAATTATGTTATGTTTTTTTTTCAATTATAAAACATTGCATGCTTGCTGCTAATGCAATGGTAATAATAATCAAAAATTGCAAAAATTATAATATTATGATCATAATTGCTATTTTTAAAAAATTGAAAAGTATGGGTAGAGGAATGAGTAAAGATTACTAGCTAGTTGGTAGTTTATTACTTTAAATTTTAACCTTACTTTTGAATTGATATGATATTTTGACTGAAGTGGATTTTTCAAAGTTCTCTCTGTCTGTCTTGAAGTTGAAGTTTTTGTTTAACTAATCACTTGGTCGGGGGTTTTGTCTTAATGGCATCACGTGATTCCTAATTCCAAGTTATGGTCTGTAAATTTAATTAAAGGCTAGTAGTCATCAATCGTGCTTTTGACCTACCTAAAATAATTTCTTGAAAGTAACAAAAATTGTACTATGGTTCTCATTTCTGAGTGAGTGTATGTATAATTTAAATCAACGCTAGTTTAAATATCAAATATTTTAGAACCCTTAGAAACTCTAAATTGTTGTATGTGAATTTTGATGTCAAAATTGTGAAACATCTAACGCGATATCTTTTACTTCAGCTTTTATTTATTCCAATTAAATAATAATTAAGTTTTCTAATTAGATGATATCAACTATCAAGTATCTAAATTAAATGATGATATAATACTCATTATTTAAGTATACATAAAAATGAATAATGATCATTTCAAGTAATGGAGAGACTGTTAGGAGTCTCATATTGGGTAGAATAGTAAACTCAAAATGGTACTTAAGTCATGAGGCTCTCCCACCTAATAGACTAGTCTTTTTTTGGGTTGAGTTCTCCTCATGTGCTTAAGTCTTAACAATTGGTATTTTCATTTAGAGTTGTGTCATAGAAAGGGCTACTTATAGGCCGAATTAAAGTACATTACTGAATACTGATAGGTGAGTGAAGCCGCAAAAAGAGAAAAGGCTACCATCGGGTCAGTGTTGATAGAGTGAAAACCGTCATGGACGTCAGCCCTTAAAGGGGGCAACAATGTTAGGAGTCTTACATTGAGTAGAATAGCAAACTCAATGTGATACTTAAGCCATGAGGCTCTCCCACCTAATAAACTAGTTTTTTGGGTTGAGTTCTGCTCATGTGTTTGAGTCCTCATATAGACATATGTTAATTGAAAAAATTCTTACTAATTGTGATGTATTATTTAAATCTAATTAAGATGACCTAAGAAGTGTGGCATTTAGGAAAATAAGAGGCGGCGTTTGCTATTTGTAGGGAAGAAAGAAGTTGATGATACTTTAAAAGTGAACTCTTTTGGTCACATAATATCTTACATTAATGTTTAATAATATATGGTACCTTAATTAGATTATGCTTTATTAAACTACATCAATAAAAAATAGACACAACACAGAAGAAAATAAAAAGTATTCTCCAAATCAGCATACAATCAAATTCGGAATGACTATTTTAGTAATAATTATATTCATACATTAACCTTTTTAAGATCAACATACTCACAAATAATTTCATATATCAAAACTCAAGTTTGTGAATTGAGCAACCTAAGTTCTTATTATGGTTCAAGAATAAAGAATTCAATTCATAAAAGAAGAACATAAAATCGCTGATCGTGAATGGAATTGTAGACGCACTCAATCTGCCACAGGCTGCAAAGCATATTTAGTAGTAGTACTTAATCGCTTAAGTCAATTGAGAAAAATATCAAACACGCAAACACAAATTTTTTCACGCCCGTGACATTACTATGTCACTTTTTATGTATTAAAATATCTTGATATTTTATGGATTTTGTTATTCTCAAAGTTGAGGTTAACAATTTTAGAGGGATATTTTGTATTGGAATAGTAAATATATTTGTTTTATTTAATTATGTTCATCATTTTCAATATTATGATTCTACTTTTAGATTCTTCAAACTAAAAGTAGAGGATAGCGTATTTCATAATTGTATTCATGGTTAAAATGTCAAAATATTATCTTTTATGAAGTAAGTTTCACATGTATCATTTTAATAGACATGTTTTAAATACAAGTTTAAAATTTATGCAACGTTTTTATTAAGTCAATTTAACACTCACCATTAATTTTGTATTACTTTTGTTTAAGAGACAATGATAATTTATATATGAATATGAATGGTTTGCTGACGGTACAAAAAAACATTTACACTATCAATATATACATATAAAATCATTTAAATACACATTGAATTACATAATGAGTAAGTCTCGTGTACCTCTAAAATGAAACTTTAACACTGGAGAATGTCATTTTTATTAATAGACGCTAAATTTAAGGATTGTGTTTACCAGGTCTAAGTTTTTCTCCAATTTTTCATCTGCACCTTTTATTTGTAATTAGGAGAAGGGGAAAATATTATACTATCTTATGATATCTTGAACGATCTAAACTTTTCACTTCTAGTTTAGGTTTTCAATGTGTAACTCTTCTTTCTCTACCACTCTTCTTTCTCTATTAGTAATAAATATTTCAAGGGCACAAGTTAGGTCTGTCATTTTTTGTTGCTTATTTACCTCTTTCCCTTATCATATAGAAATCATTCATTTTTTGTTTAGTGTCTTTATTTTAGATAGATGATAGGTGCTAGGTCTGAGTAGTATTCCATGGAATCCATTAAACAATAAAATGTGAGCATATTTGAGAACCTTAGAAAAATAACTATATTCAGCAACCAAGTATTTAGTACATCAACAAATAATGAACTTAATACACAATACTCATTTATTCTTGTTAAGTTATTATATGTACTATGACTTAGATTAAAAAAACTAAACAAATAATAAAAATAATAGCTAACATGAGTATCTAATTCCTTTATATTATAAAGGATGTATGCAATGTCAGTCAATTGTCTATAATTCATTTTTAGTTATTGTTGACTCCTCAAAAAGTAATATAACTAAATTGTAAATGATATATTAACTGCAAATAAATTTTGACACTAACTAATTGTGTATAAATATTACACTCATCTTCAATCATGTCATTTTTCTTGCTCCATCACAATGATGTTTTACCTCTTAAAAACAAAAAAACCAAATGATGTTTCACAGCTCTTGTCATGAGGCCCAAAAACTATGTTTTTATAATGACATAATTTCCTGAGTCGTTGGGCTTAACCCACAATATAAGTATGTACTACATATTTAGTTTTTATAAGGCACCTTTATAGTGATTTCAAGTAAATGAATTTACAATCAACAAGACCCAAGTAACACACTTGTGCATATTTACAAGAGTGTTGGATTACTAAACTATATTATCAAAAGTTCAATATTCGTCTTAATGGGCCACGTAGCTACCTAACTCCATTTTGTGATTCCTTGAAAGAAGTATCATTTACAGAATTTGAACTTTAAATCTTTCTAGGACACCTAAAAATTTAGTACAATATCATATCATTTAATTAATGTCTTGTTGGAATTAAAAAGGCTATAATATGATTATACATTCATTCACTTAATTTTTGTAAGGGGATTATATTTTTATGCATTGTACTTTGGTAAATTGTCTATCTGATATTAAGATCTCTCTTAATACTTGGTATCTGATATAAAGAGGCTTTAATACATACATGCTGTCTACACTCTATAGTATCATCCTTCCTGTATTTCTATCTTCGTAATTAATTTTGTTTAATGTGTCATTTACTATGTTCAATGAAATTTGTGATGAATCGTGGCATGTCAATCAACAATATCTTTTTCCGTTAAAAGCTTGTCAAGATATTGCACTCTTATTTACATATTTTATTTAATGGTACATGATTATTTTTCTTCTTTTTAAAAGTAATAAATGATTTATAGATAATTTATAATAATTAATAAATCATAAAAATGTATATGAAAATCTTATATATACTATATTATAATAGGAGAAGAGAATATACTATAAGCATATTTTTCTCAGTAGCCTTTTTGTCTATATGAAAATCTAATAGTTTTTACAACACTAAATTAATATCTTATTTGTAATCTTATTTTACATTGGTTTAATATGTGTACATTGATAATATAATTGTAATTGTTCTTTACGCAATTAACAAATCATCAATTATTCATATGTTATCATCATTGACTCTCAAACAAAAATAATACAAATAGATACTAAATGATAAAATAACAATATAAATTTTTTTATGCAAACTATAAATAAATTTTAAACTCATTTTATTGTGTTACATAGAATAAAAAATGCAAGAGGTAGGAAACTGCAATAAGAGGAGTTTAATGAGAGAAGCGCAAATTAGAAGAATAAGGGGGTCGTCAATGAAAATATGGTGTGGTAATTTACCGCGCCCACAGATACTCCGTCATTGACGGCGTCTTTGAAATTACTATATATACATAGCTTGATTGAAGCTAGGTTTGCCGCACCAATTACCCAAACCCGACCCAAGAAACTCTCTCTCTCTCTCTCTCTCTCTCTCTAGAAATGGCGACACCTTCTAGAAAATCAAGAACCCCGAGATTCTGCAACTCTCACTCTCCACCATCTTCTTCTTCTTCTTCTTCTTCAGCTTTTGCTTCTTCAAGCTCCACCTTCACCTCTCGTTCCTCCACAACCTTCTTCAATCGCCACACTTCCCCCACACGTGTCACCCTATGCGGTTCCACGTCATCATCCTCTTCCCTCCGCTTCTCCTTGGACCGCTCCAGTTCTCCAACCCGGTCCATGTCGGTGACTCCTCGAACCGGCGGATCTAGCACCGTGAAGAGGCAGCATGTGCGCACTTGTATGTGCTCGCCTACCACGCACCCTGGCTCCTTCCGCTGCAGCCTACATAAAAACTGTGCCTCCCGTTCTGTTGCGAGTTACGCTCCTAATAGACTCAACGCGCGTAGATCCGCTATGACTAACTCGCTTGTTAGAATTCGTGGCGTCGAAGGAGATCTCGTTAAAAGAGCCCTTGCCGCTTTGATTCGTCCTTCTTCTCATCACCAGAAGAGAAGAGGTGATTTTCAACCTAGACCTACCAGGCTTTCCCTTATGACCATGGCGGAGGAGTACAATTCCTGAACTACAATTTCAGTTCCCTTCCACGAGTTTTTGACCACCGTGAATGGTGGCGATGACGCAAGATTATGGAGAAATAGCTTTAGTTCTAATGGCTGCGTCGGCGTTGAAACTGGAAATACAATCGAGGATTAATTATGTGCCTCTCCTGTGTCGATATATATAGAATATATATGAATCAATGGTAGCCATTAATGGCGAATATTGGAGCTTCATCTAATTTCATGGAAATAATTTTAATTACAATATTATAGAACTAATTCTCACGTAAAATTCTGAATAAAATTCAGTCAAATTCTGATTGATGTGAAATCTTTTCTTTTCGTTGTCCATACTCCATAGTTGATTTTCCATAAATAATTTATCATATTTCCTTAACGTTTGATTCATTCCTCAATTTTTTTTGTGGTATTCTTTCTGTTATACTTGTTCGTATGCGGTGTATTGCGTATTCCGTATGTTATTCTTCCGTATTTATTTTCTCCCGACTTTGACGAGATACGTGTTTTCGTGTCCGTATTTGCTTCTTTTTGGTAAAATGCTTTTCATAATTTCTTTTGTTTAATGTCTATGATTGATGTACTCCATATTAATATTTTGTTATTATATTTTATGTTATTAATTATATTATTCCTTTTGCTTTGCAGGGAATATATTTTTGGTGGAGCTATCTCTGGGAGCTAAAATATTGGAAATGATATAAAGTTGGAGAATGAGCTGTACTTCATAACACATAACTCCATTTCCAAATGCTAGAGGGTTTTGGATGAAATGATGAATATCAGTGGCGTTGATTGAATTTGAATTGTGGAATATGACATTAGCCATGGGATTTGAATATGATAGAACCTAGTGGGCAAAAATTGACCACAATGAATAAATTAACAGGGTAAATTAAAAATAAAAATTAAATTTTTTATATTATTCTGTAGAGTTAAGAGTGAGACCCCTCAGTGATGATCCAAATAGGGACCGCTCCCTCTCTGGAGCGTTTACATAAAGTGGAGATAAGGTTGATGACCTCTCCAATACGACGTGTCTTCCCCACTGGTATTCCTCTCATTCATCATTCAACTTGTGTGTATGACAACACTCTCCTTAACATTAATTATCAATTATATTATTATAATCAAAGTCTTAAGCTTACAATGATTGTATGAAGGTATGTTCATACTTCAACGCTTCATATATCGCCTGCATGACTACTGATCGAGACACCAACCTAATAAACTAATCTTAAACAATGTAATATAGTACTATATTGTTTTAATAAGTAGAATTATGTTATTTGGAAAACTTAAAAGTAAAATATGATATTTTAATAATATTTATATATATATATATATATATATATATATATATAGTTTAATTTAACATGTAATAGTACTAATGTGATACTCTTACATGTAAGATAAGATATCCAAATAAATGCTTGGATGTTCAAAAAGTAATTTTACTATAGTTATTTTTTTGGTATTACTAAGGTATTCTTTCACCTTTTTTGTAAGTAATTAATTTCTTTCGAGATATGTGACTACCTCTCCTTATAATTGTCGTTTTAGGAATTGACCAATTAACCTTTTGGTTATCCTGATATCTAATAATGTTTTACACTACTAAATCAACATTTTGTTCTCTTTTTATTTGCACCTATGTTTTAAGTAGAAGGCTTAGGTTCCATTCCAGTCTCACTTGTCATAAATTTGAGGCAGTGAGTACAAATTGGGTGCTTGTTTGATTTGAAATTGAATCCGCCATAAGTAGACAAGTTTTGGATTCATGTGAGTAAGTTTATAAAAGAACGGTGGGATGGGTCCTTGTGCATGTGGATTAGTGGGTCCTTAGCTTATGGATACTTTGGGGTCTAAGATTCATTGTTTCACAAGTGACCATGTGCTTGGATGGTACTAGACCCCTATGATGTGCCTCTTGTTTTGATATACGAGGATGGTGTTTCTGCCGTTTGATTCAGCACAACAACATAAGAGATAAGGATAAGATAAATTGCTTTGGTTTGCATCAAACAAGGAAATACACTGCTCATATTTCAAATATATTGTTATTGTATTAGGTTGCAGTAAGAAAAAGAAGCCATCTTTTTTGTCCATTTGCGAAGGACCTGTTTCTGGGGACCATAGTGTTGTGGTTGTAGATTTTATCCGATTCATTTTTTATGAACAAGGTACTTCTAGTTTATCGTGTATCCAAACTAATTATCGGTTTCTCAACTTTCCAGGAGTGGATTCAGTGTTGGATTGGTTAATATTAGTCTTACCTTTATTCCATATTTTAAATTGTAACAGTGAATTCTTTATGCTTCATCATTTGGGAATTAGTTTTTAGAGTACAATGAGTGAGGGAGAAAAACTTAAGTTATGAAATATACATATGAGGTGATTCTCAATTTTTCTATACTATTTTTTTTCCTCCGAAATCAAGTTCGCAAACAGACTCTTAAAATATGTTTATGAGTTAAATTTTGGATAGAAATAAGGAAAAAGGAAAACTTAAAAGTCATGAAACACACTTTTAAAATAACTCTAAAATTATTCCCCTCCAAAACTGAATTCACAATATTCCCTTAAACAAATAAGATTAAATAAACAAAACATTATTCTCACCGTTACCGATCAAACTAACTTGAGGCCTTTTCAAACTTTGAAGCATGCCATCAAATTTGAGACGGTGGAAAAGCTACTAGAAGATCCCGAATCCTTAGAAAATTATACTTCTTTTATTGACTTAGGAAAACCTTACGGTATTAAGTCATTTTTCTATAATAAACACGTATAAATAATGTATTTGTATTTGTAAATGGTGAAAAAATATACACTTAAATTAACCGCATGAAAAGACATAATTAGTTTGAGATAAGAATGTTAATGAGATGGAACAGACACAAATAATAATATCCTGTACCACATCCATGACATTTGTGGATACCCATACGAATATCAAGTATACAGATTTTTAGTTTAAATATATATATATATTTTATAATAATTAATATATAAAACAATTATTATATAAATAATAAATTTTATGTAAACGTTATATATCATTATATTTTAATCATTAAAATTAATTATAAATTAATAATAAAATAGATAATATATAATTATAAAAAAATATAATATATAAAAAATTAATTATAAATTAAATTTATAAATAAGTGAATACTGTCAGACAATTATCATAATATCCATTCTCACCTCTATATTTTTTTCGTGGGTATCTGTTACTGATATTTTAGTCAATAACTACGGGATGAGTTTTTCTTGCCATTCCAGTTTGAGATGATGCTTAGTTCCAATACATTGTTGGGCTTCTTGGGTTCGTGCATATGTGAAGCATGTAAAAGAAATTTCTTTTTGGGTTGGTGCAAATAAGCAAGGATTTTCGCATGGCCGTGACCCAAAACGTGAAGAAAATAAGCGTGTCATAATACTAAACCTCCTTGGTCATTATTGGTATGAGGAGCAAAGCAGCATGGTCTAGGACTAGTAAAGCAGTGGAACACTTCCTAGACAGAATTGTTGAGCTGGTGTTTTCTTGGTCAGTCATTACTCCCATAGATAAATGACCCATTATCAATATATCAGACAATAAATTTTAGCTCCAAGTCCAAGTTTTTTTATTTGTAGAATGAAGCATATTGTTTTGGTTTTACCTTTAAAATCCTTGTTTTAGCATACATGTTAGGTTGAAAGATTGTCACTGAGGTGAGGATCGACTAAAGTAAAATGATATAATATACTGTGTACACGAGGATGAAATTGTTGTAATGTATCAGAATGGAATGATATTAGTACTGAACTTTATATGTGTGTGATTCTAATCTTCTTTGCTGAAATTGATATGGGGTATAAGTTTAGGCACTTTGATGGATTTTATGCTCCCAGCACCTTTTAGCTGGCTAGGCTTTCAATATATAGAACTACTAAACTTCAATGACCCACCTTGTATAGAGAGATTGGTTGCTTTAGGAGTAAGAGAAATATATACTTATTTAATATCTAATTATCACATTAATTATATGATTTACGATATAACTAATGTGATAATTAGAAAGTGTCCTAAAAGATAAGGGGATATTTGATACTACCAAAAGAAAGTGTCCCACCAAGTGAAATTTCAAATGTTAGGGATAATGAATACAAGAAAGCAAATTGCAGCAAAAACATGACATTTCATAGGCTAGATGTTACTACTACAAACTATTCAAGAACCAAAAAATTTGTTACTGACACTCACTATTTAAAGAAACACAAAACAATCAAGTAGGTTTTAGATCTTGAAACAATGTAGGCCATAGTGTACGATCATCATCATCATAATCAAAATCAGCATTGGGCTTTCTATAAGGGCTATAACCACAGATTGGACTCTCAATCTCAGCCCTTGTTGCACCAGAAGGCCTTGTTATTATTAGTTTTGGAGCTGAAAATCTTGGACTTTTTGCTGTAGCAGTGAACCTTTCAACCACAGGCCTAGAAATCAAAGGGCTCCTATTTGTATACATCATCATTCTCTCATGCATTTTCCCATCAATAGGACCAGATAGCCTTAAGGTTTTGTTGCAGACCATTTTCTCATTCATTCTGCTATGATCCAAAGGCCCTGACAATGCTATGGTTCTGCTTCTGAACATGGGTACACGTGGAAGCTTCTCATGCTTCAACTCTTCAGTCCCATGTTGCTGCTTAATTATCACATGTGTTCCTTCTTGTGGCTGTGGAATCCCCTTTATGTCCTTTATGTTATTATGATTTTCATGAAAACCAAACTTGCTCATAAACTTCTTTATGTACTTGTTCATGACTTTAGAAAGCTTTTTGTTGGGTCTTGTTGCTGCTTCTGCTTCTGCTTCTTCCTTTTTGACAAGCTTCAGAATTTCTAGTCTGTGTTTGGCAATTGAGATTCCCATGCTTTGTAGAAACTCATGGTTGAAGTAGCTAGCATCTTCTAGTTGAAGTTCATTGCGTGCAAAGGTGAGGCCATAATCTTCTATAAGGGAAGGGTCAAGCTTTGTTCTTGATAGCCATGAGAACCAGTCCATGGCTTTTGATAATGGGGTTGTGCCAAAATGGTAAGATATTCTAAGATTTGAGATAGGCATTAGGGTCATTTATAAGGTATATAGAAAACTATAGATAATGAGGTATGGGACATTGAAAGAGATATGGGAGTGTAAGCATAAATAATAAATGTGGTAGTTATGTACCTATTTAATTTTAACATACATCTACCATTCCAAATTCTTCCCGTATCAATAAAAACATTTCATTTCAATTACAAATTTTAAACATTTCTTATTATTGTTATTTTTGCATTATTATTATGGAGACAAAAGAATATGTAAGACAAGATTTGAACAACTAATTTCTGTTCATTTAATTTTGATTGAGGAGACTAGTGGCATTGGGTTCCAATTTAGGATTTGATTTAATGATTTTTTTAAATGACATGTGTATGGTAGTTGTGATTGAGAATGACAACAACCAACAATTTGAAATGTTGAATTTTTGGCATTACATTGAAGTTGGATGAAGGGCATAGATACTATAGTTTTATGAGAATATATTATTACAACAGGGTGGTTAGAATCTTTCTGTTTGAGGATAGTATACTTGAGAAGTTGCTGACATTTATTAACATAGGTAACTAGTACTTGCCACAAGGAAGAAATGGGACAAAGTCTGAACGGGTCTTAATGGGGGCCAACCATGTTTAGATTATGACAGTGGGCAGTAAAAGAGAGAAGTGAAATGAGTATCTCATATCTTGAATAATATTTCATTCTCCCGCAAATCAATCAGGGTGTAACTTTTTATTACTTTTTGTTTTTAAATTTTTTATCATACTCACGTGTCAATATATGATTAATTTCCGTAAGAGAATAAAATATCATTTGAGACATATGATCTCAAACAAAAGGTCCAGAAAAATGGAAGTAGTTAAGGCAAATCAATTTGGTAACCTACTATGACCCAATTTGCATACATAAATCCGAGGTCCAAATCATTCTTACTTTCAGTGTTAAACCCTTACTAACTACTAACTAGATGAAAGAACTAGAGTTTGTAGGTTTGGCTAGATTTTTCTCAAGTAAGGTTTAAGTCTAGTCAAGGGAAATAATAGGAGCTCAGAGATATTAGAATTGTGCAAGTATAAGCTTAACTTTGTTGAGTGCTAAGCTTAACTTGACACTAAAAGCTATTTTATAAAATTGAGTTAAGCACAACCTGAAAAATTAAAATATTATACTATTAGAGCTCTCATACCTTTACTCATTTTTATAGAAACAATTTCAAATTTAGGGACTTTCTTTCTAAACCATCATATTAAGATCCCATATCATATAGATAATAATAATAAGGAAAATGATATATTTTTTACTAAATCTTCATACTAATCTTTTTATCTACAAGAAAGTAACATATATCACAAGATGATACTTTATTTATTAGTGATTGATTTATAAATAATATATATTACTTTCTTGTAGATATGAGAATTAATATGAGGATATAACATTACTCATAAAAAACTTTACTAAAATCTTCTCCAATAAGATTTTCCCTTTTCAAAATTGGACACCTCCTATTACTCATGAACAACATAAATATATTGTTCTTTCTTCAACAATATATAATCTCTAGTAGACCTCTAACTAAGATACGAACCAAATGAAGGCTTACATCCTTTATGATTGTGCTGCATTTAGGGGTTTTAGCAAGTGACCTGAAATGTCTACCTCTAGAAAATCATAAGTTAAGCTAGTTTTTTAGAGTTAATAAAACTTTTGTCTGAATAGCCTTTGATTAAAGTAATAGATTTGATTAATCTAAACGTTAACAAGTTATTATCCTACTGATGCATGACCCAATAAAAAAACCCAACGGCACAACTTAGAATAACTAATTGCTATGTCAAGTTTAAGTGGGTTGGATTACGTTTGATGTCCCATTTTTTGTCCACTTAATGTAATTGTTTGAAATTAATTATTTAAGTTAAAATTGTAATTATTAAATATTTTTTTGCTCAATCAGACTTCCTAATACATTGGGTTACATAAAACAGTGGGACATCAAATTTATCGTACATATGAATTTGTCAAATGAAGGTACGATCGTTTTCCAATACATAATTGGTGAGAGAAGATGGGTATAACCTTTGGCATAAATTTCAGAAGCGAGAGAGATGTTGAGTTAACAAATTTTAGTTATTTTCTTACAATATGTGATTTGAGGAGTATCTGATTACAACCAATCATCATAGGAAAATGGTCTTCTAATAATACAAGTTTTAGTTTTTTTGTTAGCCACATGTATCCTCAAACCGAGGCAATCATGTTTGAACCGACAATATCCATTGGTATATGAGGCTAATTCTTCTAGCGAGTATGAGATGAAAAAAATAAAAATATGATTCAATTAGATTATTTAGTGGGTCTAGCTGTCTAGCATTTTGAATATATTATTCCTTTCCCATTTGATAGGGTAGTTTTTATCTATCCACATAAATGTCATCTACTCTGGTTGGTCTAGATGTTGCTGTAAGTTTAAGGTCTCAGATGGAGTCAGAGACAAATACTGAAATAACGTGAGTTATTAATGGTGAATATTTGTTTGGCCAAAAATGGCTGAAATTGGACAATGGTAGTTAATGCTCACCCTCTACTTCCCATACATATATGTATTTTTGGAGTCCGGCTCGTCTCCCGAACTGGGGAGAGAGTAATACATACTTGAGATTATGACATATATCATAAATAATATTTTAATGGTCCAGATTTTTTTTAAATTAAATATTTTTAAAATAGTAACTCCTCTCACATTTCCAATATCGGAGAGTCCAGTACTAAAGAAAAATATATTTCATATTTTTTGGTACACATTGTTGTATAATATACATTAATTTTATATAATATAATCTTAATTTTCCTTTCCACAATCATTCATGTAGTGATATTAATAACATTGTGTTATATTTTTTATCAAATGTTCTTTCTAGTTGTGCATTTTCACTAATATAAGAATTATGTCATTAATAACTTATTTTTCTATCGATGATTAGATGTGATTATACTAATGATTTATTTTCTCACATACTATCATTCTGGTAATACTTTTTGTCATAAAATGATGAATCATATTATTTATAAGTATCTTTATTTCACATTGATGTCTACGTTCCCAACATTTTAATTATTTTTTATAAAGCCAATATAATTTTATTTTGAAAAAGAATTATTTGTAGTAAACTTAAAACTTACTCAACTCTATCGTGATGGAGCGTGTTAGATATATTTGTATTGAAATATTATCTTATCCCAGATTTAGTTAATTTTATTTATCTTGTAAATTATTATTATGTTATTGTTTTATGCAACTAACTCATATTTCATTTTCACCCGAAGCATCTGAAACTTAAACTTGTACACTTCTACACATAGTGACTTGCCAACTCTGTACCTTAAATATCGATTTCTCATAGTTATTGTTTTTGGGGTGCTTTACATATAATAAGCATATTATAAATTTTGATTTTACGGAAGTGTATTTAAGCATGTCAAGGAGTCTCAACACATGTAAGTTTAGTGTTTTTATTATTTTCTAGGACCAATATTTAATTTCTATAAAAAACCTACGTTTTATTTTTATTTTTATTTTCTTCATGTGCGACATTTAAGAGAATGATATTGGATTTGAGAATCTGAGTTCAGATAGGAAAGTTGCAACTGTGATTTTCCTCCTTTACGTGAAGGATCTTCAAACCACTCTTCTCTTTCGCATTATAAAACGACACCGCAGCAACGTCACTTTGTTTTCATACTCTCTTTCCTTCTCCTCAAGTTTCAGTTTTCCTCCCAAAGTTTGAAGCTTTTTCCCTTTACTTCTCACCCAGATAAGTTTCTATCCATTTTCAAATTATGGGCTTTTAGATTTTTCTGAGATAAATCATAGCTGAGTTTCCTTCACCTTCAAATCCAAGTTGTGTGTGTTGCCCATGTCTCTGTATTAATTGAGATTTATTTTTGGTAGAGAAAAAATCTTAATTTGGAGAGAGACTGTGTTTATATTGAAGCCATTAATATTATTATGGTAAGAGGATAACACAGTCATGCTTCAACTTTGAGATTTTGAAGGCCTTGTAATTGGTTATCTTGTGTGTGCACTAGATTTATTTTAAAAAAAATAAATATTTTTTATCTTATTGGATTGAAATTTAGTGTTGTGCTATAAGAGATAGAGAAGTAGTTGTTTGGACTAGTAATTTCTTTACTGTTGGATTCAAAATGGGTAAGAAAAAGAAGCAAGTAGGTGAAACAAGTGAAGATAATGGAAATCAAAGCAAAGTTGGAGATACAAGTCCCAAAGCATATGTAAGTGATGCTATGATATCTATGTCCATGTCTCAAGATTTGAAGGATGAGGGAAACAAGTTGTTTTGCAAGAGGGACCTTCAAGGAGCTTTAATGAAATATGAGAAAGCTCTCAAATTGCTTCCAACAAATCATGTAGGTGTGTCCAATCTGCGGAGTAGCATGGCTGCATGCTACATGCAGATGGGACTCGGCGAGTACCCAAGGGCAATTCATGAATGTGATTTGGCTCTCGAAATAACTCCGGATTATAGTTTAGCTCTGTTGAAGAGGGCAAGGTGCTATAAGGATTTAAATAGGTTGGATTTAGCTCTGAGAGATGTTAGCACTGTTGTGAAGATGGATCCAAGTAATGTTACGGCCTTGGATCTCTCAGAAAAAGTGAAAAATGCACTTGAGGAGAAAGGGTTAAGAGTAAACGATACGATAATTGAGTTGCCTCCGGATTATGCTGAGCCTCCTACTGCTTTGCCTCCACAAAAGGTAGTGAAAGAGAAGACACAAAAGAAGAAGACCAATAAAGAGAAGGCTCCTGATAACAAAATCCCAAAAAAGCAAGATGAGGAGAAATTTGAAGAGAAGAAGGCTGATGACAGTATTGTGAAGAAAAAGACCGATAAATTCAAAAAGAAGGCAAAGGAAAAAATTGACGTGAAGAAGGCTGGTATTAAAGAAGATGAAAAAAGCTATGATAGAGGGGGGAATGGACTTAAGAAAACTGCAAAACTTATTTTTGGTGAGGATATAAGGTGGGCTGAATTGCCTGTTAATTGCAGCTTCTTGCATCTAAGAGAAATTATTTGTGACCGATTCCCAAGTTTAGGATCCGTTCTTGTCAAATACATAGATCAAGAAGGTGATTTGGTTACAATCACCTCTGATGATGAATTGAGATGGGCTGAAACAGGAAATCAGGGTTCTATAAGGCTGTATGTAGTTGAAGCTAGTCCCGAGCAGGATCCTATGTTCGAGAAACTTAAAGTAAAGGTGGAGAAAAAGGTCGGGATTAATAATGGACCTGAGAATGGTTCCATGGTAAATGCAAAGGAAATTATTAGCTCATCTTGCATTGAGGATTGGATAATTCAGTTTGCCAACCTGTTCAAGAACCATGTTGGATTTGAATCTGACAGGTATTTGGATTTTCATGATCTTGGGATGAAGCTATATTCCGAGGCTATGGAGGAGACAATTACAAGTGAAGAAGCACAAGACATACTTGACATAGCAGGAGATAAGTTCCAGGAGATGACTGCTCTTGCATTGTTCAACTGGGGAAATGTTCATATGTCTAGGGCAAGGAAGAAAGTATATTTCACAGAAGACTATTCTAAAGAACATCTATGTGAACAAATCAAAAGGTCGTATGAATGGGCAAAGAAAGAATATGCAAAAGCGGGAGAAAAATATGAAGCGGCCATTAAAATTAAGCCAGACTTTTATGAAGCCTTCCTGGCACTAGGGCAGCAGCAGTTTGAGCAAGCAAAACTTTCTTGGTATTATGCACTCAGCAGTGATGTAGATTTAGAATCATGGCCCTCCCCTGAGGTTCTTCAGCTTTACGAAAACTCGGAGAATAACATGGAGAAAGGAATGCTGATATGGGAAGAATTTGAAAAGCATCACTTGGGTAAAACATCTAATTCAAAGGATGTTAGATTACATTTGCAGAGCATGGGATTGGATGGTACATTTAAAACTATATCCTCAGATGACATTGCTGCACAGACGACAAATATTAAGTCTCAAATAAGTCTCCTATGGGGTACAATGCTATATGAACGTTCAATTGCAGAATTCAAATTACAGCTACCGGTCTGGCATGAATCTCTGGAATCTGCGGTTAAGAAGTTTGAAGATGTCGGAGCTTCTCCAACAGATATAGCTGTAATGTTGAAGAACCACTGTTCAAATAATACTGCAGTAGATGGTATGTTTCCCATGATAATTAGGAACTTTGTAGCTAAATAGATATGATTGATATGTATTCACAAAGGCTAATATTTTTCGTTAACAGGTCTAGGATTTAAAATCGATGAAATAGTACAGGCATGGAATGAGATGTATGAAGCTAAAAAGTGGCAGAGTGGAGTTCCATCATTTCGTTTGGATCCTTTATTTAAGAGGCGAGTTCCAAAAGCTTATAACGCCTTCGAGTTTGCATGAGTTGCATCTTTTTCTTAAAGTTGACGAAGAATAACAGAGTCAACAGTCACTTAAACTGCTTCTATGCCTGAGATGCTATTGCCACCCCAAGGTAACTGATAGTTTGAAACTGACACTGGTTTTATTACTTCGATTTTATTGATTTTCTCTATGTAGTAGTTTTGGTTGTGAATAACATTTGATAATCTGCATGGTTTGTTCTCTGATATATCCATTCATGTAGAATAAAAGTGCATAAATGGATCTTGCAAAAGTATCTTATTGATTTGAGCATTCATAAGTAGTTGTATAATATTGGCATCTGCATTAAACACTTCAGTATCAAAAGTTTCATTATCTAGTTGCTTAATTTTTTTTAACAGTTTCTTCTACAAATCCATATTTCAATGCTCAAGCTTCTCAATATATCCATTACTTGGTAGCACTAGAAAATAGTTGACAAAGCATGTAAGGTTCTTAGACGATAATCCTATTACGTGCACCCTTCGTGTAAAACACGAGTCCTTGTGGTTAAGGAAACTGTCAGGAAATTGCGCGTTGGTGTATTGATTTGTTCTTTAAACTGAAATTTATTTCTTCAGAGCTATTTGGACCACAACCAACCTGATATCAACTACTTAATATTGCAATTGCATGCACTAAGAACATTCAACTGTTGGGCATTGTTAATAATATATACTGGTTATTCTTTTCTTTGTACTTGTTTATCCTTTGTTCATAAAATGATTATAGTTTATCATCTTTTTCCATAACTTAGATTCACATATTGTGCAGGTTTTCGTTGCTAGTTGCTACCTATAGGAGTTTGGATTCAACATTGCATGTTCCAAGATCATAAGGGTCTGCAAGTTTCTTTCACATAGGGAAGATACAGTTGCAGGAATTATATTTCACTTTAGTTTCTTCCATTCCTAACGCCCCTTTAAATTATTAAATTAATAGTGTTTGTAGAATATTAAATTTATTTCAAAAGTAATGGGAGAGTAACATTTGTTTTCCTGTCTTCATTGTTCTGTTATTTTTAGATTAGTCTTACTAGTGAGATTTCCTTGTACTAGACTTTTGAACAATATTTGCTACATGTTCTATTTTGAATATCAAAGAAAGAGTAAGCCAAAGGTTAAATTTTGATATTTGTTGGAGGAGTAGTTATATATCCCGAAAGAGATTAGTCTCTTACATATAAGGTGAAAGATACTCTTTGTTATATAAAAAGATATCAAATAAATAAAAAAAGATATGAATAAACTATAAGCAGAAAAGTGAGATTTTGAACATGATGACATCTCCATGATTCACAAAGAAGTATTTTACAATGTTACTCGAGAGATATTTGTTTAAGCACATCAAAAGCTGTATGATAAGGTCAGTGTTATTCTTTTGGCACACGGTATCCCAAGTCTATGAACTTTCAGTTATACCTAAGCAGTTACACAAACAAAGCACATCAGAATGTTAAAAACAGGTTAAAATTATGTTCAAAACACTAATACATTTGAATAATTACTTAAGAAACTATAATAATGAACACTTAAATATGTTTTCATATAACTATTATATAATGCAGGGACAATGTACATAGATGGGTTTGGTTGAAGTACACCCCTCACTTTAAAGAAACTAAATCCTATTAGATAGCCCAACTTAATTACATTCTTGTATGCATCACATTGTATGTACATTTTTTAGAATCACCCCTTCTATTGATGGTCTTTCATAATTATCCCATTACTTTGGCAAAGAAGATTGATAAATAAACGTTTTCTTCAAAGATCCCCATCCGATAAGATTGACGAGGTGGTGGGGCTGGTTGGTTCGATCAAGAAGAACTTTAATCAACTTATCAGTCGCTATGCTCCTGGATAAAACATATACCCCTTGAACAAGGCTTACAGTTTGAACCTAAAGAAGAGTTTGATTAACGTAAGTTATATACATACGTACAGAGATTATTCTCAGATTCTCCTTGTCTATTCTGGCCAAAAGCTTATGGAAAGATCGGCGGACTGAAGGTTCTTATCTTATCTCATCACCTCATCTATTGAGAGGGGCAGCCTTGGTAGTACCAAAAAGAATCTTCTCTATACCTTAAACTAATGAAGTCTTGCAAGTGAGTTATAGACCATGTTTGTAGTTAGAACTTAGAAATGGTCGGGAATGTCTCAATAAAGTTTATTTTAAATGTATACATTTTTTTGTGAAATTACAAAATTAGTATTATAATAAAGATTTCGGACCATCACCAAAAAGACATAACATTATTTTTGGAAAACTAAATTAGGAAATATTAAAAATAATATTGAGCTACTAAACACGTGAATCGTATTGGCATTGTGGTAGCCTAGTATCATACTGCATTAGGGGTTATAGGTTTCGTGTTCCCACACTTCGTCACTCCATAGCGCAAGTCAAACAAAATAAAATTAATTAAAAAATTACTAAAAATATCCCTCAAATTAGTTACACAAAAGGAGGGGGAAAGTGAGAAAGTGCCAAGACTAAAATGTGATAGCACAAAGTTGCAAATGGGTATGATAAAAAAGAGCCATAATAAATTTTGATTTAACACGAACTAACCAAGATGTGTGCCTATGATATATTACAGTTAGGTACAACCAACCAGACCTGTAAATATCACGAGGATGCAACAGATCTGGTGTTCCGTCCGAGGCCAAGACCTAAGCCCTCTGGAATGCTGTCATCTTTAGTTTTGCCATTGTTATTATTATGACTACAATGTGAAGAATGAACATGGCCATTAATATGACCATGATGTGTTTTTGAGTTGGTGGTATTGTTGGAATTCACATCAATAACAACATGGCCATTCTCATTGCCCTTTGTATGATCAAAATGAGAATGTGAGTCCCCATTTTTTAAGTTTGAGCTCCTTGACATGGGCAACATTCCAATACCCTCCTCTGAATTACCAATTTCAATGCACTCCACATCTTCATTGTATCCATTGATCAAGAAATCAGAGCAGTTCTTCTTGGTACCATGATCATATGGGTTTTTAAATCTACCACCTGGACCTTTTAGGTAGCTATACCGCATTGAATTTGCCATTTCATTTGTCGTGATATTGCGTGCTATCTAAGGAAACGAAGAAAAAAAGGAGAAAAGGACAGATGATTCAGATCAAAAGAGAAAAAAATTCATTTGCACCGAACCAAAAATAAATAATAAAAACTGAATGAGGTTTCTAAAACATACCTGACTAGCCTGAACAACTGTTAGAGCGAACACACCGAAGAATAGGAAAAAATCAGCAATTAAAAATGATATTGCACCAACATGATCCTTACCAATATACTGAATCCATGCTCCAAAGGAAGAAGGAGCAAGTGGATTAGTCAATAATCCTGCAAGCAGAAAACCAGTTTCAATAGCAGCTTAATTTGTAGAAAAATGAACAATGTAACTGTATATCCTCAACACATACATACTTGTAAGAGAAACTCCACCAGTGACCAACATTGCTGAAACTTCAAGAACAAGAAAAACAAAGAAATCCCATTTGTTCTTCTGTAATTACAGTGTAGTAAAATCAGGTCAGATTATCCAGCATGGTAAAAAATCAGGTCAATTCAATAAGTCAGAATTTTGGGAAAATGAAAAAAGGATGGTAGTTACTTAAACTACTAGTGGTACGGTTGCTTATATTATTATCACACTAATAACGTGACACAGGGGATTAATAGTCTAAAATGGTGGTCAGTGCATGACTCTCCTACCTAGCAGGGTATGGGGAGGCAAATGTGCACAGCCTTACCCTTGCAAGTGAAGTCGTTGTTTTCAGGATTTAAACCCAGGATGTCTCGGATTAATAGTCAAACCTAACTAAAATGATTTACTGAATGTAAATGGCATATTGTAAGAACCAATTCAAATATATCATCTTAGACAAGTAGCTGCAGCTATAAAACAGATTTAAAGTAAATGCTCACATGAATATGTATCACCAAATAAGGACTTCTCTTTCTTTGGGATAAAAGGTTCATTTATTAACAAGTTGCACGCTTCATACTTGAGGTTCATGACGTGTATAAAACATATATTTGAGAAGGAGAAAAGAGGAGAACAGAATAAATGTCTGAAACTAATTTCTCTCTTCCACCCCCCTTTTTTGGTTGAAGTCGGTGACAACATGAAAAGTTTAATATAGTCAATTAACATTTAAATGAAAAGGATGAAGGTGAATAAAAAAATCATCCAGAAGTACCTTGCCAATGCAATTTGATACCCAAGGACAATGATGATCAAATTGTTCCACACAATGATCACAGGTAGAACAGTGTTTTGCACGAAGAGGTCTGACAATCTAAACAAAAAGCAGTATGAAAATGTGTACAAAATGAAGCAAGGATAGATGGGTACTTTTATCTGTGTGTGCAAGATACTGATTACAGGGGATGGATGCTTCACACCAAGAAGTCAGGTAATCTAAAGAAAGCAGAAAGAACCTTGCATGTTGCGCAAAGCTGGGACCAGTTTCCAGCTAGCAAAGCAGGATTATTTATCTCAATCTTCAAGAGAGGCTCCTGCAATTAATCAATCAACCTTTTAAAGTCAATTACATATAGAATTGACATAAATTTAGAACAAATCAACCGGAGATTGGTGTGCTCAATACATAAAAAACCATATAGGAAATAGAGGTCATAAAATCCAGGGATTGAGGATGCTGCTGAGATTCAAAGTAGAGACCAGGAAGAACAGAACAAAACTCACATCATCTTTCATATTCTCGGTGTCATGCACATTCATTTTGACATAACCTGGATCCTTGCTGTAAAAAAGGGAGGGAAAGATTATGAAAACAAAATAAACTGATAAAAAGAAGCATCTTAAGAGAAATAAGTCAGACATTTAGAAACAAGTTGCTACTGGTCACAAAATCAGAAACCGAAAAATTAACTAATATGAGCTATGCATGTCTTATGTGGGTCAGTTCACACTCTAAATTTCCTTCATATATTGGCCATCGTACAAAACAATACCTCCTCAGAGTGAGTGACATCAAAATTGTTTTCTTGAAAACTTGAAAACAAAGGATAAAGAACTGTTAGCCATCAGATGCCAAACAATCAGAGGCATAAGTTTAAGTCGCTCACAATGCACAAGTAGGCTACTTGGAGAATATAGACCAAGAAGCAAGCATCAATGGATAATAAATGGACAGATATGAAAACAGTGCTAAACTGCTAACCTCCACAAAAAGCTAAAGAATTTCACATTCCCTTCGACACATGAAAACCAACTTAGTGCAAACCACTTGCACACAGGCTATGAGAAACAATCTCCTCTACACAACTCACGTGAAAAAGGAGAAGAGTCCGGTCAAAGCACACTAGTAATGCATTGGATGGCCGAACTAGCATAGGTCTACATCATAATACTTACATAGTTCAAACTACCGAAAAACCAACAATTTTAAAGCCATGTTATGCCATTCTTAATTGGTCCATTATGATTAGACAGTACATGAAAACAAAAAACACCGACTTGTTACATAAAACATAAAAAATGTCTCTGGAATCATGAAAAGATGGATCGAAATCATTAAGTTTTTAGAAAATATAAATAATCAATGGTTCTTAGACATATAATGGCCTGAAAGTATTCGTCTGAAGCTGTAAACTTTTAACTTGCTTACCTGCTACACTTGTAAAGAATAGCCAATCCCACAGTTGCAAGTAAAACTCCAAGCCATGCAAGAAGAGCAGCAGCAGCTGTCAGCTTTGGCAGATTTGTTGCTGCAGAAAAGATTGAAATTATAGTAAGGTACAAAGGTGCTCACATGCACAAATAATTTATTTCAAATGTAGAAGTTAAGGTAGATACCCAAGATGACAGAATGAATATAGGTGATCAAGAGCACAAAAATTATACACCATAGTACAGGAGCAAGTCCTAACTTGGAAATCTTTCCAAGGCGGCTGTTCCTATCATAGCGTTTGTCAAGCAGTCTTCGGGCATTTCCCTACACAAGGTATAGCAAGGTAAAAAAGCTCCACTTAATTAAATTGGTCAATATGTGAGATTTAGCATCAGTTACTACAACAAGGTGGCAATCTTTGCAAAGCATGTCTTCAGAAGCAACAAAATTGTATAAATGAAGAAAGCAAAATAGCAAAGCATAATAGATGCACGGATGTACCACCACTCGTAAAAAGATGCCTTGTAACTACTTTTCTACAAACTCTCAGACAACCATGCCTGCACATAATACCTAAGAGTCTCTTTATGATGTAACAACCCTGAAATACATGGGGGACAATACATTTTCTTTTTCAGCAATTACTTTTTTTCCAGATTACATTATTATCATTATACACTTTGTAAAGGCTAAAAGTTAAGACATCATACAATTCATAATAGCAATAACTTTGATATGTCAGTTTTTTAAGATCTGAAGGTGTTTTCAAGCAGAGTTGGAATAAGACATTTTTAAAATGTCAACACATAATCAACATTCATGACTTACTCATCTAAACAATATATTTAAATTTCAAAGGAGGTTCATACTGGAATATGATGAATATGCAATAGCGGCATTTCAAGTAGAAGAAGCATGCAATCCACATTAGTAATGCCAGACAGATGGGATGTCAAGAAGGATTAGCACATCGACACTGGAAGTGCATTTCTTCATTATAAAGCACACATAAGAACTCCACTAAAGCACCTATTATACAGATGTAATGACTAATGAACACAAATGCTTTTCAGGCAAGACAGCAAGTCCGATTCTCAAAACCATGCAAATATACATTTGAAAGAAGGATGACTAACTGCCATCGTCGTTACAAACCAAATTATAATATTTTCTTTATAAAACACCTACAAGGAAAAAAGCAGCTTGTCTGTGATTCTTATCAGATGCAAGCTGTGCAGGTGTGAGCCCAGTATTGTCGGTCACCATTAGGTCTTCCTTCTTGCCAGCCTGTACTAACACAGTACAGGCCTCCAAGTTACCCCTGATAGCAGCCCAATGAAGAGGTGTGCAACCTGAATAATTTAAGGAAGATAAGAATTACAACAATGCTTTCAAAATCAAGATCAATTCATCGTTAATATCAGAGCATGAAGGATTTCAGCACAATCAAAGGTGTCAAGATTGCAAAATTGAATATACCCTCTTTATCTTGACGTCCCCTATGTGCAT
Organism: Lupinus angustifolius; assembly: GCF_001865875.1. Lineage (NCBI taxonomy): Eukaryota > Viridiplantae > Streptophyta > Magnoliopsida > Fabales > Fabaceae > Lupinus > Lupinus angustifolius. Next base: position 1,978,340 of record NC_032009.1, on the reverse strand, counting down.
CAAGAAATAACAGTAGACGTATAGAATCTGCAAAACCTTTGTATGCAGCCCTAAAAGCCATCAGGAAAGAATCAATTGAAGCACTTAAAATAGTGACAAGTTACACAGATAATTCACTTAAGCATAACCATCGAAAATTCAGTTAAAAGGTGAAATATACATGCCAAAGGAAATAAATAGCCCAAAGGAAAAATAATTCATTGACATTGTCGAATTATAAACAATTTATCAATAACAGAGAATAAAAATAAAAGGTTAAACTGTTAAAGGAAAAGATTAGACTAACTTATTATATATTACCATGATGAACAAAAATACATAAGCAAAACTGTACCAAGATATAAGGTTATATTATTTAGAGAATCAGGTCAATAATGTCTGAGCATGTAACACATGCTCAACAAAGATTTGTTAGAGAACCAGCTCAAAAATGTGGCATTGATTAACTGCAGAGCATAAGTAACAAATAGAGAAATGATTGAATTGCATATTCTTGATTACCAATGCAACGGACTTCTTCCATCATTATCAGGAACATCGGGATCAGCATTCCATTTTGAAACGACGTGGTAAAGGAAAGCTGTCTGACCATATTGAGCAGCAACATGTGTTGTCTGCATCCAACTTTTTTTATAATTAGTAAAATCAACAGTTATAATAGGACATACATGCTTCAAGTGAGAGGAGGATCAGAAACTACCAATTTGGCATACGTAAACAGAATAATAAGGGTTGCATAATTAAACTGACAACTTGAATGATTATTCTATGCGATTAATATTATCTTTCAGTTATAAATCATTTGCAGTGCATTCATGAGTTTGCGTTGGTCTAAACGACCAATAGTGATAGATTCCTTGTTGAGAGTAAGCACATCGGCAAGCCATGAGGCAAAGTAGTTGTGTTTTTCACATTGCACAAATGAAGTTCCTTATCCCAGTGATCTCTTCAATAAAGGTGAAAAGAATAAGATCAAACTAACCTGATACCCGTTCATATCAGCAGCATTCACCCGGGCACCCTCTTGGAGTAAAAGCTCTGCAACCTGGATAGCACCTCGAACTGCACTCCAATGTAATGCTGTCTGGCCAGTATGATCCGTCACATTTACATCTCCCCCATGCTGCCAATCACAACACCAGTACATAAATAGTAAGTTGATGCCAGAACCACTAATCAATTTTGCATAACACATACAACAACAAAAGTTACCAAGCCTTTTCCTACAAGGCGATGGTGGCTACATGAATCAATTAATGCCATAATGTTTCATCACAAATCACGTCTACAAACAAAAATCAATATTTAAATGATTTGAATAGCTTTGCCTGTAGTTTTTCTTCACCACCCTCTGCCTGTGCTTATTAGGCTATCCTCCATTGATCCGCTCTACTTAGCGAGCCTTCCACGGGTTTTCTCCACATATTCCAAGCCGCAATCAATACTTATTATAAAGCCATGTTTTTTGAAATTCAATTGTAGCATAAATAAATAAAACATTAAAATCCCATATCCATAATAAATGCATTACCACCTAACTGAGGTAAGCTAAGCTAGCTATACAAATCACAAATAGGATATGAATAACAAAAAAGTATCATCATCATAATCATCATTTAGCTTATATACTACTAAGCAATTAAACAAACCAATGAATGAAAGAACCTCAATGATATACTGAGCAGCGGCACTGCGATTATTAAGTGCGGCCCACTGAAGCGCATAGTAACCCAACCCATCAGGCTCGGTAACGGAGCAACCCTCTTGCTCCACCAATCGGTGCAGCTTCTCCAAATCCCCGTAAGCTGCCGCCGTGTAGACATCGTTGCGGAGGCTCTCATCCTCAACTTCACCGCCGGCGGAGGATGAAGCCGAAGCCGATGGCAATTGTTGATCTCGGGATTGAACCTCTTCGATCTCGGATGACATAGCTGCGTTGAAGTGGAAACGAGAGAGAATAAGAAGAGTTAAATTAAACCGAAATGGGGAATTGTGATAGAGAAATTGAAATTGGAATGGGGCGTTGACTTGAGAGAATTGGGGAAATTGATAAAATTCTAGGGTTTTTGTGAGAAGGTGGTGAGAGAAACGGAGAGGGTTTGGGTCATCTCCGTCACGGTTGACCCACCCTCTGAGTTTGGCTGAGCAACGAAGAAATCGAATTTATCAAATGATATGGCTAATTTTTCTCTCTTGATTTCAGCGTTATTTTACATTCAATGCATGCCTCTTTCTTTTTAACTCATACTTTAAATATAAAAATATAAAAGGATCTATACACCGACAATATACAAGATTTATACATTGTTATTGTATTATCTACGACTGATGTTTAATTATTGTTGATTTTTAAAAAAAGTAATTCAGATGAAAATGGATAATAGTGCGTATGTGTATAAATTATTATACTATCAGTCTATAGATTTTACAATCTACTTTAAATAGGATATACATTTTAATTAGAATCTTTTTATTACTCACGTTTGGTCTTCTTATCCCTAATCCACTATAAGATACCTTTATAACCAAAAGTTCCTCAAATAAAATCTATTAGAGAACTTGGTTGATGAATTATAAGAATTTTTTACAATATATGATTTTTAGTAATCATAAATATAATTAATACAAAAACAAATGTTAAATGTGAAGTGATTGTATATTAAAAATATAGATATTATAGTCATAAACTCATAATATTATTGCAAATGGATTGGGAGGAGACATAGTTTGCATGAGATATGTTGGTATAGACTTGAACAATTACCAAGAGTGAGTCTAACTAGTATATCAAGCAAATGCTGCTTTAATGAATTGCCTTTATAATTTGCCAATTTGTGTACACAAATTTATAATTTGATTTTATAGTATTATTATTTTGTTAGTCTTAGTCCAAGTGAAAGTGATAAAATATTTGTTCTATCCTTTGATGTATCCCAATTATTATATATGTCCTTCTTTATATTGGTTGATTGACTTGATTGATTGATAATTAATTTAAAAATATATTTTATTTATCAATAAAAACTATCACATAATTGTGTACTAAATATATATTTTATCTAAATTCATTATGTTTTGAGCTCAATGTTTAAATATAAGGGAGGTAAAAAATATAAGTAAGTTATGAATTTTCAAAGTTTAGAAAAATTCAAGTTTTAGAAATAAGGAATAATGGCCTGAAATATTAAAGTGGAATTTTCACCACTCAAATAAATGCCCCATAAAACTCACCATATACATGTTTAAAATGAATTAGTTCAACCTTGTCTAAATGGATCCACTTTGAAATATTTCTATATCATTTTACAAATAAAAAAATTAATTTTAAAATCAACAGTGGATATTGTTGGACCAATAGAAGAGAGCAATTGCGTGCCCAAACCCACATTGAGTCTAGGGCCTACGCTTTACCTCAATCCAGTGGGTTTTAAGAAACAATTGAAAACATAGTATCACAAGGAGTGTGTCTCTTTACTTTGTTCAAAACAACATACAAACAAAGGATGTATTAAGTTTAATCGGTTAAATTGTCCAATCAGATCATATAACATTATATATAGCTATATAAATGTTTAATAATATATAATTATTAACTATGTATAATTATATTAGATTAATATTTTTTATGATTTTGACTGAAATAAAGCAAAACATTATAGTAGTGTATGTTCTTCATTTTTTTAAATTTCAAGTGAATCGTCATTGTTTCCTGTATTATTAGGATTTAATAAAGTTTAACATACTATCCAGAATGAGTAAATATCACTACATGAAAAAGCCATTAATTTATTCTCACTTCTCACCCAATGGTTAACCTCCATGGTGATCTCTCTAGGCAAATATGCCACTAGATTCAAGGTAATATGTAAGAGTAATTTCTTGGTAATATGTAAGAGTGATGCGTCAAAGTAAAGTGAGCTAAAAACTAGTGCAATTGCATAAATTGACCTCTCAACAAGTATTAGTTTGCTTGGTTAAGATTTATTTTGTTGAAAAATAATTGTTCGAGATCCAATTAAGCATAGTTTAATAAATGAAAATATCTAACATAATATAATCATAATCTCACAATTAAACTAAACGTACTTTTGGAACTTCAATTTTGAGCATTCGAAAATATGCTTAATCGAAGATTATTTGAACTAAAAGCACTCCAAGTTTAAAAATTTATGGCTGCCCTCTTGAACCAATTACCCATTAGGACAATGACATGTACTTATCTTATTTTGGAACCACAAAAGCATGTGGCTTCCCTAAAAAAATTATCAAGATCCGAATATAGTGGACATAATTAGAACTCAGACAATAATAATGTAGTGGGCAACATCAAAATATGGACCCAACCAACTTCATCCATCAACCCTAGTAATAATATCTACTTATTTTTGTGGGTAGATATGAGAAGGCTATATATAATGAGGATGAGTGAGTTTTTTTTGTACTATTAAGAATATTCTTTAACCTTTTGGGTAAGAAATTAATCTCTTTCGAAGTTTATGGTTACCTCTTTCAATAAGTGTCACTCTCAATAATCAGACATTTGACCTTAAAAATCTAGTGAGATCTTAGACCACTAGATCAACGTTTTGTTGGTACATCCGTGAGTTAAAGATAAAGATGTATAGAGTCCTCAGGGCCACATAGATTAATTTTGCAATTGTAGCAGCTCAACAAATTAAAGTATAAGACCTAAAAGGCTGAAACTAACGATAATGGAGTAGATAATAGAATCTGGCAATTAAATTGAGTACTTGAGAGAGACACTACTTACTCCCTACTTGATTAATATATAATAATTGTAGGTGTATAATTAATTATATGTGCTCTTTTGCTACAAGACAACCAAAATTTTGGACGGCACATCAGGCACCATTTGAGGAACAGGGATACGTGTTTCAATGTCAGTCTCAATTCTCTGTCCCCATCAATTAAAAATTAACACATAAATAAATGGAATTTTTTTAAAAATAAAATGATATATTTTTATATTACTTTCTCAAAATTGATTGGACAGGAACGGAGTTTGCGGACAAACTATCTGAGTCCCCATTTGATGATTGTGTTTCTTCACCTGTTGTATTATTTGCTGATATTTTGAAGCATTAGGTATATGCATTTATGGTTTTATTTTATTTTCTTTCATGCTTACTAACTTTTGAATGAGAAGCAGTATAGGAAGCTGTTCATCATATTTTAGAGACATATTTGAGAAATTAAAATATTTGATTTTGATTTTGTTACAGTTATTAACCAATAATGTAAAGTATAAAAATGATATTGTTAAAGTCAAATCATATAAATTTGTACATTCTTTTGTGCTGGTAGGAATACTAACATCACATTTGAAATATTTTTATGTTCCTTTGAAAATGGACATGCAGCCATAAGTCCATGGTTTAGGATGAGAAAAAAATAGGCATTTGCATGTGGTAATACTATTTCCATTCTATACTATAAAATATCAATAGAGCTTGTAGGTATGAAAGCAATGCTATGCAGATGCTTACACTACCAATAATGATATATCCACATACACACTTAGATAAACCTTCCTTGATTAGTTCTTCCCCATATCCAAATCATTACCCATAACTAACAATACACCAAAAACAACATTCTCCTTCTTAAGGGTCGATTTGCAAGTTAATTATTAGAGGGTAATAGAAGGAAGTGAATGACTTTAAAATCGTGAAACATGCTTATGAATTGGATCTTAAGCCCTCTTTTTCATTTCATTCTCTTTAAAAACAAACTCGACGTTGGAACATCTTATGACCCCAAAAAATTAATTCAAGGATTACATAGTTGTGCTATTATTAGACATATTTGAAGGATTGATGTTTGAACAACCTGTGTTCATACTTTTATATTTTCAGTAAGTGAACTGATTTTTGAAGATGCTCTTAAACATGCTTCAACTACACTTTATTAACTATATTTCCTTATCCTTTGGTATATGTGATATATTATTTTTGTTAATGAAATTAATTTATCTAAAAAATAGTAATTTTTTATTATTTAATGAATGATAAATAATAAATTGATAATATATAAAATTATTACACTATCAATGAATACATTATTCTCAAATTTTATTCCATTTCATTTATCATCATTAAATATCCCAAGGTAAGTTTAAGAATAATATTTTTTAGTTCTAGAAGAAATCTATCCCAGTATGAGCATGGCCTTGCCAGCGAATCTAAACTGAAGGCTCCTAATCAGACAGAGTTCCAACAGTCTTGATTTTCATTCATTTCCAATAATGGACCACTAATCACATAATAATACCAATGATCTTACCAATTGCTTTTAATTATATAATTGTTGTTATCAACAAATATTGTTCTCAATAATCAAAACTAGTATGATAACTCAAATTATTATACCACTAGTTTAATATCTGATTGATAATGATATAATGTATGCGTCAGGATAATAATTATTGAACACCATTGTGTGTATGAATAATTTATTTATCCATGCTTCTAATTCATGTTATTTAATGTTATATTCAGCATTTATAAATAAAAGTTTTTTAAACTAAAATTTTCCAAACCGTTTATTACAGGCTAACAATTAGTCAGATTTGATATATCAAATAGTCAAAACACAACATCCAGGGCTCTTGAAATTTTATATGTGCATGATGCAAGTGATGCCACATGGTAACACGTTTTCTGTCTTAAAACTTGTATTGTTAACTAAACTATTTTATTCTAATTCATCATAAAATATAAACTTAATGGTATTTTAATTTTTCGTACAACTAAAAATGAATAATATTTTGAGTAATAATAAGGTGAAAAAATGAAAATGTTTTGCTTTAGGTTGGGTTGAAAAAATGAGAAGCTTTCCTTATCCCTTACTTAACTGTCTTTGTACTTCCTTTCAGAAAAGTTGACCAAACTTACCCCACTATCAACAAACGTCACGTTATTCCAAGCATCAATTTCATCCAAAATAATACAAAATAAATTTGGAAACCTATAATTGTTTATCTAACGACCTACATGGACCAAGCTTCTTTAGTTTACATTTTTTTAACGTGTATCAATTTATATCACTAAATATACTAGATAGGAATTTGATCTAATAGTCTAGTGGCTTAAGAAGAAGAAAAATATAATTTAACACTTTTACTATGAAGATATAATAAGATAACATTTTTATCCTTCTATGTAAGTGTGAAAGTGATTATTTTATTTATTTGATCTAATAGTCTAGTGGCTTAAGAAGAAGAAAAATATAATTTAACACTTTTACTATGAAGATATAATAAGATAACATTTTTATCCTTCTATGTAAGTGTGAAAGTGATTATTTTATTTATTTGATCTAATAGTCTAGTGGCTTAAGAAGAAGAAAAATATAATTTAACACTTTTACTATGAAGATATAATAAGATAACATTTTTATCCTTCTATGTAAGTGTGAAAGTGATTATTTTATTTTACCTTGATGAAAATACCATTTCTCATAAGTTTCTATTAGATCCTTAAAAAAAAGTAAATCTTCAACTTATTAGAAGAATATCTCACGAAAAAAGATCAGTTTCTTCTCATGTTACATTAAAAAACCAACATCAAAATTTATTTATCCAACCAGATAACTAGCAAAAATACTTTTATACTAAAAACAAAATACTTAATTTAATCATGCATTAATTATTTAATTACATAAACATAAGTCTAAAATATTCTATGAGATTATGATTACCTTTTCTAAACCGATAACTGAGGAGGCGAAGGTGGAGGGAGAGACAATATAATTATAAATAGTCTGTAATGTACACGTGAATTGAAGTGTGTTTTCATCAAGTGTGTATTTCTATAGTTTCAATAATAACTTGTTTCACACAATATTCCATTTCTTTGTATTTATGTCTGCAGAGTTTGCAGTAAAACAACCTTAAACTCTTTCATCTCTATAGCTTCTTCATCCTAGGTACAAGCTACCCATTTATCATTTATGTAACAAAGATCTTGACTTTGTCTTATTCAGGAAAATGGGTTCTCAAATAAGGCTTCTGGGTTGGTATTCATGGATCTACTATTTTGTATGCTTCAGCTTCATTGTAGTGAATGCTGTGAATGGTGAAAGAAGAGGAGATGCAATAGAGAAAGGTTTTGTTTTTATTCATGGGAAATCTTTTATTGGAAAGATTGATGATGATTTTGTGTGTGCCACTTTGGATTGGTGGCCACCTCAGAAATGTGACTATGGAAGATGTAGTTGGGGTCTTGCTTCTCTTCTTAATCTGGTATTCTCACTTTCCTTTTTCTGCTATGGTTTCTGAATCTGTAAACAAGTTTTTTGTTTTTTTTATATATTTTAAATGTGCCACTGCAGGAAAGTAACACCATGAGATTCTTCTGTCTAAGATATTATTCAGTGCTTGGTGTTTTTCCTTGTCGGAATGAATGATGCTTGAATCTGAAATGCATGTTTAAGATCCTTTAGCTCATTTGCAAAATAACATGTAAAAACAATTTTTTTGTTTTAATGTCATTATCTACTCATTGTATGAGGAGAATAAATTAGTATCTTTTCCTCTTAATTACTGAATTAATTAATTATTGAAGGTTGAATAATGTCATAACTTTTATTCAAACCTTAAGAATCTTATACACAAAGGTAGGAGAGAATTTACATCTTATAATTTTCATATCATGCAGGACCTCAACAACAAAATTTTGTTAAATGCAGTAAAAGGTAAGATTGTATTCACATTTCTCTATCTTTTACATCAACTATTGAACAATTAATAATTTTTTGAGAACTTATTTAAGATATCATTGCTTCTGATGTTGTGCAGCATTTTCACCCTTGAAAATTAGATTAGGAGGAACTTTGCAAGATAAGGTCACATATGGTACTGAAGATTATCACCATCCATGTACTCCTTTTGTTTGGAACACTAGTGAAATGTTTGGTTTCACTAAAGGGTGCTTACCCTTGCATAGATGGGATGAGCTAAACAGCTTTTTCAAAAAAGCAGGGTAAAAATCAGTCCCCTTTTAATTTTTTACATTGGCCTTTGCCTCTAATTGTGTATAAGGAGTAAGGACTAAACATGTTCATCTTGTTAATATGGCAAATTAACAATTGTTTTTTGACAAGTTTAACATTAATAATAGGTATATTTCAGGGCTAAGATTATATTTGGATTGAATGCTCTTGCTGGAAAGTCTATACAATCTGGTTCTGCAGTTGGGCCTTGGGACTACTCCAATGCCGAATCATTTATACGTTATACCGTAAAAAAGAACTACATCATTCATGGTTGGGAACTTGGTAAGCATATATATGCTGCTCTTACTACAAATGCCAAAATAGCAAGTGACACTGGCACAATGAGACTAAATTTTTTATGTTAATCTTAAGGCTATCTTTATCTTTATCACAAGCCAGGACTTTCTGAAATTAATAACCATCTTTGTAATTATCAAATACTTTTAGTTAGAAGAAACAAAAATGGCAATTTTTCCTCTATAGAAGTAATTGTGATGCTGTATATGAAGCCATAAAGAACATAATCCTTCTTGCTTGAGGGTCTATGTATGTGGACTAACTATAATGAGCTATTTTTCATGGGCAGGCAATGAATTATGTGGGAATGGAATTGGAACAAGTGTTTCTGCAGATCAATATGTTTCCGATGTTGCTTCTTTACGACTCATCATTCAAAATGCATACAAGGGGATTGAGCCTAAGCCACTACTTATTTCACCTGGAGGCTTCTTTGATGCAACTTGGTTCAAAGAATTTGTAACCAAAGCGGGTAAATCTGTGGATGTGGTCACTCACCACATTTATAACCTTGGTCCAGGTAACTTCAACTAATCAAGATATATTATTACATTTTATTTCTCCAATTTCCATAAATTTGATTATAACTAAAACTTACTTTATCCCAAATACAGGAGTTGATGAACACATAACTGAAAAAATTCTCGATCCTTCATATCTCAATGGAGAGGCTAGCACATTCAACGGCCTCAAAAACATACTTCGAAGTTCGGCAACCTCAGCAACAGCATGGGTTGGTGAGGCAGGAGGAGCTTACAATAGTGGCCATCATCTTGTGTCTGATGCATTTGTCTACAGCTTCTGGTTAGTGTAATTCCCATAAATATATAAGTACAGGGTTCCTTATACGTGTTTTTTCTCTAATGTTTACCTTGATGAAAATACCATTTCTCATAAGTTTCTATTAGATCCTTAAAAAAAAGTAAATCTTCAACTTATTAGAAGAATATCTCACGAAAAAAGATCAGTTTCTTCTCATGTTACATTAAAAAACCAACATCAAAATTTATTTATCCAACCAGATAACTAGCAAAAATACTTTTATACTAAAAACAAAATACTTAATTTAATCATGCATTAATTATTTAATTACATAAACATAAGTCTAAAATATTCTATGAGATTATGATTACCTTTTCTAAACCGATAACTGAGGAGGCGAAGGTGGAGGGAGAGACAATATAATTATAAATAGTCTGTAATGTACACGTGAATTGAAGTGTGTTTTCATCAAGTGTGTATTTCTATAGTTTCAATAATAACTTGTTTCACACAATATTCCATTTCTTTGTATTTATGTCTGCAGAGTTTGCAGTAAAACAACCTTAAACTCTTTCATCTCTATAGCTTCTTCATCCTAGGTACAAGCTACCCATTTATCATTTATGTAACAAAGATCTTGACTTTGTCTTATTCAGGAAAATGGGTTCTCAAATAAGGCTTCTGGGTTGGTATTCATGGATCTACTATTTTGTATGCTTCAGCTTCATTGTAGTGAATGCTGTGAATGGTGAAAGAAGAGGAGATGCAATAGAGAAAGGTTTTGTTTTTATTCATGGGAAATCTTTTATTGGAAAGATTGATGATGATTTTGTGTGTGCCACTTTGGATTGGTGGCCACCTCAGAAATGTGACTATGGAAGATGTAGTTGGGGTCTTGCTTCTCTTCTTAATCTGGTATTCTCACTTTCCTTTTTCTGCTATGGTTTCTGAATCTGTAAACAAGTTTTTTGTTTTTTTTATATATTTTAAATGTGCCACTGCAGGAAAGTAACACCATGAGATTCTTCTGTCTAAGATATTATTCAGTGCTTGGTGTTTTTCCTTGTCGGAATGAATGATGCTTGAATCTGAAATGCATGTTTAAGATCCTTTAGCTCATTTGCAAAATAACATGTAAAAACAATTTTTTTGTTTTAATGTCATTATCTACTCATTGTATGAGGAGAATAAATTAGTATCTTTTCCTCTTAATTACTGAATTAATTAATTATTGAAGGTTGAATAATGTCATAACTTTTATTCAAACCTTAAGAATCTTATACACAAAGGTAGGAGAGAATTTACATCTTATAATTTTCATATCATGCAGGACCTCAACAACAAAATTTTGTTAAATGCAGTAAAAGGTAAGATTGTATTCACATTTCTCTATCTTTTACATCAACTATTGAACAATTAATAATTTTTTGAGAACTTATTTAAGATATCATTGCTTCTGATGTTGTGCAGCATTTTCACCCTTGAAAATTAGATTAGGAGGAACTTTGCAAGATAAGGTCACATATGGTACTGAAGATTATCACCATCCATGTACTCCTTTTGTTTGGAACACTAGTGAAATGTTTGGTTTCACTAAAGGGTGCTTACCCTTGCATAGATGGGATGAGCTAAACAGCTTTTTCAAAAAAGCAGGGTAAAAATCAGTCCCCTTTTAATTTTTTACATTGGCCTTTGCCTCTAATTGTGTATAAGGAGTAAGGACTAAACATGTTCATCTTGTTAATATGGCAAATTAACAATTGTTTTTTGACAAGTTTAACATTAATAATAGGTATATTTCAGGGCTAAGATTATATTTGGATTGAATGCTCTTGCTGGAAAGTCTATACAATCTGGTTCTGCAGTTGGGCCTTGGGACTACTCCAATGCCGAATCATTTATACGTTATACCGTAAAAAAGAACTACATCATTCATGGTTGGGAACTTGGTAAGCATATATATGCTGCTCTTACTACAAATGCCAAAATAGCAAGTGACACTGGCACAATGAGACTAAATTTTTTATGTTAATCTTAAGGCTATCTTTATCTTTATCACAAGCCAGGACTTTCTGAAATTAATAACCATCTTTGTAATTATCAAATACTTTTAGTTAGAAGAAACAAAAATGGCAATTTTTCCTCTATAGAAGTAATTGTGATGCTGTATATGAAGCCATAAAGAACATAATCCTTCTTGCTTGAGGGTCTATGTATGTGGACTAACTATAATGAGCTATTTTTCATGGGCAGGCAATGAATTATGTGGGAATGGAATTGGAACAAGTGTTTCTGCAGATCAATATGTTTCCGATGTTGCTTCTTTACGACTCATCATTCAAAATGCATACAAGGGGATTGAGCCTAAGCCACTACTTATTTCACCTGGAGGCTTCTTTGATGCAACTTGGTTCAAAGAATTTGTAACCAAAGCGGGTAAATCTGTGGATGTGGTCACTCACCACATTTATAACCTTGGTCCAGGTAACTTCAACTAATCAAGATATATTATTACATTTTATTTCTCCAATTTCCATAAATTTGATTATAACTAAAACTTACTTTATCCCAAATACAGGAGTTGATGAACACATAACTGAAAAAATTCTCGATCCTTCATATCTCAATGGAGAGGCTAGCACATTCAACGGCCTCAAAAACATACTTCGAAGTTCGGCAACCTCAGCAACAGCATGGGTTGGTGAGGCAGGAGGAGCTTACAATAGTGGCCATCATCTTGTGTCTGATGCATTTGTCTACAGCTTCTGGTTAGTGTAATTCCCATAAATATATAAGTACAGGGTTCCTTATACGTGTTTTTTCTCTAATGTTATCATATATACACAACACAGGTATTTGGATCAACTTGGCATGTCAGCTACCTATGACACTAGAACCTATTGCAGACAAACTTTGATTGGAGGAAACTATGGTTTATTGAATACTAGTACTTTCATGCCAAATCCAGATTACTATAGGTACTAAATTTTGAATTTCACATTTTAAGAATGAGCAGCATAATTATTTGGTACAACATCATTCATCATTGTACCTGAGCTGAAATATATTGATATTTGTTTCATTAATTATGCTTGTCACTTTGGAATGGATCCCATTCCTAATAGAACATAAGGTTTTTCTTAAGGGGGTCTCATTTGAAGTAGATTGATTTATTAAAAGTTTATAACATTTCAGTGGTTTATCATTTATGTTTGTTTCACTGTTTCCCCTTCTTACAGTGCTCTTCTATGGCATCGACTCATGGGACGACGAGTCCTCGCAACTAGCTTCTACGGGACAAAGAAGATCAGAGCTTATGCACACTGTGCAAAACAATCTGTGAGTGAACTTTTCTATCAGTATGCTTATATAGTTAGACATTTCTACTTGTGAAATCTAATTTGATACTCTTGTTACAGCAAGGAATCACAATACTACTACTCAACTTGGGCAATAGCACCAGTGTTCAAGCCAAACTGGCCTTGAGATTTGCTAAGGTACCTTACGGTCGCGAAAAATTTAGAGAAGAGTACCATTTAACAACGAAGAGTCAGAACTTACATAGCCAAGTCATGTTACTAAATGGTAACATTTTAAGTGTAAACAAATATGGTGATATTCCTCCTTTGAAGCCTCTATATGTAGATCCATCAAAGCCAATAGTAGTTGGTCCTCTTTCTGTTGTATTTGCACATATACAAGATATTATTCTTCCAGCTTGCACCTAACTCAATAACAGTGTGCCACACTATGTGAAACTGAGAATTGGTTTCACTTGGTGATATAATATATAAGAGATAAAGTACATGAAAAATGTGTAATTTTTCAATTGCTGTCATAGTTCTGTTATTATTTTTTCTTTGGGTGGGGCCTAAAGCATTAGAATTTTAATTGGTTTCATTTGGTTCACAATGTGTACCATTCAGTTATAATGACAAAGTTCTAAATTTTATAATTTGAATGCGACATTTGATTCATTTCATGAGTTATTTTCATTTCTTTTACACGCTTGATGTTTAATTATTTCATTTTCCGTAACGAGATTAAGGTTTTGTTGTTGTTATCGATGCTTAATTGCTTGCCTAATGGAAACAATTTAATAAATGCGACCAAATAAATCAGTCTGGAGGTATGTATACATCATCCATGACCATTTGGCCTCACCAAACACCAACATTGTCAGAGAAAAATAAACTAAAAACAAATAAATATTGTATCAAAAGTTTGGTGAAATGTCAATGATTTAAATTGCTGGTGATTTGTATGGTTGAGATATGAACTCCAAGGATTGGTACACCAGAAGTTGGTAAGAATAATACAACAGATTCTTCACTTTCCAAGATTTACAACACTCCAGTACATTTTCATCATCTATTAAAAATATAAAATAAACTACAGCAACACAATAATGTACATAGATATTTATCTATGCTATCATTTCTTTGTCAAAGGATCCAATTTCTTTAATTTCTAGTGTGTGTTGAGAATAATCAATGATTGAACCATGGATCAGTTTAGCTCAGAAAAACTGCGGTTTATTGCTGGCAAGCACCAACCATATGAGGGTACTGGTCAATTTGGAGAAGATTGATGGTACAAATAGGGATACACATATAATGATTTATAAAATCGTGTACATGTACCATTAGTTGTGATTGGTCAAAAATAAAATTAATTATTAATTTTTTAATTTGAAAATATTTTTCCACATATGGAATAAATAATTGTACCCATAGTTATATTAATAATATATTTCATTCTAAATTAAAAATAAATATTGATTTAAAATTTTAAGAAATATAATGTTAATAGTAGCTTTGGTTATATAGTACCACATATCTTGAAGTTCGTTGTAGTTTGAGATTGTTGTGATAAAAGACAACAAAACCTCCTATTACAATGGTAAAAGCATTGTAGATTTGCAAATTAACAAAAAATGCAATATGATTGGGTCAAGTGAAGGGAAAAATTAAGAAAGTGATCATATTATTCCCATGTTTAACATAATGATAAAACCAAGGAACAATGGTAGCCAAAACCATTATCATCCACCCTTTTACAAGGAAAATTTTCTCTGCAGGTTCAGCATAATTATCTCAACTAAAAATAATGAGGAAAAAAACTAGTGATAAAGAAAAGGCATGGTAGAAGGGTGGTGATTTTTTGTTTGCTGAATCATTCTAGGAAATTGATGGAACATTGATGTTCTTTTCTATTGAAGATACTTGAAAAGTAAGCCACCATGTGTAGCAAAGAAAGGTGCAAACACAAGAGATTCAACAGCCATAAGCTTGATGAGGATGTTAAGTGATGGTCCAGAAGTATCCTTAAGAGGGTCTCCAATGGTGTCACCAATAACAGCTGCTTTGTGTGGATCTGACCCTTTTGGACCAAGGCTTCTTGCATGCTCGGATGCACCAGCCTGTTACGCGAAATATTTAATCATCATCGACTCTTCAAAAGAGTAATACAAATAAACGGTGGATAATGTAGTGATCGTGTATAAATCTTTACAATGGCAGTGGATAGATATTATGCTCAAGCAATTAATCATATACAACGTAATGAAATGTTTACCTCAATGTACTTCTTGGCATTATCCCAAGCACCACCAGTGTTGGATGCAGAGATAGCAATCTGAAAACATGGTACAGAAAAAGTGTAAATCAAGCAGCCAATAAAAGATACTAAGGCAACAAACAACAACCTATGCTTTGTTGAGCATTAGTGAAACAAACTTGATTTTTCAAAATAGAGTTTGAAGTAAATGTTTAATATTTTAATGCTTTCATTCTAAAAATAAGTTTGCAGTAAAACTCAGTATAAGTTTCAACCCAATAACAAAAGCTATTTTTATCACATCCGGTTATGGCAAATCAATTTTGCTATATAATTGTCAAACATGCTAGCAAACATGAATTCCAAATCATGCTTAGATCTTCAGGTTTGATTTTAGATGGTTCAATCATGCAACCAATCACGCACTTGATAATTCGGGGTCTATTAACATTACCTGTACACCAGACACCAGAGATCCAGCAAGGACACCAGAAAGTGTTTCTACACCAAAAAGGATGCCAACAATAAGGGGAGTAAGCATCACAAGAGCACCAGGTGGTATCATTTCTTTAATGGAAGCATCGGTGGAGATCTTGACACATGTAGCATAGTCAGGCTTAGCAGTTCCCTCCATCAAGCCCGGAATGGTATTGAACTGCCTACGTACTTCCTCAACCATCTTCAGAGCAGCTTTTCCAACACTTTTCATGGTCATGGCAGAAAACCAGTAAGGAAGCATGGCACCAACAATTAGACCAATAAAAACCTTTGGAGTCAACACATCAACTGTTGTAATAGAAGCTCGGCTCGCAAAGGCACCAAAGAGGGCCAAAGACACAAGGGCAGCGGAACCAATGGCAAACCCCTAAGAGATTAATGAGATATCAGACATCTACCAGGATAAGTGGTGCTACAATAAACGTCAAGAATAAGATTGAAAGTGAATGAACAATAAAGAAAATCCAAACCTTTCCAATAGCAGCAGTTGTGTTTCCTGCAGCATCAAGAGCATCAGTCCTCTCTCGGATTCTGTGACTCATCCCAGCCATCTCAGCAATACCTCCAGCATTGTCACTGATTGGACCATATGCATCAATGGCCAATCCAGTGGCTATGGTACTCAACATCCCGAGTGCAGCAACAGCAACTCCATACATCGCAGCAAAGCTGAAACTAACAAAAATACTAACTGCAATGGCAAAAATTGGAATAATGACAGATTTGTATCCCAAGGCAAGGCCAAAGATAACATTAGTAGCAGCACCGGTCCTACAGGAGTCTGCAACATCTTGCACAGGGCTGCAACAGCAGATCGAAAAGGTTAAGTCAGGGTCAAATGTAATGATGCACAAGCAAAAATGCAGAATATGATACAAAACTGTTACCTATATGCATTGCTGGTATAGTACTCAGTTACAAATCCTATAATAAGCCCTGCCCAAAGACCAACAGCTACACACAGGAATAGCTGCCTGCAAACCAAAAATAATCTCATGAGTCCTAATATAGGATAAAATATCATTCATTCTTTAACTAATAGGCAATAGGACAACATTGAATGGTTGCTTCACTGGAAAAGTGAATCCTAACTGAAGCTAATGAGACTTACCAGTTCTTGACATCTTTCTGCACTCCAAAATTGAAGATAGTAAATGAAGATGGGAGTGCAATCCAACTAACAATTGCAATCCCAACAGTCATAAACACAGTGGAAATGATGAGCTGTTTTTTCAATGCTGGTTCAATTTCCTTAACAGCCTTGATCTCAAAAAAGTCGGTTGCAAATAAGGTGGTAAGCAAGCAAACGAGGATACCCACAGAACTGATAGTAAGAGGGTATAACATAGCAGTCAACTCGTGATTCACCCCAAAAGAAGAGATGGAAGCAACGACGAGAGCAGCACAAGATGCCTCAGCATATGAACCAAAAAGATCAGAACCCATGCCAGCAATGTCACCAACATTGTCACCAACATTATCAGCAATCACCTGAGTGTGCAATGATTTTTTCAGACATAAGAAAGGATTAAAAAAGGGCAACCCAGTGCACAAGGCTCCCACATAATGGGGTATGGGGATGATGGATGTACACAGCCTTGCCCTCGCAAGTGAAGAGGTTGTTTCCAGGATTTGAACCCGTGACCACCAAGTCACAAGGCAAGCAACTTTACCGTTGCGCTGAGGTTCACCCACTACATATAAGAAAGGATTGACAAAGAAATATTTTAAACCAAAAGGCAACTATTTTCAGGGTATTATTCTTACAGCTGGATTTCTAGGGTCATCCTCGGGAATGTTCCTTTCAACCTTGCCAACAAGATCAGCACCAACATCAGCAGCCTTAGTGTAGATACCTCCACCAACTCTTCCAAAAAGTGCCATGGAAGAACCACCAAGACCATAACCAGTGATGGCCTCAAAAAGACCACCCCAGTCGTCACCGTAGTAAATCTTGAACAGGTTGATGGTAATGTATAGAACCAAAAGACCGTTTGCAGCAAGGAGAAATCCCATAACTGCACCAGATCTAAATGCTACTATGAATGCCTTCCCAACACTCTTTCTAGCTTCCAATGTGGTTCTTGCATTAGCATAAGTTGCAATTTTCATTCCAAGGAAACCAGAAATTACTGATGTGATGCCACCGAGCAGGAATGCTATGGTGCTGAAAAGGGCGGTGGCAAGAGCTGGCTTACAGATCTTAGTTTGATCGTAGGTGCAAGGGTGGTGGCTTGTGCTGAATCCTTCCACAGAGCCAAGGAAAATGAATATCAGGACAGCAAAAAACACCATGAAGATTCCCACATATCTATATTCGGTAAAAAGGAACGATGTTGCACCTGTTAATGTTCAAAAACAAATAAGTCAGTCAAGATGTTACCAAGCAATGATTGTAAGTTGAACTAGTACCAAGATGTTAAACTGTTAATTTTAAATATAAACTGAATAAAGCTAATAGGTTATGAGAAACAAATATCAATACATCAGTTAATAAGGTTAAGTTTTATGAAGAAAATTAGAGATTATTGTAGGCTATATCTTGCATACTTATAGGGAAGGACACAAGGAAAGTGTGAAAAGTGCACCCATCTAGAAAAGGGGACAACGAGCTCCAAAAATTAACCAGTGTACCCCTTTTATCTCTGAAATGGCAATATCTTGGAAATTCAAGTCTCACACAAAGGATCGGAAACCACCCAACCCAAACCAACAGACAAGTAAACACCACATATACTCTGCTCAAAACGAAAGATCAAAGACGATATGGAATGTAAAAAACGTTTAACTTTGTAATAGAAACTTATCATCAAACTATATGTATTGAGTCATTTTCCACAACTATGCTGTGATGTAAAATAATGTTGTGAAGCAAAGGACATAGCATAAGAGTACCAGAGGAAAAAAGCACAAAAAATAATGAAAGTAGTTTTCATTGCAAATTACTGTAAAATTTGGAAGTGTGGGTCCAAATTCCACAACCAATGACAATCTTTTAATGATTAAAAAATAATATAGTGTTCAATTCATGTCAAGTCTAGCTAGGTAAAAAACGTTTCAAATTTCTTGAAATTTAAAAAATTATATGAAATAAAACAGAGCGAAGTTAAAAATTACACTCGGTTACACAGTACCAAACAACCAAGTCCAAGTACAAAGGTTGCAAAAAAACCTACTTTCCAACCTGATAAGGTTCACCTTAAACATAAAATTTCAAATTAAAAGCTCTCAAATCAAAATTCAAACAAGCCATGCCGAACCACAAAAAAACACATACCGAGATCTACCCACAAAATTCAAATCTACACTTCCATGATAATTTCAATTCCTTAACTATTTTTTTAAAAGTTAGGAGAGAAATACAAATATCTGAACTCATGGGTTGATCTAAAAATCCCAAAAACACAAACTTTTCAATAAAACAAACAACAACAAAGAACAAAGTTTCAATTTTTAGAGATACAGAGAAAAAAATATAGACCTTCAGAGATAGCATTTTGAATTTCGGCGCATTTGGCAACAACGTTGTGATCATTAACACCTTCCTCTTCTTCAATAAGGTATTCGTTGTAGCCATTCTTACTAGCAACGTTGGGAGAACTCTCTCTAGAAGCAGTGACCTTAACTTTAGAGACAATAAACCATTGGAAAAGTGCGAAAACGATTCCAATAACAGCGCAAATAGGGATCAAAATCTCGGTTCCGAGATCTGGGAGAATGGTTGCACCCATTGCTTAAATTTTCTCTCTTTCAGTGCAAAAGAAAGAAAAGAGAATGAATGAATGAGAAACGAGAATGAAGTGATTTGAGTGGAGTAAGGGTTTTATATATATATTTATAATATGAATGATATGGTTGAGATGAATAAGAACTTGTGTGGTTGAAAATATATTATATTCACCAAAAAATATGAGATTGATAGGAATTTCCTAATTATGCCAGATCTGATTCCAAGTACACAACATTTCTCAATTCTCACCTATTTTATAATTGCTCAAATTCCTTATTCATATTAACTGTCCAAATAAAGTTTTATTATTTTAATTACATTCTTATCTTCTTAATCCTTATATGTATTTCATTAAAGTTAGTAATTCAGACATTGATTATGTAGTAGAGTATTTTACTCTATTTTATTATAAAATATGTTATAGAAGATTTTAAAATTCCTTTTTATAAACTATTTTATTACCAACCAATATCCAGATTATTAATAAAGTTAATATAAGATGTATGACATAATTTTTATATTTTATTATTTTTAATATCTCTCGTTAATAACTAATAAAAACTTTCATATAATGCTTTTATTTTTTCATGAATACATCATTACTTTTTTTTCATATTTTCTCCTATCTTTATCTTCTATCTTTCTCAACTCAAGAATAACACACAATATCACATAAAAAAATATCTAAGAACTCTCTAATAATCTTTATCTTCTTAAATCTACATTGTTTATTTAGTTTATATATTACATTTTTTATACTCATACACTATATATGATGGATTGACATACATGAAATATTGGTGACACACTAGGAAATTATAAATTCAACTTTTATTTATAAAAAAATAAGTAACAAGTGACCTCAATTTTATGTTGGGTTGCTTTTATTTTGAATTGACTATTTTTTAAATGCAGTTTTTGATAGTATTATCATCATTTTAGGCAACAAAGGTAATTAGTTTTATTGATATGTGCAATTTAGTTTAAATTATATTATAATGAGGACTATTAGAGTTCTTTTTAAATATAATATTGTCATGTCCTATTTTAATCCTAACTACAATTAAATTCATCATTACCAATTTACCACCGATGATAAACTTTCTATTTTCTATTTTGTTTTTTTATTCTATTTTAGTTAGTATGTATAGTTTACTTATTTCAATATTGTTTTGTAATATTAAGTTTAGTGAATATACTCTGTAGTCTTTTGAAAAAATGATGGGGGTAATAATTTGGTCCCGCAAAAATATATATTCAAATTAGTATTCATTGATTGCAATACAAGTCAAATATGAGTGTAATATTTATGTATTATTAATGGAAATATTTATAAACATATAATATAATACATACATTTATTTGTATTACTTAATACTTATATTTAATAATTAATGATTAAAAATAAATGACCGATAATATAGGACATCGTAAAAGTCTTTTATATTATTAGTACATATATTTTGATATATTATTATTGTATATATTACATGCTACCTACTTTAATTGTTACTTTAATAGTCTTTCTATTATGTGTAATTTTAGGAAATCAATAAATATTCATTATTTTCTGGTCATTTTATCTTATTATTATACACAAATTACCGGAACAAGTTCTTTGAAATTGGAATAATATTTATTCAAAATATATTATTTTATGCTTTACTTATCACCTTTGATAATTAACCCAACTTATATATATTATCTTAAAATTATAATTAAAATATGATGGGGAAATATATAATAAAATAGATAGAATTATTTTCCCAAATAACCAAAGTAACTTATTTATTTACTAATTTTATGTAATTACTTAAAAAGACTAATAAAATATATGTGGAATTTTGTGAGAAAACATATTCAATACATCATATTTAGATATCAGTGATTTTTTTGGTGTTATCTAAAATAATTATTTAGAGCTAATTTTTTAATATGTTATCAGTATTTATTGTTTATTGGTTATTTTTATATAAATATATACTCATACAAGTTTTTCTATATATTGACTTTGATAAAATATAAAAGGAGAGAAAAAAAAGATGAGTAGAGAGAAGTTAAAGATAAATATTCTCTTTCTCTCATAGTTTAGAATAGAGCATGGGAAGAGAGAGAAGAGGATAGTGGTATCCATATATTTTGTTTCTCCTCTTGAGTAGAGAGAAAAGAGAAGAAATGGTTGATAGATCTTTCTTTTGTCTTTTTTATATTTAAAACAAAATAACATAAAAATCCATTATAATTCTACTCTCTTTAGTTAAGAAAAGAAAATGAATAGAGAGAAAGATGTGAGAAAGACACTTTGAGGAAAGAAAGAGGTGAGAAATATAGTAGATTTTTCTATTGTTAGGTGCACAAAAAAGTAAAAGAAAATGATGAGAAATATGCGTTTTCTTATGTCTTTGGTTTGTTTGATCGGATAAAAAAGAAGAAGAGAAAAACAATATATTTTTTAAATATCAATAATATCATTGGAAATAATATAAGATAAAATATACTAATTTTTTATAGTTAGTAAAAAATAATATATTTAAATATTATGATATATATTATTATGTAGTTTTTAATCAGAAAAAAAATGTGTGCAGGTGTAGTGTATAACTTTATGTATATCAGGATTAACTTAGGATAATAACTTTTATGTACAGAGTCCTATGAAAATGCTAGTTTTACTAAGAAGTTTAAAATAATGAATCAATATTGTATTATAAGAGAATAATTAAATATGAATATGGAATAACTTAAATTCTCTATTTGAATTTTAATCTACTTTCATTTTGAATCAATTAATCAACTATTTCTTATTTCAAGGAGTGGTGACTTAAAAAGGAATAGTTTCGAAGTTTAAGTAGATTAATTAATAAAAATGAATTGAAATTTAATGGTAGAATTAGAAATAAGGAATAATTCCTTTCTCATATATTTTCTTTCCATACAAGTATCAAATTATACGTGGCGACACAACATAAAGAGGGGTGATATTGAGTGGAATTATTATCCCTTTGTTGTAAAAATTAATGTTGTGAGAAATGGATAGAGTGGTCAAACCTCTAATCAAATTTAAAAATGGTTCTGATTTATAACTTTAATTAAAAGGTGTTGAATTGTTTAAATTACAAAAATTCATGTTAGTCTGTATTAATTTTGGTTAAACTGAAATAATTTAGAAAGTAAAGTGAACAATTCACTTGAAATAAAAAAATGATATATTACTTTAGTGTTTTGTTTTAATCTTATCCAAAAAAAATGAATATATAATATTTCAATATAATTATTAATTATATATAATTTTACATTTATATATAATTATATATTTATAGATAATTATTAATTGTATATGAAATTAATGATTTGAAAAAACGATTTAAATGAGTTAAATCTAACATAGTATCTTTTCTTTTTTAGTATTCAGCTGGAGTTTCATGGTCAAAATTATAGCGTAAAGACCAAATAACCATCAACCCCATCACCCATTAATAAGTTGTATTAAATTGTATAACAAAATTACTCATTCATTTAAAATTTTCTTTTATTCAATTGATTAAACTATGAAATATAAAATATGAGTGGTGTAAACTTTGGTTTCAAAAAACGTATAATGACATTTTCTCATTTTCTTTTATGATCTCTTCGTGTCATTCCTTAAAAAATAAAAGAAACAACTCAACCAAGTTATGTATTCCACGTCGAGATAATAAGATACATTTTTTCTTGGCAGTATTTTTTATAAGAAAATGTTTAAAGTCAAGTGGCATAGTATTTTATTACCAGATATTCATATGACTAATTAATTTCATAACTTCATTTATACTATTTATATTTAACTTACGTGAATATGAATAACTCGTTAAAATAATAAAACTGGCAACAAAATATTTTAAATAATAGGTATAAAGCTAAGATACAAAAAAAGAAGAAAATGTAACCCAAACAAAAACCTAAAATAGGATTTAATTACACTTTAAACTAAAAAAGGTACTGCATCTGGCTTTTAATACTTGAGCATTGCATGCTATCAAGTATCAACACATAAAATGGTGCCAATTTTATTTAACGACCAAGTTTATTTCATGCTTAATGTTGATATGTTATTGATCGTCATTGCTGTTCTGGAAACTATAAGTAGATTGAAGCCACTTTTTACATTTGTTTTTTAATAGAGAAAGTTTTTGATAAATTATTAACCATCTTTTCATGCTCACAAGCAATAAATTGTTAAAATTGATCCTGAAATTCAACTCAGAAATTAAATCATAAATAAAGAATTGTTTAAAACATTATATATGTTTTGGTTCAAAATCTCGATCAAATATGCCAGGTGCTAAGGAACTAGGCTATACTTAAAAGCTGGGTGTGCAAGACTTAACCAAGGCTTGTCCTTTCTACTACTTAGTCTCATTTTTTGTTCCACAGCTTTTATTTTTATATTCTTTAGTTAATTAAATCCTTTAATTTGTTATTCATATTGAAATTGATGAGGAGCTGGTCATTATACTAGAATGTGTATGTTGTTTTAAGCACTTATTTATTTTCTGTGGCAAACATAGTTATAATGAGTTTAGATTTTAGAAATTAAATTTCTTTTATTTGAAGTTGAATTACACTGAGTTTTTTTATGTATTCAATGTATCCTCTTGTCTTTTTTAGTAAATAACTAATCTTTTTCAGGGTATGTGGAGATCCCTCCAAAAAGCGTCATCATCCATAATCAAATCATTGACCTTTTAATCATCTTGAAAATTTAATAGAGCTTTATACCACTAGATCAACATATTATTGATGAATTACGTTGAGTTCTACCAACCTATATAGAAACACTACCTTATTTTAAAATGTAGTTTGTTATTATTATTAAATATGAATAATAAAACCTCTTAACTTGAATCAATAATTTTATATAATAATGTGATAACATATTTATGGTGATATTATTTATTTTGATGGATAACCTTTCCTTCTTCAAACAAAACTCTGGTCGATGATATTTCGTTGTCATACAGTTGCAATGAACCAAATCACACATTTACGTTAAGGCCTACCACCAATTATATTGGCACTCAAGTGAGAATGGCCCTTAAATATATTGTCATGAATATATTTAACGGGAATGGTCTTTTTCTTTCATAAGTGGAAAGAAAATGAAAGTGAGAGCAAATAATTCATTTCAATTCCTATATAATGATTAATGCAGCACAATGTATATAAATAAAAAATAAATGGTACCAACTTTCAACTCGTGTTCATTGAATCTTCATTTGAGGTCCACTCCATTAATTTCACACTCAAGAGTTATATATGTAAATGAGAATTTTTATTATTCAATTAATAGTTGTTAAGAAAAATAATATATTATCATATTAACCCTTCTACTTATAAGAAAATATCATATGTTACAAAATGATATTTTACTTGTTCATGTGTCACAAGTCTTTGTATAAAATTCACGGTATGTTATTATATTGGGGGAAAAGAATGAAAAGATGTGCATAGCATAAATGCAAACCATGATTATTCTAAGTATATATCATCATTCATTAGCATACTATTTCTCTACCACCATGATGTTTACACCTAGACAGTTAGTTATGTCGGTGCTACAAGTGGTGCCAATTTAATGACAACTCAGTAACATCTATACACTATAGTGATAATATATAATATATAATATATAAATTTTATATATTATCAATATATGTTTTCTATTTTAATAATATAATTTTAAGATCATAATTAATTATACCAAATAAATTGGTTATATGATACCGATAATGCACCCATCAAATAAATAACCACTCATTGATATTTCACTACTATCATTTGCCTGCCAGATCACTCGGTGAATTTATTCACCACCATATGAAGACAACATAACCAAACATTCCAAGCACCAAAAAGAAAAATAATATTTATTCCTTAAACTAACGTCGTTGTTTTCCAATTAATTACTTTGTACTAACATTGTATTGTGTAATACATTCCAAACCAATTGGAATCTATATGTGCCAGGAAAAAGGTATTTAAAATTTTGTAATTTAAAAATAAATGTAGTTCTGAATCATTGAAAAAATTAGTGTAATGTCATAGTCTAGGCATAGTAATGGATTCTTCCAAACGGATGAGGATCACCTGTCTCAAATTGGTGTCCTCAATCCTGTCTTAGCCACTTGTATTTAGATATATGTATTTAGTAAATTATTTTTATAAAATTAAATTAAATTGAATGATTATTTTTCATTTGTTTGCAAATACTGATTGGTCAAGGACACCGGGA
Organism: Lupinus angustifolius; assembly: GCF_001865875.1. NCBI lineage: Eukaryota > Viridiplantae > Streptophyta > Magnoliopsida > Fabales > Fabaceae > Lupinus > Lupinus angustifolius. The sequence continues at coordinate 1,952,208 of NC_032009.1, read as the reverse complement.
CAGACTATCCCCGTTCCTTCCAAACATACTAAACTAATATCATTCATGTAAATTAAAGAAATTGAATATATATTTTATAATATAAAAGTATTTTATACAATGTATGATCCTTTATGCCTTAACCATTATCGTTTGATATATAAATAGATTTTAAAATCTATATTGACAGTGTAAATTTTTTTATACTGTCAATATATCATTCATCATTGATTTTTATTATTTTTATTTGAGAGTCAATAGTAATTAATAAATTAATTGTGAAAAATTTGTTGATAATATAAAAAATACTTACGCTATCAGTATATACATATTAAATTCATATAAATATTAAAAAAATGCTTTAAAGTGTCAATAATATCAATGACCATATAGTTGGTGAGTGAGCTAAGATTGTGCTGTCATGGGATGGTGGAGGGTATGAATGGGACCACATGTTGATAGCAAAGCCCATGTCTAATAGGAAGCGGTCTCGCAAAATTGTATCATTCTATGTATCATTATATATGATCAGTTTAAAAAAATATTTAAATTATTAAATATTTTTTTGATCAATCATAAATATTGACACGTAAAATAATAAACATTTTAAGACCGAAGATATCTATCATGTCGTGTTGTAATTGTTTTATTAGAATTTGTGAATTGTGATTGGAAAAGAATAGATCCAAATTCCTCATTCTTTGGGATTTATTATTGTTGCGTTTTTAAGTTTTGGTTGGATGAGGCATCCTTCGGGATCAGATCAGGAATTTTTTAAGAGTATCAAACGTGCAATGTGCGAATATACTTTAATGGACTCGGGTGGGAGTGTTCTTTTCCTATTCAACCTTTCTTTCAAAGAGTTGGTAGTTGTCGTTTAATCTTGCCTTATACAACTTTTGTGTATTAGTAAATGAAAAAAAGAATGTGAAATTTATATAACTTAGTATAAAGATTTAGATATACATTATATTATTCACGATTCATTTCAATTATTTTTTTTATAAGAGTCAATAATAAGTAAATATAAATGATGTATCATATGATGGCAATTTTTTTTCTCTTGAAAATATTTGTTTTGAGCAAGTATAACTTAATTACATTCAATACTCATATTTTTTACAACAATTCATTCACATTTCACAAGAGATGTCAATGTAATTACATTATTTTCATAGTATGAAATACCTAATGTTGTGATATACACATATAAATCATGAGTTGCTTGTAGTATAAAAAAAGAAAAAAATGTTAGATATAATCAGGAAAAGTGCATACAACCTTCACAAACTTTAGGTTTTGTAAGTAGATAATATTAAGTATTTTTTCTTCCTGATTATTCATTAAACTTTATTTATTGGTGAAATTAGTCAACACATAAAGATGATATTAAATTTCTAACATGTCAATAAGAAAATGTTGTCATCAAACTCATAATAGTAGCAATAATGCATGTTAGTTAGGATTTCTTTTTGTACTACCAATAGTGTTTCCTCGTCTTTTTGGGTAAGAAATTAATCTATTTCGGGATTCGTGGTTGTCCCTCCCAACAAGTGTTGCTCCAAGAATCAAACTCTCAACCCTGAGCATCCAGTGAGACATTACATCACTAGACCAACTTTTGTTGGTATATTAGTTAGGGTTGATGAAAGTAAGAAATCATCGTCAAAATATAAATTAATCGAGAAGAAAGTGATAAGTAATATTCATAGTTAAAAGTGAACAATAGAATAATATTTATATATTAAAATAAAATAATAATTGTAACGCCCCGAAAAATACTTCTAAAAAACATTGCGGAAAAATGGGTAAATTTTTTTTCTTCGGATAAAGAGGTTGTATAAAATTGTTTCCTTTTTAAAACCTTCCTTTTCTGAGACATCACTTTAAGTAACTCAAATGCGGAAAATCAACTTATCGTTATCGAATGATAACTTACCCTGATTCACAATTTCCTGAATAACACAATTCATATAAATAGTTAAGTCATCTTTAGTTCATACAAACTAAATCAACAAAGGCGGAAACTACAACGCCACTAACATATACCAAATCCAAAAGAAAGGGCGGAAATACTAATCATCGCCAACAAACACTAAACAAAGGCATGAACAAGCTGAAGCCGTCCTTGCTTCAAAAGTCACAAAATGATAAGCAACTCCTAGTGGCTAACTCCAAAGATAGGGTATTGCCTCTTCCTCAATTCCTCATGCCCCCTCCTGGAACGTCACGGATGAGTAGCTCCAAATCCGAGTACAGCTGTCTACCTGACGAGTACACGTCCAAAAAGCAAGCAATAGAAAAGAAGAGAAATAGAGAGAGTAAGACATCTAATGAACGTAAATTCATTGACGGCGTGGACTTACTCAGAATATTACACTCAGATATGAAAAACAGTTCATATATATATATAACATATTACATTATAACTCATCAGTTATTCTCGTGGAGTAATATAATCAAACTCGTCAATTGTTCTCATAAATAATTGTCTAATTCACATGAGTGATATAACCAGACTCATCAATTGTTCTCATAAACAATTATCTAATCAACCTA
>NC_032009.1:1948981-1949570 GCF_001865875.1 Lupinus angustifolius | reverse complement strand
ACTATTTAATTCCAACACCTTGGATACTTTGCTTTTTATTTTCAATTACGGCGTTACCACAAAGTAGTTTTTATATCACATACTAGGGTTATTACATACTCAATCAATCAATCCAAATAGTCAAACACAATTCCTATCTCTCGCCCACTATCCCTCGCCCAAGCGGGGACTAGTCGCCCAAGCGACAATTCATCTTTAAATCTCAAATAGACTGAAGCTTTCCTCGCCTAGGCGAAAGTATTATCGTCCAAGCGAGAGGGTTCCAGAAACTCATTAAAATTTTGGAATTTTTTTTTTTGCCCACTCGAGATTTTGCTCGCCTAGGCGAATTCCTGAAAAAAAAATTCTTCGGCGAGTCGAGTTTTTGCTCGCCCGGGCGGACATTCGGTCGCCCAGGCGAAATCCCGGAAAAATATATATATATATATTTTTCGCCCAAACGGATTTTTGCTCGCCCGGGCGGACTTTCTGTCGCCCAGACTACTGGGATTTGGACAGAATGCTAATTTTTGCCATTCTCAACAATCAAGACACATTCAAACATGGTTTTTCAACCACCTGCACTCAGAAAATTTTCCAACAACATTCA
>NC_032009.1:1880049-1948881 GCF_001865875.1 Lupinus angustifolius | reverse complement strand
TCATGAGATATTTGAGAAAGTGATGGGAGATTTGCCTTATGAAAGTCAAATCTCTCATCCCAATGCGAAATGGTCACCCCACGGACACGTGCGATAACCATTCCGAGTATTATTGGCCAATACTCGATCGGGTATTTTAAATCGCCTGATCCTAATATCCAATTAGAATTTCGGATTTCGGCATTCCGAGTGAAAAATATTTAGAAAGTATGTATGAGTGTACTCAGAGTCTATATTGACTCAAAATTAAATTACGAATCCAACGGCGCGATCGGAATTCGATTCCGAGTTACGGAACTCAAAAAGACACTTTTTGAGCCGTACCGGGCGGATTTTGGCCCCGACAGTGGTCCAAAACCGACTGTCTCCAAAAATTACCAAAATTTACCACAAAATCGGAAATAAAATTTCAAGAATAAAACTCAACTAGAGTTTCGTCTAATTCCTTACCGATAATTCCCAGAAATTAATTTTCAGATATATAATTAATGAAAATATTAGTAAAATCTTATAATTCAAACTCGTAAAATTCGCGGTGTTATAATAATTATATGACAACCAATTTCACTAATAATAAAAGTTTAAGCAGTAATTAAAAAAAAAAATCACAATAATTACTCCATATATATTAATATATACATAGAAATGATGATGGTAGGAACTAGGAATGCAAGACACACGTATTGTTGAAAGTTTGGGCATTTTTTATTTGGTAGATGAGATTAATTAACATGTGGTAAATAGGACGCTGGCACTTACGTTATGCTGAGTAGATACAAAACAGGGTTTCAAGATAACAGTTGGTATTAAAATAACTCCTTCCTTAAACTTTAAAAGGGATATATACAACAAAATAGTAAAAGAATTACAACATATATTAATTAATACTTAGTAGTAATTAATCCTTTTAGATTGCACAAACTTTTGTTATTCCAAATTATTACATTTTAAATTAGCACCAACAAGAACATATTATATCAATTGAAAAAGTTAAATATATTTATATTTTATTTTTTAGTTCAATATCGTTGACGTATAATATGATTTGAGACATATTTTAGGACAAACATCCTTATTATTATGTCAGTGTGTTACAAATTGATTGGCTGATGATATGTTTGAAGACTTTGTATGGACTTGGTTTCAGGAAAGTCACTTTGTACGTTTTTTGAGCTGATCAAATATTGGAGTGGACATAAAGGGATAACCTTTATCTACTCTGAAGAATATTGAGTGAAGAGATTATTCAATTCACGTCAATTAATCCTTAGAACCTTTATCTACTCTAAAGAATATTGAGGGAAGAGATTATTCAATTCACTTCAATTAATCATTTGTTTGTATCAAACAACAATCTCTATCTATCAAACGTTAATCTAAAAGTATAATACTCTACTAGATTTTCAAGATCGAGAGTTCGATTCTTAAAAATGATACTTCTTGAGAGCAACAATTACAAACTCCAAAAGTGATTAATTTATTATAAAAAAATATGAAATAATACATTTAGTAGTACAAAAACAATAATTTCTAACTATAGGTAGAAGATTCAAGAATGATAGGGTAGTGTAGTGAAAGTCAAACTTTGATCAAGAAAAAAAAATAAGAATAATTTCTATTTAATCCTATTTTTCACTAATTTATTTTAGTAAAAATGAATAAATACTTTAAAGATGGTAACGAATCTTAATTTTTTTCATCGGCAGCAAAAGTGATATTTAAGTTTAGCTTAAAATAATAATTAACAAATGATGCAAAACTAGATATAATTGGACTAAAAACTAAAAATACATAATTTAAAATTTATATTGAAAACTGAATTTAACAATGAATAGATAAATAAAAAGTGAGAAAGGTAAATAATAGATAAGGATAAAATTCAAAAGTAGAATATAAATACGTAGTAATTTTTTAACAAATAAAACATTAAAAAATATATGAAATGGATAGAGTAATTGAGAGACACGATATAAACTTTATGTAACAAATTTCCTTTAAAGTTCAAACTATCCTTGTGCACATTATAAATATTTTCCTAATATAATATTCTCTAGCACCTTTTGGATTCTTCCATTTGATTGAGACACTTTGATTAGAGACTAGTAGAACTCAACCATATTTAGTGACTTATGGGATCCCAATATAATTGGGTTTTAAGGAGTCTAGAGTTTAGTTTGATTTCAGAAATAATATATGATTTATATTTAAGGGCGGATAATGATAAATCTAACCCAGTCCAATCATCTTATGATTGCTCATTCATCATATTTGTATATATGTTTATTTAATTGTGTAAAAACTAATAACATATCTTTGGTGGATAGTATTATTAATTCTATAATTTTTTATCATATATACCTATATGATTTCACATGTCAAATTACATACATATAATAATAAGTAATATAGAAAAGACTTTATTTAAAATGGATATGTATTATATTTAATCGGGTCTAGAATCAGGTTTTGATTCAAATGTTAACCCAATCAAACATTTGGGGCTTGGGTCTAGCGCTATATCCAAATTAAAAAATGATTTGACAAACATTTAGGGTTGAATTAAAGATAAATTTAATCTACCTCATTCTGACCCATGCTTTGGTGACAACATATTTCAAACCCACAATATTTACAGGTACCCGTGCGGGTAGCGGTTATTTAATTATAATTATATAATTTATCCAATATTAAAAATAATTAGTACATGAATAATAAGACATCTATATGATAAATTTATAATCATAATCAAATATGTATAATTTATTATGAAATAATAATGAAGTATATGATATATAATATTAAAATAATAATAAACTATAATATATATAAAAATTGAATTAAAAACTAAATTTATAAATTCATAAATACCCAATGGGATAGGTATTATAAAATATGTTTTCACAGATAAGGGTCCAGTATTTTTGTAATCATTTTCTTCTTTTTCCACTTGATAGCTTATTTTTCCTTGCTAAATTTTTTTCACTTGATAACTTGAACTCTTAGTCTGATTATTATTTATCATCAACATGGTATCCGTAAATTTTATCCCTCCAACAAGGATATGAAATAGAAGATAGAAACTCTCACAACTTATTCCACAATTACTTCGTGTTTATCCTACTCTCTTTTTCACTACTAGCGTGTTGGCAGTTACTCCGTGTCTGCCGACCCATGTTTTTACTTTTTAGTATTGAATATTTAATTTTTATATATTTCATTTTAGAGAATTATATCACTTTTTCGTACATGATATTATAATTTTTTTTGAAAAAATGAATTATGATATTATTAAAAAATGGATTGCTAGTTTAATATATTTAGTGGATGTAACTTCCTCTAGTGATATTATAATTTTTTTTTGATTAAAATATAAAAATAAATTGTGATATTATTAAAAAATGCATTGGTTTTTTAATATATTTAGTGAATGTAATTTCCTTAACATCCATTTATATTTTTTAATTGTATGAATAAATATTATAATAATTATTAATTATAAAAACAAAATAAGTAAGTAAAAATTATACCATGTAAGTAGTTATAATATGTTTTGGCTTTATATTTTTACTATAATAATCATTATGCACAAAAATTTATAATATATGTACCAAGAATAATTGATAGTAAAAAGTGTAGTTTTATATATGAGTAAGGCATTTTGGTAAGCGTTGGGCTTTACAGATTTTATATGGGCCATCTAAGTGTTGTTTTTTATGAGCTCTTTCTGGAAATTATATTGGGCTTAAGCTTGGATTTGCTTACAAGTTCATCTATGTTGGTGCCTATTTTCCTATTTTCTTTCACACTCCATATTTAATTCAATTCACTAAACTCTTGTTTTTAAATCCCAAAATATTATTTTGTTTTTAAATTCTGCAATGGTCATTATGTTCTAAATTTATAGACCCAACTTCATTAGTGGTAAGATTAGAAAACTCGTCTAGTTGAGTTACTAATGTGTAAAATTTTGCACTTTGATGACTCAAGTGAATAAACTGAGTCATTTAAAACTTATGTAATTGAGTCATGATGGTGTGAAATCTTGCAAATTAATGTATCATCTGAAACATAACTTTAATTATTTACAATTTTGAAACTGGGCACAAAAGTGCAAACTCCTTCATTCACCATGTACCCATGCATATTGATATTCCACTCCTATAAATCAGTTTGATTTTTCTATACATAACCCAATCATGCATATTTGCTATTTATTTCTTCAAAAACTGTATATTATGGTTTATCTCATCAAAAGGGAAAATAAAAAAAAGACCCCATTGGCAATCATTTATTACCATGAGGCTCTAAGAGTGACATATATTGATGTACAATTATATATAGAAGTTAAGAATAATGATGTTCGAATATTTACTAATCTTTATACGTGCTTATATATTTTTATACCGTATTGACATTTTGAGTGATGTTTATATTATACATAGTAAGTATCTCATAGTATATTTATGGTAAAGAAAATATTTTTTTGGGTAGAGTTTGTATAATTGGTTTAGAAATAATTTATTTTAAATCAATTTACAAGATAACTTAAAATAAAGAAATATTAATTAGAAAATGGACAAATTTTATTTAAATCGTTCTCTGCATTTTTTATAAAATTTATTTACATATTTACCGTTTTTGTGCTCATGTCCATATTAGAGAAAAGACGTTTATGAAGACATATGTATGTAGAGACAATCAATAAATTTTTGACAACATATTAAAAGTTTAAATGTAACTAAGATTTATTCATAAATAATAATATCAAAAAACATAAAATACACTTGTTTCCAAATATAACATGTTGGATAAATTTTTATACAAGTTTTTCTCACTAGAAGATTCATTCCCCAAAGTAGTGAATAATATCATTATCATTCATAATCATAAGTACCTTATGCAGAATTTGATGCCATACAAAAATCTAGTATCAATGGTTGGTCGGTCACAAACTCACAGTTACCAAGTTCTAACCTTTTTAGGACCATGGTGACGTGGTAACTGTCAAAATTACATTTTACTCCTCCTCCAAAAAAAAACATTGATTTTTTTTTTCAGGTTACACTTTCTACTATTCAATGTAAATGATAATTTCTTAGCCGTTCATTCATTGATCCAACAAAACATTTATGCTCTGCATTATGAGCGCATAGCCACAGATATAACTCACAAAACTATAAACCCCTCTTTCTATATTCCTACATTTGGTGCTTCTTTCTCAACCATCAACCCTATTTTTGATTTTATTAGAAATTAATTATTAATAATTATTGCTATGGGGAAAAGGAAACGGATTTCTGATCAAACCCAAAACCAGAGTGATCATCATCCTTCTCCTTCTGAAGGTACCCTTTTTCTTTTTTCTTCATATTATTGTTATTTGTTTGTTTCTCTTTGTTTTCAAGTGTTATTTTTAGTTTAAGTTGATGAGGATTTGAAGTGAAAAATCAAAACTTTTTTGTCTCTCTGAGCTACTTGAAAAGGTTACATTGATGGGCATTTGAAAAAAATGTGATACCTCTGCAAACCTTTATTTTTAAGGACTTGTTCATTCTTCTCTACTTTTTACAACAGAGTTAAGAAAAATCAATTCTTTTTATCCTTAATTCTAAGTGGGTTTACTAGGGTTCGAGGGTTTCTTTCATTTTTGTAAAGGTTTTTTCTGTTTGCAAGTTTTGATGGCTTACTATTTTATTTTGCATGACCAAAATGTGTTTGAAACGCTTGTTTAATTTTGGTTGTTCGGGTTTTCCTTGGGAATTCAGTGGAAATGGAATTGTTTTTAATAGATAGTTTTCCAAATCTAAGATGAGGAGTAATGAGTGTACATTGCTTCCTTTTTTTCTTCTTTTGACTTAAGTGATAGTTTAGGTAGTAAATCTCATACTCTGTATGCACATTCTACATGCTTATATGCTTTACATGCAATTGGCTTTGCCTTTACTAATTTTTCTGGTTTGGCTCTTTCGCATTAGCATCATCGATCTGCAGGTGGTTTAGTTTCACCGGACCTAGATCACATTTCATATCCTTTTGCTATGATTTATGCAGACATTCGGGGATTGAGATTCTTGACAATGTAAGAGTGTGTCAGGTTATGTGTCACAAGAGCTAAGTTACAGTTAAGAATTTGGAATTTGACGTAACGTGCTATGACTTGCATGTTTATGGTTTTGGGGAGTTAGGAGTTGGTTAAAGTGTTTCCAGTTTCCTACAACAACATGATATATGTACCCATGAATTGTGAACCTGATGATGATATGTTGCTTATGTTACCTATGTACAGGAAATTAAGAAACAATCCCTCTATCTTATACCTTTACTTGTTTTTAGTTTGTTCTCCTTCATGTGTATAATTGATCTTCCATATTACTTCACGATTTCCGTGCATTTTATGAATATTGCAGAAGCCATTCAATGCTCTTCCAACATGGAACTATTGTCAGATGAGGTTGGCTTTCTTCTCCCATTCCTTCAATGGCATACTGGAAATTCCTCTATAAATTACTGTTTTGCTTTTATCATTCTTATTCGTTTTCATCCTTACATCACGGGTGATAAATATGGTCATCCATGAATAAACTCGTACAGATACAGAGTGTACACTTTTTCTTATCTTTGAAAGTTGTATGGAAGTAATTCAGAAGCATCCATTGCTTATTTTTGACCTCAATTGTACCAAACTTGATAAGATTGACTTCTTTGATTTGTTCCTTTTCTTTGTTTCCTCCCAGAATCCTTCACGTTCAGCCAATCCAGGTGCACTTGCTCTGCCACGTATCTTGGATTTAACAGATGGGTCTATGAAGCTTGTTAGTACCCATCCGACAATGGGACATCATCATCAAAGTCTTGGCCGTTCATTATTTTTGAAACGCTCACGGCATTACTATGGCCACCAGTATTCCCAACGTAACTCCGCCAATCATGCCTATGCATCTTCTTCTCGTGGCAAGGGCGCATCTTCATACGATGATAGTAGGCTTTCTTTTAAGCTGGCTTCTCAACCCAACTCACAGTCTAAACAACATACAGGTGTGCCTTTAATGCTTCTTTCGTGCTTCACTAGTCAACTTTTTAATTTTTTACTAGTGTCTGACTTAGTTTAGATTGTTTATGTTTCGGAGGAGAATTTCACTTGAAAAATTAATTTAAGTTTATGATGTCTGTCTCCTGTCACTTATTAGGAAGGTTCGTGTTTTGATACCAGCATTTAATTTACCGGAATACTTTCTATTTTGTTTATGCTTTCCTTATCTTTTGAGATATCATTTTGTCACCAGTTCAGTTTCTCTACTCTGGGAGATTGGTTATTATTCAATTCTTTTTTCTTGTGCATAGGCCAACTGTTTATTTTTCTTTATTTATTTCCAGAGTATAGAGAGAAGACATTTTCCAGGCCAGAGAGAATCCGGTCGAATTCCATAGGGATTGATGCCGTACCGCTGGATGTAGTGAAGTTGGTTTGTGGGATTTGTCAGAAGCCACTGAGGCGGAAATTTAACTTTCTGTCCAGTTCAATGACTCACTGCGAGCTTTCAGTTGTGGCGGTTTTAGTCTGTGGTCATGTTTATCACGCAGATTGTCTGGAGCAGAGAACCAGCCTTGAAGAACAATGCGACCCTCCTTGCCCTATGTGTGCAGATTTACTTTTGCAGGCTCATGACTCAAGGACATGAATAGTTTCCAAGTGGATGAATATTACAATTTGGTGTTGATCGTCATCGTCATCATCACCTACGAGTGGAGTTACGGAGTTTGTGGAAGATAACAATGAAAGATACTAGGTCGTTTGCTGCAAATGGACTATGAAAAGATCTTGTTGACTCTCAGGATCTTTATATTATGTGTAGAATTTGTATTAGTGAGAATGTGTAGTTTCTTCTGTGTTTTTTCACCAATGGGTGCATAGGTGATAATGATATATAGAAACTTAATACTATAGTTGCTTGAGTTATAACATATAAATTGTAGTAGCTGTAAATGTTTCAGAATTTCAATAACATGCTAATTGAAATAATTGATCAATCTCTATCCTTCATAATTATTCCGTATTTTTATTGGCCATTTATGTTGTTTAATTATTGATCAATAATCACCCTTATATGCTGCACTTTCCTCTTGTGACTGTTCAATTTGAATATGCTCTTGAACAAACCTTTATAATCCGCGTGAATATTTTTCCCCAAAAAAAGTGTATCGTATATTTTTAATCTGTGTGAATATTTTTTCCCAAAAAAGTGTATCATTCTATGTGTCAATGCATATAATTGGTCAAAAATGTTACATGGAGCTGTCCAATTTGTCCCTTCACCCTTTTAACCATAAACTTCTGTGTTCACTTGAAACATAAATATGGAGTATATGTTTTTGTATTCATGTCTAGCATATAATAAGGAATTAATCTCTTTGATTATCCTTTTCAACCAATATTACTCATAGAAATTAACATTTGACCTATTACAGTATGTGATGATTCAATGAAACTTTATGCCACAAGATCAATGTCTCATTGCTTATTACTCGTGAACTTAATTCTGAATATCTATTTCCTATAATTTTCCTTTTTTTTATATTCAAACTCACCCATCTAAAATATTTGAAGATGTTACTTGTACGTTATACTTATTATAATTATAAAAATAACTTTAGACACGGGGAAAATCAAAGCTTACAAAGTTCATTTAAAATATTTGTAGCATTGTCTATCTATTATCTGAATTTACATTTGTGAAAGAAAAATGGCATATATGTTTACTTTTTGTTTTGCATCTTCTATTTTTTTAATAAAATTTGATTCGTTAATATGGTTAATAGTAAAGGAAGTTGAAGTCTTCCTCTACGTTGAATCACAATAAACTTAGATATCTTGAATTTTTTGTTATTGTAAAAAATATCTCTTTATCTTAAGGAAATAATCTTTTTCGGAGTTTGTAGCTGTCTTTCTCAATAAGTGTTACTCTAAAGAATCAAACCATTAATCTTTTAGTCATCCTAAAAATCTAGCGGAACTTTATACTATTAGATCAATACCTTAATATAAAATTAGTGGTTAATGGTTACTTGGCTTGAAATATGTTTATAGTTTTTTATTAGACAAAGTCTTTATCATACTATCATATAGCTTTTAATATTATTAAGCCTCGCTTTCTAGCTCATTGAAAATATTGTTTTTTAAGTAAAAATAATTCGACATTCAATTGTCAAATATGCTAATGTGCACATGAATATTAATGAGTTTCATTATTGACACATCAAATTGTACACGTATTTGACACATCTTATGTACCGAATTTATTTTTATTTGTTTTATATGATCACATCGTTTTAAAATACATGAAAAAATATTAAATACCATATTAGTGTTTATATATAATTTTCAATAATAAATAAGATTGATAAATACTAAATGATGGTCACTTTTTAAACCAACATTACTATATGAAACATATTCGTGTGCATCATTAATCATTGATAAAGAGAATATGCTAAATCAACTAGTGTTTAGTTCAAACTTCAAACCATATATGCTTTTTTTTTCAAGTAAAGCCCTAAATTTGAGTCTTACATGTGGAAAAAAACAGAGAGATCTATTGAGTTAATCTTAAACCGTATGCCCCATTTGGCTTCTTTTTTATTTTCTCTTTATTTTCCCGTTTCTATTTTATATTCACTACAAATATTTTGTATCTGTCTAACTACATTTTTACATCAAGTATTTAAATTTTATATATTTTATTTTGGTGGGGCAAAATATATTTTGTATTAAATATACTTTATATTATAATTTTTATTAGGTGCACTTTATATTATATTTCTTTATCTTTATTTTAATTGTCAAATTAATGTTAGATAATAGTTAATATGTTAGTAACAATTACATATGATTATATATTTTTTTTGTAAAAATTAAATAGAATTAAAGAGCAAAATAGAAAAATAAAAATTACACCTTACACGATATTTTTCCTTTTATATAGATATATTCATAGATCATTTAGCTGAAGGTGATAAAAGATGGGGCTATAAGAAAATGGTGGTGGGCCACATTGGTAGTCCTATGTGTTGGTAATATGAATATTTTGTTTACCATGAGATTAATAAAATTGATGACTTAGTGGAAATTTTGTTAACATTGAATATTATGTTCATAATTAGAAGTAAAACTGTTGGTAGCCAGAAAAAAAAAACTAGGTGATGGTGGTAACTGTAATAATAATAGTAAGGAGTGGCTGTGACAGTTGATAATGAATAATTTGTTGGCAACTATCATTAATAAAAGGTTTACAACTTTTCTACAATGTAAGTAGCTAAGTATTTATATATATGGTTTGGCTATAGTTAAAAAATGCAACCCTTAGTACATTCGAAAATCCCATTTGACAATTACTCTAAAAATATCATGTAGAATTTGTCAAACCAATTCATTCTAATTTGATTATATAGGTTACCTTCTCCATATAGGTTTAATTCCTAAATTCATTATATTCGGATCCTTTTCGGTATAAACTCAAATTATGATATGTAATTTATTTCAATACTTCGGATCTTCATTTATTTTTAAAAAATATTCTCTTCCTTTAATGTTCTATTCAGAAATTATCGGTTGACATGGTTCCATTTTCTGCTCAAAATTTAATTACCTCCCTTATACAATTTCATATACTTTTTTACACACAGATTTCATATACTCATTTAGGAAATGTATATTTTGTTTATTCATTTTTCTCTTGAAGTGAAATTCAAAACTTCATTTCCTTTTAAGCAATTTGCCACATTATCATACATCAGCCCTTGCTTATAAGTGATGGTGAGGCAATGTTATAAGGCAGAGAGGGCAAAACAGTCTAAACAACTCTTTATAAACAACATAACCAATCATTTTCACCTATGTCAAAGAGCCAATCTTCCTAAAATATGTTCTTTTTACCATTAACGGTATTCTCTTACCTTCTTGTTTAAGAAATTAAACTCTTGGGTTCGTGACTGTTCATCTCAATAAGTGTCATTCCCAGCAATTGAACTATCACTTTAGAATCTAGTATGATCTTACACTACTAACCAACACCCCTTACATACATTTTATGTTTCAACCTATGCATGACTTAAAGTATCTTTAACTCCTATAGATAGTTAGAAAATACAAAGTTAATATATATTTAATAAGAAAAAAAATATATTTTCTCATAGTGTATGAGTTTTATATACTATCATTATATTATCTAATTCATGTTTAATTATTATTGATTTTTCTTTAAATAAAAGTAATACAAATAAATAGAGGATAATATAGGTAAATTTTTACATATTATACATATATCTAATTCATAATTCTAATTCTCAGATTAATAGGTAAACAGATGTATGCAATGGAACAAACTCTTGGGACAATGCCCTAAATACTCTCCTATAAAAAAAACAAGTGTTACAAAGAAAGCAAAGATTCGAATCTTGGAATTGGAACATTCCATCAAAACAACCCTACAGCTGTTATGCAACAAAACATCACACCCTATAAATATTCCAAGGCAATAATTCTACCCTCACACACGTTATTATAGCAACAAGTCTCTCCAAAAACCACTCTTCACCCTTCAACTTTGTCACCAATCATTTTTTCATCAACCACCACCATCACCCTTCTCTCTTTACCTCTCTTCCCCACCGCAGAAACACCGTTTCCGGTGGTAGGAACGAGATTCCATAACTGGGGTGCCTTGTTTCTCAAGAAAGATCACTTTTTTATTCTTCTTCTTGTTCTTCCTTTATTGTGGTGGGACATGGAGGTTTCGGTTCCATCACCGAGTAAATCGTTTGTGGAGAAGGTTTTTGGAGGGTACCAATATGGGAGTAGTAGCAGCCAGAAGAAGAATAATGGGAATGAGGCTAATAAAAGCCATGATGAAGATAGTGATGGAGGAATGGAGTTGATGGAGATTGGAGCTGAAAGAACCAAGAACGTGTTGATTCTTATGAGTGATACTGGTGGTGGACATAGAGCTTCTGCTGAGGCTATTCGTGATGCTTTTCAAATTGAATTTGGTGATGAATACAGGGTAATCATCACACTCATCCCTCTTGTTATTTATTGTTTTTCTCATTACTCAGTGTATCATAATTTAAGGTTTCTATCTATGGATCTAATATTGTTGTTGCTTTTGTTCCATTTTTTCCTATGCAGTCAACTCAAATTATGCTGCAAAAGAAAAGAATGTTTTTTTTTTGTCTTTCTCCTGTTTAATTTCTTGTTTCTTACTTCAGATTTTTGTTTTGTTCAACAATATTTTGGTCTGAAATATTTGAAGTATGCTTTTGTCATATTTTGCTCAAGGTCGCGTGGACTTTGTATTTACTCTCTTTTTTCTTGGAGCTATTTACCTAGTCTTCTCCTTTGGTTTTTTCTTATTTGTGTGGAAAAGGAATTCCATGTCTACATCATCCTCTTTTAGTTCCATCTTCTTCAGCAATTGAATAAAGTGTTTGTTCCTTTACAATTTTCAGATATTTGTTAAAGATGTTTGGAAGGAGTACACAGGTTGGCCATTGAATGATATGGAGGGACAATATAAATTTATGGTTAAACATGTTCAGCTATGGAACGTTGCTTTTCATAGCACTTCTCCTAGATGGATTCACTCTGTGTATTTAGCTGCCATCGCTGCTTACTATGCCAGGTACAATAAACTTTGATCACTACTTTTGCCATTAAATGATCCATCTAATTATTCCCCTATTGCTTATGTTCATTGTTTATATTCTTTTCATATGAAAGTGACTTTATGGACTATTTGTCATCATTTAATGAGTATTCATTTGCTAAGGAATAATGGGCATTTACTTTTCATCAAAGTAGCAATAATTAATTTCTGTAGCTGTAGGACTTTTCCACTCTTTTAGTTTATGATGGTGGACTTGTAATTTATTTACACATTATATTTTTGAAATTAGTGTCTTATAAACTGATTCATTTTCAGGGAGGTGGAGGCAGGGTTGATGGAGTACAAGCCTGATATTATAATTAGTGTCCACCCATTGATGCAACATATTCCATTGTGGGTTCTAAAGTGGCAAGGTTTGCAGAAGAAGGTGATTTTTGTCACTGTCATCACAGACCTTAGTACCTGCCACCCTACTTGGTAAGTCCATTGCTGCCTTTTAATTTTGCTTCAAAGTAAAGTTCTTCGGTTTATGTTTACATGCTCTAACCTTTAAGCTGTTTCTAGGTTTCATCCTTGGGTCAATAGGCTGTATTGCCCTTCTGAGGCGGTGGCCAAGAAAGCCTCACAAGAAGGCGGCCTTGAGGAGTCTCAAGTCCGCGTTTATGGCTTGCCCATCAGGCCTTCTTTTGCTCGTGCAGTTCTCGTGAAGGTACATATCGAAGATTGGAAAATATTCAACAACTTTGAATTTTATATCGCAAGAGTTCAAGTACTTTGCATTATAAAATAGGAAATTGTTGTACACATGTGAATTACTCTTAAAGATATTATAGTAGTTTTGGTCTAAGGGGAAGAACTCTTAAAATCTGATATTTTCACGTTGTTTTTGTTATAGGATCAATTAAGAGAAGAACTTGAGATGGACCCCGACTTACCAGCAGTTTTGCTGATGGGTGGTGGTGAAGGAATGGGACCTGTCAAAAAAACTGCAAAGGCTCTTGGAGAAGTACTTTTTGATAAAGAAACTGAAAAACCAATTGGGCAGATAGTAATTATATGTGGTCGTAATAAGAGCTTAGTATCTACCCTTGAATCTCTTGAATGGAAGGTGCCAGTAAAGGTAATTGACTTCACATCACTCCTTAAGCATCTAATTCTGATTAGAGTCAAATAGAGATAGATGATCATAATAAAATGGCAGCCACTTAAACCTTCTTTCTTGATATGTGTAGGTTAGAGGATTTGAGACTATCATGGCAAAATGGATGGGAGCCTGTGACTGCATCATAACAAAAGTAAGTTAACTAAACCAATTTGCGCTTTATGTGCTACTTCATCATATGTTGGCAATTAGCATAGACTCATTGGTTGTATGAAACTTTCAGGCTGGACCAGGTACAATTGCAGAAGCATTGATCAGAGGGCTTCCCATAATCCTTAATGACTATATCCCGGGACAGGTGAGAGAATAAAACGTTGTGCGCATTGCTATTCACTCTTGTTTTTTCATTCTATCCCTTATTGATTCTTAGCTGCAATGGTAACTGCAGGAAAAGGGTAATGTACCTTATGTGGTAGACAATGGAGCTGGTGTCTTCACCCGGAGTTCAAAAGAAACAGCAAAAATCGTGGCCGAATGGTTTAGCACAAAATCAGAAGACCTGAAAAGAATGTCAGAGAATGCACTAAAATTAGCACAACCTGAAGCCGTATTTGACATCGTGAAGGACATTCATGAGCTCGCGCTGCAACGCGAGCCATCAAACTTTCCATACATGTTGACCTCATCCTTTACTAGCCTAATCTAATTTATTAATTAACTTTGCATCTTTCAGATTAGCCTGTTTTTTCCATCAGGATTGACATGTACAGTTCACTACTAAGATCACATTATTCTTTATCCCAGTGACTTGATTTTACCATATTATCGACAATGCGACATACTGTGGTAAACAAGTTCTGGGTTTTTAGAGGCATGTTCATGAGATTTGTTTAGGATGTCCATGGGAGCACTAGATGTTATTGTCTGTAACAGTGTCACTGCAAGGTTGTTTAACTTCCGTACATTTCAGTCTAATGGTTTTTTCTTAAATTTTTTCCCTTGGAATTGTTCTTACTAGTTATTGTTACCACACAGCATAATATTATTACCATTGCTGTCATTTAGGTTGCTTAAAGTTGAGAAGCAATGTAAAACATAAGCTGATAATGCACATAATTTTACCTATGGTGCTAGAACAATGAAACTTGAAAGCATGACAAAAGTATCAAAAAAAACAAAAAAAAAAATACAATTTTCAATGACACATTTACCCTTCTAATTATAATGAAATGACATTATTACCATTAAAAACAAAAACAAAATATATATATTTGCCTCTCCATTAATGAAGAGGATATTGTTTACCGGCATTCATATCCAACACATTACACAAAAATAGTAGCGTGCCAGCTTAACAATAAAGTGCATGTCTTGTCTTGTTGTCTCAATTATTTTTTATTCCCAGCTATAAAGTATTGTTAAGAATATACAAAGAAATATCTGTAATGTTTCCATAAGGCGACAATTAGTGACATGTTACAAACTGTACTATCGCTTGCGTTTGATAATGTGTCGTGTTTTCTCTTAGTCAATTGGATACAAGGACACGATGGAAAATTAATAACAAAAAAAAACTAGAGCTAGCCAAATTCAATTTAATAAGATACAGGCATGTCACTACGTGTATATTTCTGGGTTCAATTTAAATTTACTATTAGAATTTAGGATTATGACGTCAGAGAAATAGAATAACTCTGAATGTGAGGACTACTACTTACTTTTAGGACTTGCTAGTTGCTACAGCTGCTCATTCAAAATAAATTTCAGGGCATTAATAATTCACATTTTTTAATTTAGTGCTTTTTTATCCCTCCTCCTTATCTAAATTTTTTTAGTTTAACTTGGAGAACTCCATTAATGATTTAAAATAGGAACTTTATTAGTTTAATATATATAATTGTCAATGTAAGGATTTATACCAAAACAATATATTATGTATCATTTATTTATATATTTTTTTAAAGTAGAATGATGGATGATGATTCAGTAACATCACGTAGGCCCATACATTTTCTCTCTTATTTTTAAACTTATGTAACAGAATATAGAAAGATAGAAATAGTCAATTATAAACACAAACTGTAAGAAATTTCTACAGTACATTAAAAAATAGGATAGGTTAAGGGTGAGTAGAATCTGGCCCTATCCGCTCATCCGGTATGACCTGACTCATCCTTTTTATAATCACACACTCATCATATTTTTAGGAACGGACATAGACCAAACATGACTCGACCTGTCTCATAATCAGTTATTCATCATGTTTTTATGTGTCTCTGTTCAATTGTGTATCAAGTAATAACACTTTTTCATTCAAAGTATCATTGATTCTCTACTTTTTTCATCACATGTACATGATTATCAATATATATACATATAAAATTTTATATGTCAAATTATATATTCATTAATAATAATAAGTAATATTAAGAAGATTTTATGTAAAATGAATATGCATTATAGTAATCGGGTCAAAGGTTGAGTCGGGTTTAAAGGTTGACCCTATCAATATTTATGATCGAGTTAACTTCGAATCTATGATCTAGTCCGAGTTCAATAAAATAAATCGACCAACATTTATGGTTAGATAAGGAACAAGCCTTAACCCAATTCATACTCACATGTGATATATGCTATCTATAATCTACTATATTGTGTGCCCATGCTCAATCAATTTTTTTTAGACAAATATAAAATAGAAAAACAATGAACAAATAGTAAGACATTGGAAAATCATATATATTGAAATAAAATATTATATTGTTTTTAAAAACTATGCTCTCTCCCTTTTCCTTAAAAAAAACATTGCCTATCAAACAAAGTTTTTGTTCAATTGGAACCAATATAAAATAGCAATAAAATTGGAACCAACCCAATGCAATTGGCTGAATTGATTAATATAAAACAGTAAAAAATAATTTTTGTTCCTGTTCAATCACAAATCCCTCATAATAATACTGTAACACTATCTGATTGTTAATTCTCAGATCCCATTCCAACAAGTTTTCATTTTGAGCATTTTATGTATCACGCTCACGTTCATTTCCTCTGATTTAAAGACATGGTATGAGAATTCAACTCTATTTCTTTCATTCAATTTATTTTCATTATTGGCAATTGATTGTAGTTGTTGATCTTATTGTTATTGCAATTGAAAGGTTTATCATTCAAGTTTTGTGGATGAAGATGGAGTCAATAGAGCTTGTGGGTGCCCTCTACTTCCTCTTAAGAGCCACATTAAAGGACCTGCTCCAGTTTCAGATCAAGGTTTTCAATTTCATTCATTATTATTCATTTTGATTTACACTTATATTGTTTGAGTTTTCAGAATCTGAGATATAATGCTATGTGTACTGTACAGATAGAACTGATATTGTTGATGAAGCTATAACCTTCTTTAGAGCCAATGTGTTCTTTAGAAACTTTGATATCAAGAGCCCTGCTGATAAGCTTCTTATATACTTGACATTTTACATTAATGTTGCTCTCAAGAGGCTTGAAGGTTGTAGAACCTTAGCTGAAGGAACTAAAGCTGTGATTAACTTGGGATTGGAAAAGGTTCCTGTCCCCGGAGAGTCTGGCTTTCCTTTTTCGGGCCTTTTTCCGCTTCCTCAATCGCATCCCGAAGCAGGTTTATCTCTTATTGCTTTACTTTTGTTCATTTTTTATTATGTTTCCTTCTTGGTTTTTAATCTTTATATTAGTTTGATGACTATTCCAGATCTTGGTACCCTTATTTATTAGTAGGTAGATGCATACAGTTTGCTTAATTGTGTCATGTTCACCTTCTATGAAATGTGATACATCATGTATTTCATGGAGTTTATTCATCAATGAAGATTTAATAGAATTGAATCTCTTCTCATGTGTTGTTTTTGCCTCACCTTAAATTCTCGCTTCACAAAATGAGTGTATTTATGCATTATCATAGTATCATATGCTGGAAAGAAAGTGGCTTCTATTGCCGCTTAATTTGGATCTTGAGTACACCTAACAACCCAAACAGGCATGTCATGCTGACAAACAATGTCGCAGCCCTGGGTTTCTAGTTCTATTTAGGACAAAGTGTAATCAAAATGGAAAAATGAAGCATTATAATTGCTGAAGACTTGGACAAATAGAAGAAAACCATTTCTAGTATCCATTTACCATTATCAGTTTTATGAAAGTAAGATATGAACATAACAGCACCATAAGCTAGATAGATATTTCACAAAATAGCTGCAGAGGATACAGTCATGGAATGGAGTGAATACAAATGCTAATGCATTGGTCATCAAAGATCTAAATAGATAACTAAAGGATGGAAATCTCTTATTCATAAATGTTCCTTTTTAAATAGCTCCACCTCCAGGTTTTACTTGATGACTATAGTCTGGCTGTTGTAAACTATATTTTGCATTGAGGGTGGCTGTGAGAGTCTTGGGTGGTTTGGTGCTCAGATATCAACTGAAAAACAAAAATAGAAACAAAAGGAAGGGAAATATTTTTTCTGAAATATAATATATACTCCTTGAATGAGTAAAAGTTCATGAGAATTATCTCTTCAGTTTTGTAACTTTCTGCATGGCATGCTATGAAGAACTTTCAGCCTGTATGTACACCAATATCAGTGAAGTAGGTTTTCAATTTCTTCTTTTATATATTTGTCCTCGAGCCATTTTTTTAATTAATTCAAGCAGCTTGTGCTAATTTTTTCAAAGAGCTGGTGATCTATCATCGATTGAACACTATGTTATGGTTTATGTGTTTCAGTTCAATATGATTTTAAACAATATGTATAGGTGCAATTGCAGTTGCCAGCATAATGGATGTTATTAATTACTGACTAGGAAGTTGTATACATATTTTGAGATAGCGCAGATAGCACACTGCTTAGTGACTATGAGGTCACAGGTTCATATACTGAAAACGGCCTCTCCGCTTGCACGGGATTAAGGTTGCATATATCTACCCTCCACATACCCCACCAAGTGGGACCTTGTGCATTGGGCATTTGGGCCGCTATTTTATTATAGTTGATGCAAGCTGCAATTCAGTGAACCGCTGAACCTGTTTGCAGACCATCTATATGTATTCTTATATTCTGAGCCTTGTGATTTGAAAAATGCAGAATTGTTCCGAAATTATTTGAAGCAGATAAGGGAAGAAACAAGTGGGAGGTTATTGAGCGTTGCATACAGACCCAACGGCACTCCAAATAAATGGTGGCTGGCATTTGCCAAGAGGAAATTTATGAATATAATTAGCCCATAAGGGCAATGCTTGAATCATAGATTGAGCTGTGAAAAAATACTCTTGAACACTGTTGAATATGCCAATAAAAATATAGTGAAGTCTTCATTGTCATATTATTATTCCATGTCTGTTTTGATGTTGTTTTATTTTTGGTCAAAATATATGTTTTGATTTTAGATATACTGAACTACTAAATAGTGAATAGTAATATTGATAGCTACGTAGCACCCATTTTCAAAATTGGTTTGCTTGTCACGTTTGATTTGGCCCCCACCATGAAATTGATAATTATGATTGGCCTAGGATCCCAAACATTTCTTGTATTGGTGTTTCTTATCATGCTAGTTGTGTTGGCAATATTGCAAAACTGCATGTATCAGAGCACACTTGAGTTGTTGAGTGTAGAGTTTGTGTGTAAAATAAAATAAAAACAAGGGTTTATTTATTATGTTTTAGGGGATGGGTTTATTTATCATTACATATTTAATGGGTTTAGATTATTATCTACTATATCTGATGATGGGTTTATACTCTTGCTATCACCAATACTTAGCTTATAAACTAATCAACTTTGTTTTAAAAAAAAATCTATCTATTGGTGTTTGGTATGTTAGCTTATTTCAATAAGTTAAGCCTATAAGCTTGCATATTGGCTTAGATTAGGTTAAGAAGATTGAATTAGAACTATATTCTACAAGTTGACTTATTTTATCTATTTCAATTCTTATTTTACTCTTATATCCCTTCTCATTTTTTATAAGTGCGATCATATTATTTTTAAAACATTGAAATTGATTTTTATAATATATTTTATTTTAAATTTGTAACCTATGTTATGAAGTAATAAATTTTTAAAAAATATAATATATATGAAAAATATTGAAAAAATAATTAATATAAACAAATAACTTCATACAATTTTCTGCATAAAAATTTATATTTCTACCTGATTCGACTGAAATAGGTTAGTTCTCAAACATAAATAAAATATTATAATCTCAATATTACAATATGAAAGTTTATAACCTTACAACTTATAACAAAAACTACAAACATAATATATAGCATATACCAAACCTACCCTTAATAGTTAGATACCATAATTTTATCTTAATATATTTAAATTATATTTTCACTGAATATCTTATTCCTACTATCATCAACTACTAAATTAGAATGGGCTTATTAGAAAAGAGTGAGAAGCCCAAATAGGCGGAAATAAGTGAAGAAAGAACTTTGTTCACAAAAACCCTAAAACAAACAGCTATATTACAATCTTGGGTTTACTCTCTCAAGCCACGTTCCGACCAAAACCCTTTCTCTCTCTCTCTCTCTCTCTCCCTCTCTCTCTCTTCCTGTTATTTTGGCAATGGAGGTTCAGAAAAACCAGTTACCATTTCTTCTTCAGGCTGTTGCTTCCAACATTCTTCTTTCTGCCGCTCAATCTCTCGCTTTGGTATCAATTCATCTTCTTTTTTGTTTTGTTTTGTTTTCATTCTTAGACTTTATAAACATTTTTATTCCATTACTTCACCAAAAGCTAACTAAGTAGGGAAGGTTTTTTGTTCAAATAGGTTTATCTGTTTCTATGATTTGCTTCAAACTGAAAGGTTTTCTTAGTTGTGTAACATGAATTGGTGTTTTCATTCTTCTTATTGTTTATATATTGTTAGCATCTCCAAGTGTTTTTGAAGTTCTGATGGTTAGGGTTTTTTACAATTTTGTTTCATGTAGATAGTTTAAATGTAAGTGAACTTTAGGTTCCTCATTTACTGTTCAAGTTTTGTTTTTTGTTTTTGTTTTTTATTTTAGTGCTGCTTGCCCTTGAATGCTGTAGTGTTTGTGTGCTACTGAATTTTGAGCCAATTATTATTTACTTTTATGCTTCATGTATTTGTGCTGTTAGTCGCGAATTATGAGTAGTTGTTATTCTATCAGTTGCTTTGGTTTTGTTTGTATTGACATACTAAGAAACCTAGAAGTAAACAGGGGTTTCAGCAAAAGATTTGGGAGTTGGGACAGGTGTTAGGATGGTGTGTGCTATGTTGGGTATTTCTGCTTCTGTTGGATAATCAGTTTTGCATTTTAAGCCGAAAAATTTGTCGTTTTGTGTTTATTTCCATTCTACGGCTAGTAAAAGGACATTCTCTGCTATTCATTTTTTCCTTATTTAAAAAATAACTCTCCAAGAAAGGTCTCCTAATCCTACTAAAGGAATTACCGAGTTATGGTGGAAAAAGAATACATCGATTCAAAAGAACAATAGCCCACTTGTAATTTTTTTATTTTGGTGTTTTAGAGACGGGCGTTCTGACTTGTATGCACTTCTTAGTAACCATTTCTTGTACTGTCTGCTGTCCAATTATCTATCTTGCTTAGGAGTTCTGACTTGAGAGAGACTGTTGTCAAGTTACATATGGAATTTGACAGCTATAATTTACATAATTCCTTCTTTCTTGAATATTTACAAAACTTCAAACTGCAATTATAAGTGTTATGCTATATTTTAGTCCACTTGTGTATGCCATAGATTTGTTGGTTTTTGGTCTACGTGGTGAGTTTAAAATAGAATATCCCTGACATTTATAGTCCATCGCATTTAATGTGGTAAATATTTTTTATATACTTCTGGTTTTTTCCTCCCAGATTGGATATGTGCTTAGTAATTTCACAATGTCAGTGCCACCAAAATTGACCTCAATGGAAGAAAGGTACGAGAATAAACTTGCGTACCTCATTTAAGGTAATATAGTTGTTTGGATATAGAAAAAATATTTATTGTGATGGATGTCATGTCCTGGTTAGGTTTCCTTTCGAAGACCTTTGTGGGAGGAAACATGCATTCCGTGAAAACAAGGATAGTGAAACAGATGACGACGATGAGGATGATGACGATGTACAAGATGAGGATGATGATGACGACGACGACGGAGAAGACTATTCAGGTGAGGAAGGGGAGGAAGATGCAGATCCTGAAGATGATCCTGAGGCTAATGGTGCTGGAGGAAGCGACGATGGTGGTGAGGAAGATGGTGATGATGATGGCGATGAAGATGATGAGGACGAAGGCGATGAGGAAGATGAGGGCGATGAGGAAGACGAGGAAGATGAAGAGGAGATTCCACAGCCACCCTCTAAGAAGAGAAAGTGATAATTATATTAGTAGGAAATTGTTTCCATGGGATGCATGAGTTCAGTTTAGTGATTAGAACAGAGAATTAGCAACCTTGTTGGGTAGACCTATCTATCCTTTTAATATTTCTAAGTGTTACTCTTGTGGGCTAGCAGTTATTATCTATGTTGCTTTGGAAAAGTGTTTTCAATTGTTGTCAATAGTCATGATTCCTGTTATGGTTTTTGCCATTAGTCATTTGCTTATTTTTTAAGTTAGAAGCAATTCTATTTTGGGTCATTTGATTGGACATGATTGCTCAATGTTCTTGAATATATGGTGTCTGAATCTTGGTGCTGTACTTCTGAGTTTCTCACTAAATATAGCAAAACCGTTTTACTTGTTACTTGCTCATTGTTTGTTCTTTAAAGGACAAAAAAACTCATTATTAAAGTACGTATTATCTTAAATTTTACAAAGAAAGTAGATGTTTCTCAATCAATGGAAATCGGTGGTTTTTAAATTATAGAAACATGATTTGACACTTAAAACTACAACGAGGAGTTGGAGCTGGTTTGGATACTTTCATGAGAAAGTTGTTTTCTAAGTGTAATTTTTTTTTGGGAACTTCCAATGATATTTTTTACTTTTTTGGTAAGGAATAAATTTGTGTTATTCCTTCCGATAAGTGTTATTTATTCAGTATTAATGGTTTATTGTTAAAGAAGGTATTTTACATTTACATTCAACAATTGTGAAGTTTTTTTAAAATATCAAAATAAATTACAAAAGGTATTTGTAATATAATTTGTTTGTATGATTTTAAAACTATTTAATAATAAATTTGTTATTAGTATTGCTTTGGCTTAAACGCATTTTTATTCTTTCACTTTTTGCTTAATTAGTAGGTTCATCCCTATTTATAAACTAATGCAAGCATAATGTGATTAAAAAGGTTATGACAAAATAATGTATGTATTTTTAATGTGAGTTTTATATAATAGTATTGATGAAATGAAATACTTTTGAAGTCTTTCGTTTTTTTTTTTTATCTAAGATTCAACTCGCAAAAAAATCCGATAAAAATTGATAGATGAGTAAATGTTAAGATCAAAATAACATTTAATGAGCAAATGAAGCCCAGCCCCCCACCACCTAAGACCAAGCCTCATCAAACTCAGTGCTCTCACTCCCATTCCTTCAATCTCAACCGTTCATCCTCCGATTCATGATTCTTATTCTCTTCAAATTTAGGGTTCTCATTTTCACCACCGTCATCCGCCATGTCATCTAATATCAACGGTCAGATCGTCCCCCACCCCTGCCCTCATTTGGCCGAGTTCCGCCGCACCTCCTCCAAGCCATTCCGTGCCCTCCACCACTGCCTCAGGATCAAGCCCCCCGGCGGCCGCGCCGCTATCCGCCGTGATCCTAATGAGGTCCCCTGCTGCGCCGCCTGTGGACTCTCCTCTCCTTCCCGCCTTTACGCTTGTATCACTTGCGCCACCGTCTCTTGCCACGCCATCACGGTTGACGGAGATAGCATCTCTCATGCGGCGGCTCACGCCGCTTCAATGCCGAACGGTCACCAGATCGCCGTTGACGTCGATCGTGCTGAGCTCTTCTGTTGCGCGTGCTGCGACCAGGTCTACGACCGTGACTTCGATGCTGCGGTGGTGATCGCTCAAACCACAGCGTGTACACTCGGTGGTGGATCGGCAGAAATCCCTCCATTGCAGCCGGAGAATCTCCGCAAGCGACGCCGTGTGAATTATCTTCCCTGGGCGCCGGATCTACGGGAACAGGCTCTGATCGGAAGCTGTTCGAGCCCGATCGATGGCACTACCGATGATTCATACCATTTTCCTCGTGGATTGCGCGGGTTGAACAATTTGGGCAACACGTGCTTCATGAATTCTGTGTTGCAGGCGTTGCTTCACACGCCGCCGTTGAGGAACTACTTCTTGAGCGATAGGCATAACCGCTATTTTTGTCAGAACAAGAGCAATGATGAAGGTGATAGTGGTAATGCAGGGAAGAGAAGTGGTGGTATCAATGGAAACAAGAATGGGCGAATATGCTTAGCTTGTGATATGGATGCCATGTTCTCTGCGATTTTCTCCGGTGATCGTGCACCCTATAGCCCCGCAAAGTTCTTGTACAGGTGCTAAATCCTGAATTGTAGTAGTTTGAGTTTTAGATTTGAGATCCGGTGACTACGACATTGAGTTGTACAACGATCTATATTTTGTAATATAATTTGTAAATTAATTGGATTGATTATGGTGCAACTAATCCTGCTCTGGGCTATGTTTTGATGAAGTGTAGCAGGAGGAGTGGAATGGAACAAAGATTGTATACCATTGTTTGGATGTTTAAGGATGGAATGGCAATAATAATGCTTTGCACTTTTCCATCTTAATTTTTAAAAACCAAACAATGGTACCCGAGTCTATTCCACTCAATTCCTTCTCTGTTCATTAAGATTACTTACTTTATTGTAGAGATAGAAAGTTTATCCCTTTGATTTTATTATTCTTGTTATATTTCAGTTGGTGGCAACATGCAGCCAACCTTGCCAGTTATGAACAACAGGATGCCCATGAATTTTTCATTTCCATGCTTGATGGAATCCATGAAAAAGTGGAGAAAGATCGCTGTAAGCCGCACAGTGAAGGTAGTGTCTTCTGATAGTGACATCAATTTATTGCAGTGCTTTACTACTAGAGTGTTTGAAGTGGCGTCTTTTGTTTGGAACAACAAATTGTTTTCTAGATAAAGCTGAATCTCGCCAGTCTTGTCTTGCATAACAATGGTTTGTAGGTTATTTTAACTTTTGTGGAGCTCTGGATTCTTTGCTGTTTTGTTCAAATCTATAATATATGTTTGTCAGTGTAGTCATGTCACGGTTTATGGTATTATTTCAATATTTGTGTTATTGCTATGTTAAGGGGTCTTCTCCAGTGAGAAATATGTAAGTTGGCCTAACTTACTCCCCTGTTTTATAGTCAAAGACAGTAAGACACAAGATGTGGCTTAATAGTTATGACTTATGAGAGAATTTGAAACCTTAAGAGCAATAGGACGCTGATCTCTGTGGTATTCGGTAGTAGTGTTGGATTGTTAAGAACACAAATCCTTTAGATTGTATGAGATTCATCTTTACCATGTCATTAGATGACAAGTCAATGAATTAGCCTCAGCATAATAATCATAGTTGCAAGTACAACCATGCTGACTATGGAAGATGACCAACAGAATGCCAATGTCTTGATCTCTTTAATGCCTTGTTTATTTTCTTTAAACATTCAAGATGATATACTATTTAAGATAACAAAGTTACCATAATATTTAACTGCAGGGCGAGGGTTTAGGTCTCTTGCTTGTTGCCCTAGGAGTTGACATTTGCTCAAAGCCTCAAACAATTAGGGCTAATTCTCAACCACAACCTGCTGGCTTGATGGTGTTAGCTGCTACATCCGTGAGTAGTAGTAAGTCAATTTCTCCTTAGCCTGTTCGTTTCATCATACAGGAGATTCTAGATATGATGATGCTAATGTTAGCTCCACCTTTTGCCATGTTTAGGTTCTAACTAAACAAAGCTTGTCCTATCCTCAAGAGAAGGTTTCGTTAGTTTTCCAACCACTATTAATGTGTTACCACTCCATGATTTTTCTAATAGCTCGCCTAGGATTTTAGCCTTGAATTTGTTTCTACCTTGGTGTGTGTTACATCACACATAAACACCAATTTTCTTTTCTGTCTTATGTGTACTGCATTTGTGCTTCCTTGGATTCATTGCAAGTTCATTTTCCTTCTTATTGTCAACTATGAGCATATAAATTTAGTTCTCATCCATGTGTAAAGTACGAATAACTAGTTCTCTGTTTATCAA
Source organism: Lupinus angustifolius (assembly GCF_001865875.1). Lineage (NCBI taxonomy): Eukaryota > Viridiplantae > Streptophyta > Magnoliopsida > Fabales > Fabaceae > Lupinus > Lupinus angustifolius. Next base: position 1,922,875 of record NC_032009.1, on the reverse strand, counting down.
TCACATGTTTTAGATTGGACCCCTGATTTTGGGGAGGACCTGCAGGATTATTCGAAAATATTTTCTGGTTTTAACTCCTTAGTTTAACATCAAGGACTACATTATTTTGTCTTCTACATTATCCTACTAGGAATCCTTTTGCTACTTTCTTTGTATGCTGAAGAATATAAATAAACTCATAAAGTTGCTGAAATGTAAAAGGATTTTCAATCTTAGGCTTTCTCGTGAATTGAAATCATTTGATTAAGGAAACATTTTGTGTGATCACATTTCATTGATGGTGCAGGCAGTGGTGACTGTTGTATTGCTCATAGGGTATTCTCCGGTATCTTACGATCAGATGTTATGTGTATGGCTTGCGGTTTCACTTCAACAACTTATGACCCATGCATAGACATCTCACTTGACTTGGAACCAAATCAAGGGGCCTCTACCAAGAAGGCTGCTGCATCATCCAATCACATGTGCAAAGGTGAGGCTGATTGCTCGAGCCAAAACTGTGGGACATCTACGCTGATGGGATGCTTGGAGAGATTTACAAGAGCGGAGAGATTGGGGTCAGACCAAAAGTTTTTCTGTCAGCAGTGTAAGGTGAGGCAGGAAACTCTCAAGCAGATGTCCATAAGGAAGCTTCCCCTTGTTTCTTGCTTCCATATAAAAAGATTTGAACATTCTTCAACAAGAAAGATGTCAAGGAAGTTGGACCGCTATCTGCAGTTCCCCTTTTCACTGGACATGTCACCTTATCTCTCATCATCGATCTTAAGAAGTCGGTTTGGGAACAGAATATTTCCTTTTGACGGGGATGAGCCCGATGCTACAAATGAGGTATCTTCCGAGTTCGAGTTATTTGCTGTTGTCACCCACAGTGGTAAGCTAGATGCTGGCCATTATGTGACCTATCTGCGATTAAACAATCAATGGTACAAGTGCGACGATGCTTGGGTTACTCGAGTTGATGAGAACATTGTGAGGGCTGCTCAGGGTTACATGATGTTCTATGTACAGAAGATGCTTTACTATAAAGCAAGTGATAAACAGGTTGCCTCATGAATTGAACCGGAGATAGTCCAAAATCACTGCTATGCCATGATCGAAATCATTTTTCACACTGATTGATATGCCATGGCTTTTCCATTCATACATGAACATGAGGAACCAGGGAAGAAAATATTATTTCTTCGCATTACAACTAGCAACTGTCTTTTTTTAGAGGACTTGAGAGTTTATTTATACCTTCAAGTTGGAGCAAGAAACGAGCCATAATTTTTTAGGCACTCCAACTTTTTGGAAACTTGAGGGTGATGCATTCCTTAAAAGTTGTTTCTGCTTTTTTCTTTTCTACCTTCTGCATTTCCCACCCTATTCTTTATCTTTATATTACTTCCGGATTCCATATTTCCCCCTTCTTTTACTGACAAGAATTTCTATGGGGGCTTATCATAACAATGTGAATCAATTTTAGACATGTTTAATGTCTTTATTGAGATTTTTTAATGACCGACACAAGTCACACAACTATGTACATGTTTAAGGTAAGTTCCCAAAAAATCTCATTACTGTATTTCCCACATTTATTTTTAAGCTTATTGTAACTATTGATCAAAAAAAATTATTATTTAAGCATACTGTATATATAAATAAAAATAATATCATTTTTTGTATTATGAAAGTGATAGGAATTGTTTATCGTTGGATTATATGAGAGTATCAATTGATAAAGCGTAAAGTCACCCAACTTTTTAAAATAATGTGATACGGTTCTTGCCATCCCTTCATAAACTTAACCTATCAAAATAAAAAACAAAATAATTTGTAATCGTTGAGATATGTGCTTATATTTTATTTAACTGATTTTAAACTGTCTAGCATTCATGACAATGTTTTTATAGTCAAGACAACATTTGTAACATGTAACCATAATGATGTTCATAAAGTTATGAGTGTTGAATGCACAAGATTGGTCAACTTAGTGATAATAGACAAAATTGTTGAAATTTGAAAGAGTGAGTGTTGTATGATCCTTTTTCTTTCCATAAGCATTTTTCAAGTGGTTTTTCAGAATTAGGGATGAGAAATGCTAGCTTAATAGATCATGCCATCATGGCATGTTTTGTAACATATCAGTAAGCCTATCATGTTATTTGTTAAAGGTTTTTTGTCTAAAGGTTTGCTTAATCTAGTTGTGAAATTATAGAACTCTGATTTGACCTAAAAGCTTATTTAAAAGCATAATGAATAGCTTTATTACTACATAAAGATACTTTTTTTTTCTTGGAAAAACTAGCTTTCAATTTTTAGATCAAGTTAACTTTTGATAAAATTAGTGTATTGTATATAAAATAAACATATACTAATATGACTAGTAAATTATTTTAGTATTGTAAATGAGTAATCATATATTCTTATATTAAATCTTCTTATTCATAATAAATTGATACATGTAACTTATAAATCAATCATTAATAAATAAAGTATCACCTTGTGACAAATATTATTTTCTTGTGAGTAGAAAAATTAATAGGAAGATATATCATTAATAAATTATTCGTGTATTGACTTCAGTGCCTTGCCCCTCACGAACACATGTTGGTTAAGGAAAAGTCTTTGTTTTATTGTTTCTTCCCACCACAATAATAATGGCATATACCATCACCATTCCTTTCAAAATCCAGATTCCTGACCCTACCTCAGAATATGCTTAGTTGACTAGTCCTCACCATATTCCGTATTCCAATTTCCAAATACTTACCTCATTCTATTGAATACCAAAATCTTAATTATCTACCCATAAACAACAAACAAAATATACTCCACAGCAATAATGCATTTTCTACCTTGATAATAATTATGATATCAATGCATTTTCTACCAAATCAAAGAATGTACATTACCTTCAACTTTATTGACATGTTTTCATGACATAGAGGTATAACAATCTCTACTCATGCAATTACAATGCAAGTGAAGAATAAGTATTATTACAAATTTACACCACTATAATTGTTTTCTTTTATGAGATTCACACAAAACAATGGAATTACCTCTTTGTTCCAACCCAAAATTCTAAATCACAAATGAGACAGTAAAATATTGGGACCATGTAAATGTAATAACAATTGTAACAGCAACCTTAATTCACAACCTTGTTCCTGCAATTGAATATTTTGTACACACACAAACACAACTAAAGTGAAGAACCCCACAAAATCTCAGCAACAATTGTGGCATATTCAGCATCAGAAACAGAAGCCTCTCTAACCCTTGTCAAAATCTCTATCTTGAAAGCTCTTTTCTCTCTCTGTCTCAACCCTTCTCCTATCTCCAATTGCACTGCAAATCTTGCCACACAACTTGCAAAAGGGTGTTTCTCCAAAAACCTCTTATGCTTATTCTCTCTCTTCCCTTTTCCCCCTTCTTCCTCTTTCTCTCTCTCTTCACCTTCATCATTATTCAACTCAATCAAATCCCCACCAACCTCTGATTTCTGCAATTCCACCAGCTTCTTCACTAAACCCTCTTTCATCATAGCATCCACTGTTTCCTTGCGACCAAAGTACCCAATTTCCAAAACGCAATCCAATGCTAAAACCCTAATTTGAAGCTCATTGGAATTCAATAAAGCAAAGATTTTTGGTATTTCACCGTTGGATTCAATCTCATCCACAAATGGGGATCTAATTAGCCTTATCAACGAACATAAAACTTCAATTGAATGCAAAGTACACATACCCATCAATGCTATAATCGTTGGACCCATTGAAACCTGACCCACGAACACATCTTTGTTGAACTGAATCAACGCTGCAACAGCTTCACCAGCATGCTCACGAACCCTTTTACAACACTTCGGATCAAATAGAATGTTCTCAAGAGAAGCAAAAATCTTGAATTTCAGAACCAGGTCTTGAAACTCGCGGTTAAACCCGTGTGAAACTCGTTCACCGAACTGAGTCAGAAGGGTGACTAACTCGTCCGGGTTATGATTCGGGTCACGGAGGGTCCGAGCGAGTGTTTCCACGCTCTCGCGGTGAATCCATGCTTGGATTTCTGTTTCTATTGACCCAGCGACGCGCGAGATGGAATGTTTGGAGACACGGCGCGTGAGGAAAGAGCGTAGGGAAAGGTGGCCGTTGGAACGGTTAAGAGTGTCGACGAGGGATTTAAGGCGCGTGAGGTGTTGAGAGAGAGTAGAAAGATTCGGGTCGGTAGAGAGAATGTTATCGGATTCGGTTTGGAGCTCCAATAAGGCTTTAATTGATGGTGAGTTGGAATTGGAATGATGGTGATGAACATGTTGTAAATCATGTGAAGCTTGTTTTAGAGCTTCTAAGACTTGTAACATGTGAGGGTTATTTTCATTATCATCTATTGAATTTGACAATAACTCATCCATGTTAAAGGTTTCAAGGAAAGAGAGAAGACAATAATATTAGAGAAATGCTTCCTTTGTCTTTGTTGTTATATTAGTTATACCATCACTTATATACTCAATGACACAACCCCAAACATTAACTAATAAATAAAACCTTCATTATCTTGGATGAGTTAATCTAATTGGTACTTTAAAATTAAAACATATTTGGACACTTTGAAAAAGTATGTAATTTAATTATTTGTTGTCAAACTTTTTTTATGTAAGGTGTTGAGACTATTGTGACATTTACTTATCCACCTATTTTCCTTATGCAAAAATGGCAACAAATTTAGGAGTGGTTAATGATCGATCGAGTAAGATGTATTTTTTATCTAGCTCTAAATATTAGTTGAACTAAATTTTAAATTTATACTCAGACTTGGATGGGAAAGTGTTCATACATTAAATATCGATTAAACTAACTTTTGAAATTAAACACAATCATAAACCTAATTAAATATAATACATTTTTCCTCCATTTTTCAACAAAATCTTACTAATATTAGTTATTTTTATGTATATATAATTTAACATATTGAATTATATACACACAGACATATTTTGTGAGTTAATTGTGTGTGTATATGATGGAAAAGTTAAAGAATTAATACGAAGTGTATTGCTAAATCATTTGCACAATAGTTTTATAAATGACTAGGAAAAATAATTGGAAAACAAATTTTAAAATATGAAATTATAACTAATAGGTTGCTGCAACAAATGCATTATATGTTTTGGGCCAAAGATAAGTTATTTTTTGTATTATTAAGGGTATTCCCTCACTCTATGGGTAATGAGCTAATCCCTTTCAGGATGTAAGATTGTTCCTCCCAACAAGTATTGCTCTCAGGAATCGAACACTTGCTCATCCTGGGGATCTAACATGATTTTACACTATTAGACCAACATCTTGTTGGTATAGATTAGTCATTACCTTGGACATAATTGAACAATCAAGTGTGTTGATGGATGCCCACACTCAATAATACCATCAGCCTTGACATGTGACCCCTTTAGGCCTGTGAATTTATTGAGTGTGTCACTCTTAGGCTGTGTTTGGTTCGCAGAGGAAAACGAAAGGAAAAAAAAGGAAGGAATGAAAATAAGTAGAAAGTGAGATGAAAAGTTAGTTGTTTGGTTTAGAAGAAAAATGAAGGAAAGAAAGTTATTATTTTTCTCTCGTGTTGTTTGGTTGTATAAAAAGTGAAAGGAAGGAATGAAAATAAGTAGAAAGTGAGATGAAAAGTTAGTTGTTTGGTTTAGAAGAAAAATGAAGGAAAGAAAGTTATTATTTTTCTCTCGTGTTGTTTGGTTGTATAAAAAGTGAAAGGAAGGAAAAATAATTATGTATCAAATTACATAAACACCCCCAACTAAAAAAGTTACATTTAAAACATTATTTTTACTATTTTATTTTTAGTATGTACTATCATAATTATTCAACTTTTTGTACACTTTCAAATATCTTAACTTGGATAAAATTATTATATCATGTATTCCACTTAAGGAAGACACAATCGATCTATTTGAAACATTTATAATGAACTTTGAGTATCTATTTTGTAAATCATGCAATAAAATAGAAATATTAAACACACTTGACATAATATATATCATGTATTCTACTCAAGGAAGGCACAGTCGATCTATTTGAAACATTTGTAATGAACTTTGAGTATCTATTTTGAAAATCATGTAATAAAATAGAAATATTAAACACACTTGACATAATATCAATGAACATAAAATATGACATTCATAAAAAAAATTGGTCATCTCCAATTTACATAGCTAAACATTACACCTTAATTACATATAAACTATGATGTATTTAATATCCACCACTCTATGTGATTCTCACTTGCAAAATAAAATGAAACATAACTATTAATTTAGCATGTCATACATGTAAAAATTAAGTGCAAAAACTATTGCAGCAACAACACAACATATGAACAATGATCCTAAACTAAAATAACAATACTATCAAAATAATATAGTTGATTATGTTTTGACTTCAAGTTGAAAGAGTTACTTGCAATAGAACATCCACTTGCAAGTTGAGAAAAATGAAATCAACAATGATGTTTAAGTCAACATTATATAAAACAGACATTAAAAATATAACATGAGATTAAACAACGCTAACCTTGTCTTTCAATTTCACTCTCAAGTTCGTAGTTTCTCATACATCTTCCATCATTCAAAATTCATGCACACCAATGCTAATGCTCAACCATACAAAATAAATTGGGTCACATAGATGTACCCCAAAAAAGTAAATGATGATAGACTACATCATTTGCAAATGCATCACATGATGTCCTAACTATATACAAACAAAAAGAGCAATAATGCAACTCTACTAGTTTATACTAGCATCACTCATGACTTGAATGAGAGCTTGAGCCCTCATTTGAGGAGGTACACCAAAAAGCTTACGTTTTTTTTGATCATTATCACATAAATAGTCATAACATTTCAATAGGTAATGGTCTGGTACTTGCAACTCTTCTAAAAGAACCCAAACATCATATTCAGAGTAATGTCGAGGTCGAGTCTGTTGAATCAAAGTCAACTGTTTTTCAGCAATTCCTATTTGCTTCTCAGCAATTGCAACTTGACGCTCAACAACATTGTGTAGCTTGTTTGAAATGGAATTTCCATCCTTCAATGCTTATGCAACAAACATAATTCATACATGCATTCTCTCATATTGAGCCTCCATGATCTCAACCATATTTCTCTTCCGTTTCGTACCCCTTGAAGTAGATGTGTCAGTTGAATGATTTGAATGAGCATATTGTGGACTAAAGGCATCTAGATTTGGGGGTGAAAATTGTTGTTCATCATTCATGCTAACATTTGGATGATGAATTTCTACATTTTCAGAACAATCATTCAAATCAATAGTTTCTTTCTCCCATTGTTTCGTCCTTTGTTTCGAGGTTTTTGCATGCTTCCTCGTTGCCCTATCAGCTCCATATAACTCCTCCAAAATGTCATAGTTCTTAATTTGCATTTTCCTCCATCTTGTTGCATGTGGTTTATCCTTCACAAACACATATATTTGCTCAATTTGGTACTGTAATAATAAACACAAACAAGTGATGAAATTAAAGAGAAAAAATGTTACTTACTCTAATCAAATCATTCTAAACCCTATCTTCAGCCTCAAATTTTCGAGTCATTGGATTCCATGCAAACCCGCTTAAGCTATGAAACAAGTCATACACCTCCGGAAAATGACCTTTCAATGTTTTCATTCTATTCTTTATATTATTTTTTGTAATGGTTGGTCCAAATTTAGATGTTAACACATTTACCATGTTGGTACATGCTTCTGATGTCCAAACACTGTCATATCTATTTCCTTTGTCCACCTCTTCAGTCATTGCATTCAACAACATTTGGTCCATCTCATCACTCTAATGCAAATTGTCTCTATTAGGTTGAGTGGAACGTGATGTTGTATCTGTCTCCTTTGTAATTGTAATACCTACATATCAATTTAAAAAAGCATACAAAACAAATGCTGAAAATGTTGTACTTGTTCTCCTCAGAAAGTATGATAAATTAAGACAGAACAAGAACAATGTTAGTAAAATAATAGAAGTTGTTTCTACATGACACTTAGTAATACACATTTCTACTTGATTATAACAGTTTTCACATGATAGCATACTTGTGCATGACAAAATATAATGATATACTACGAATACAATGTACTAATGTGTCATCAAAATTAATAAGCATTCCACATTTCCATAGAAACATTATCCCTTAAAATTGGTCCTTGTCTATAGTCCTCATCATGTTGTTGTATTTGAGAATTATCTACTTCTTGTTCAAGTAACTCACGATCTACTTCAACAATTAATTCGTCATCAGCATCAACCCCCATTAGGAAGTTATGCAAAATACAACAGACAACGACAATGTTTGTCATGACATCAAATGAGTAATGAGGCTCGGTGCCACTAGAGATAATGGGGAATCTTTTTTTTAATACCCCAAAACTTTGTTCAATGACATTTCGAAGTGAAGCATGGCGATGGTTGAATAACTCTCTAGGATTTTGTGGGCCACGTCTTGAGTACTCCTTCAAGTGATAACGAACACCTCTATATGGTGTTAGGATCCCACGTTTTAGCATAAAACCTGCATCCCCAATATAATAATTCCCTACAACAATTTTTATAAAATTATGATGATAAAAATTAATTATTATAATTCAAAATTAGAATACTTAGTTGTAGAAAATATTAATGATATACTACTAACCTTCTGCTATTGTTTAATATATATTGAGGTACATCACCACCAGAAGAAGGCTGGACAAGGAACTCATCTTCTAATGAAATTATGACACGTAAAACATTATGAAAGTTACGACTAACAGTCTATCCAGAGCGGTGGAAGTAAAATGACAAGGCAAATTTTTTCCAATTTTGACCTATAATGTGCAAGAATTTAGCAGCTTGCTCTTCCACTGTGAATCGTATAGTATCATTTACAATACCAGTTCCTCTTAACTTATGACATAGCAACATAAATCCTTCTGGTCCCATTCGTATGATGCCCCGACATCTTTCAGTTTGTACTAATTCTTTCATTAGATCGAGACGCCTACGCTCCCTTTCTTGATTTCTCTCATTTATTGGATTGTGCATATAAGATGACATCATTTGTAGCGCATGTAATGCATGGACAATATTACATAATAGGATCATAGAACAAAAACGCTCTCACCTTCCTAACTCTTGTCGGAAATGACTTAGAATTTGCATGTCAAGTGATATGCCATTATTAGTTAATTGTTTTACTTTGGACCATACTTCATTTATATCAAATTCATCACCAAACTCATCATGTTCAGTATTTGAAAATTTCATGTCTGTCACCATATTCCACTATTAAGAGTTAATTTAGTTAAGGTTACATAATTTTAGATATTAGAATGACACTTAAAGAAACAAGTTTTTATTATCTCTATTTACCAACTCAAATGTTGTTCTTCTTAAAATATTTTTTATGATTTCTCTAAATTAAAACCAACATGTCAAATTAAAGCATGGAGCAACTATAGAATTTAGCATTCATATCAACAATAGGAAAACATGACAAGTAATTTTTATAGTTTTACTTTGTAGGAAAAAAGTTTTGGTGCATACCTGATGTTCGCTATGTCCAACGATGACTTTTTGGCAAAGATCTAATCACACAAACATAGTTCTAATTAGTGAGATAAGATGGATGAGAAGATATATAGTTATATAAACTTTAAAGAAGAATGTCTATATTGTTAGTGTTATATATAAAGAATTTATGAAACTCTACCTAACAACTTAATCTATTGATAGACTTGGTCATTCACATGGTATTAGAACCTCTAAGATCAAGTAACCAAGATTTTAATCATTCTTTTAATAATAAAAATGTATACAACTTTAAGCCATGCACAGTTGCTAGTCAACTTTTGAAAAACATAATTTTTCTGCACAATGCTTTGTTTTAACGTAGATTTGATCAAGGTTGGAAATATGAGATGCAAGCAACAAAAATCCATAAATCAATATTATTGAAAATAGTAGATGGGTCTGTTTTACATTCGCAAGCGAAAAATATTATAGTTTTATAAAAAGATGTCAGTAGGTTGGTTGCACTTGCATTAAAACTTGTTGCATAAAATGATTATTCTCTGAAGAAGCAAAGGTTGGTACAAGTAATACTAAAATAGAGCCGCATCAATTATATCTTAAGAATAACTACATAGGGAAGAAAACAAAGCATCCTCAAAATGTTGTTAACTACTACGTAGGGCTTATCCCTTTTTACTTGAATAGAACATAGTGTTTTTATGTGGTCCAAGCTAAGAAATTTACAATATGGACAAACTAGAAATTTACAATATATGATAGACTATATATTCATGAAAGTGGTAATCACACATAATTATCTAAAATTCATAATATAGGCAACTCATTATTTGCCAAAGGGGTTTTCAAAGGCTAGCATCAATTAGAACAGCCAATAAAAAACTATACCTACAACCATGTATTGAGAAAGTTGTGAAACATATAAATTAAGCTCTAGCTGGTAGTCAATCATATGAACAATATCACACAATTCATAAACAAACAAAAAACAAGGATTCACATGCCCAAATAAAATTTATGAGTACCTAAGTTAAATTTCTATTTCAGACATTTTAACAAACACATAATGTGCATCATCTAAAAGATTTACTATGAAGTTATTAGGATTTGCATGCCCACAAAAACAGAATTTTGCAAAACCAATTCACTAACACATAAGGATTTAGATACAAGATATCTTCCCAAACCTATCTACCATATTCCTCCAATCTACACAGAAGAAATGATACATTTAACTCTAATACTCTCTACTATAGAAAAAGGAATGACTTAAAATCACATTTGCTTTCAGTATGTTGTTGTTATCATTACCTCTTCAACAAAGTAAACCAATTTTTCTACATCAAAACTAAAAAACTTATTATTTTTTAAATAAATAACTAATGTATGGTAAAAGAAAATACACGTGGACAGATTTTAAGGTGGACAAAATGTTAACGAAAAGGAACACAATACTTCGAGAAAACAATGGATCATCTTTAGAGGGAGATTGCATGAGATAAAATAAATAGAGAGAGATTTCATGAATAAAAAATAATCAAATAAATAAATAACAAAATAAAAATGGGGTTGCATGTAGAACAAGTGAGAAAAGAATTACCTTTTTTATTGTAATTAAAAAAAGAGAAAAAATGAATTACAAGGAGATTACATTTTGTGAAGCAAAGAATGAGAATGGTGCTTATTTTTTGAGGAAGAAAGAGAAAATAAGTGAAGAGAGAAAAATTTGACGAGATAAATGAAAGTATTATAGTATTTCCTTAAAAATTATGATTTCCCTCCACTTTTCCATTCACATTTGGGGGCAAATTTTTGTAGCATGGGGCCCACGTTTTTTTCCCCTCCCCTCCTCTTTTCCTTTGTAAACCAAACAAAGGAAAAGTTATTTTTCCTCTTATTTTTCTTCCACCCCTTTTCATTCCTTACATTTTCTTTAGTACCAAACACAGTGTTAAGCTTAGATACTTCTGCGGTATTTTATATTCGCTAAAGGTAGCCTATGCGTCTCAAACCCATGACACAAAGACTTATAATCATTGATTGCTTCGAGTCACAATCAAGCTACAATAGCGACTCAGTTGATGAGCTGAACAAAAGAAATCATCATTAGTGACTCAGTTGATGAGTTAAACAAAAGAAGTCATCATTAGCGATACTTCCTCTATTCCTCATAAGATTAAATCTTTATCTTTTTTATTTCGAAGAGAAAATATATGAGGGTGAGAAGTGATGTCACCATCCTCCTCCATCTTTATTTAATTTTAAAAAAATGGAAACAAAAATATAGGTGGTTTGTTGCAATGATAAGTGTTATGCATAAATCTATGTTAGAACTGGGCGAGCCATGTCTCTCGCTGCTGCTGAATGAAGAGTTGTGGCACCGACACTGCATGAACTAAGACACATGTTAAGACGAGGTTGGATATCCCTGAATGACGACTAATGACGAGGAAATAATACATCATTTATTTATGGCTTCCTATTGAAAACTACATCATTTATTTGAGGAGAGAGAATAATATTTTTTGTATTTTTTTTGTGTTTAACTAACGACTCAATGAATCTATATAGTAAAATATGATAGTCTTAGTGAAAAGTTCTCCTAAGACCTTGTGAAATTAGAAAATCATTAATTGAATTAGTTTTCACACATTTAAAAAACAAAAAAATCACTTTTGTCATGATTTTACATGTTTAAGATAGATATATGTATAGACTATCGAGTTGAAATTATTATAGTAATATTACTTTTTTCATTTAAGAAATTACACTTATCCATCTTATAAGAATAGTCAATATAATATATCTATAAAATTATGTATAATTTATGTATATGTAAAAAAAGAAATAATTCATATAGTTTTATTAAAACTCAAAGAGTGTCAATATAATTTACTCACATATATTTAAGTGATACTTGTTGGAACTTGGAAGGAGTAATCACATATCTCAAATAGGAGGATGCATTGATTCCTACAAAAAAATATCTATATAATTGAGGAATACCCTTATCCAAAAAGTAAAATTTTTAAGCTCACTTTTTATCATAATCATCGATTCTAGGAAAATCTGATAGTTTAAATTAATAAATGGATCTAAACCATTAAATAAAAAATAAGTGGGTTCCAAATATAATTAAATAGGTCACGTTTTAATAATTGAAAGTTGGCAAAATTGATTAAGTGACAGAGAGAAAGACACCTAGACAAAGTGGGAGAAATCCAATGGGAAAGAGGCAGGTGTGGCACGTGCTGTCGCTGTACTTGATTTGTTACGTTGTAACGTGAACCATACCCATAGCCATTTCGATAGCGATACCGATTCCCTCTTCTTCCTTTATATTTCAATTCATTATTGTCTTCACTCTCATTCCATCTGCAAATGCTTCAACCAATTCAAGGTAACCATGTTTCTCTCTCTCCCATACATTACTATCCATTCATATTTTCTCATCTCAACTATACTATATTCTTCTTTCTTATTTAACACTTACACTTATTCTGATCTCAATATTCTACCTAGATTCAACAAATTTACATACCATTTAAGTTACACTAATTATATTCAATCTCATGCTTTTAGATACACTTAACAAATTGAATTTGAAATGCTAGATTGTGTCAATTTGATTGGACCATATCTAAAATGGATAGTTTAACCAATTGATGATTTAATTAGTCAAACAAAGAGTAAAGCCAGATTTGGGGGAAATCAATAGAGATTTTAATTTCTGTTATTTTTGTTCACTCTGAAAGAAACAAATCATTTTCGACTTTAATTACTTCGAGATTTATATAAGCACAGTGACTGTGTAGTACAAAATAATATGTATTGGGATTCTTGAATGCAGACAGTTAGGGATTTCTAAGTTGATAAAGGGAAACAATTTTGCCGCTGGATACAAGGATGCAGGCCGTGTTGCGTCATTTGGTTCTTGCTTCCTTTGTCCTTTTCAGCTCCATCAAAGATGGGAGTGCAGGGATCACTAGCACTTTCATTCGGTCCGAGTTCCCATCTACAGACATCCCTCTTGACCATGAAGCATTTGCAGTTCCAAAGGGCTATAATGCACCTCAACAAGTAAATCTTCCGCCCCATTGCTTTTATTGTTTACTCTCTTGTATCATCTGATGAAACTGTGATGATGGTATTAGGCCTCAGCACTATTGAGTCTGGAATTGGACATGTGAAGCAGTTTTAAGTTATTTCTTTTATTTGTTAATGTACATATTGGTTGTCCGATCCTTCCTTAAACCTTGCGTATAACGGAGACTTTAAACCATCAGGTTTCTCTATTGGTTATATTTTCTCCAGAAATCACATACTATAGAATGTTCAACATCTCGTTATAGAACTTTTGTCTTTTTCAATAAGCAAGTCACCTAACACTACGAGATTAAAGATCCATGTTCAGAATTATGTATCTGCCACTGGAAGTATTGATACCATGGTTACATGAAAACATTCCAGTGGTAGATATTTTATACTTGAACTGAAATGATGTGGCCACTTGACCATGGCTTTTTGTCGTATCATTTTGTTCAAGCAAGGACATAATATCAATGATAAAATTATGATTTGCTGCATTGATTATTTCGCTGTAGGTGCATATCACCCAAGGTGACTATGATGGAAAAGCAGTAATTATCTCATGGGTGACCACAGATGAACCAGGCCCTAGCAAAGTACAATTTGGCACATCAGAGAATAAATTTCAAGTTAGCGCAGAAGGCAAAGTTTCAAACTACACTTTCTACAAATACAAGTCGGGTTATGTTCATCATTGTCTTATTGAAGGCCTTGAGGTAATTGCTGATCAGATTAGGAGACAAGATTTTTCATTACTGTCATTAAATCTGCAAGGTCAAAAGTAAAATAAATTGAGAAGCAACGCACCACCGGACATAACATAAGTTTTCATTTATCAATTCATCACCAAAACTTTTATTATTCTGATGGTGCCTTGTGTATAATGGTGTTTATTTGGTTAATCCAATGATTACCCTTTTCAGTACAAGACTAAATACTACTACAGAATAGGAAGTGGCGATTCTTCTAGAGAATTTTGGTTTGAAACACCTCCCGAAGTTGGGCCAGATGTACCTTACAAATTTGGGATCATTGGTTAGTTCTGTTTTCCCACGTTTCTATAACTAGAAGATGGCCTTTTGCATCTTTAATGTATACTTGTTCTATTTCTACTTCATAAAATATCTATCAGGATTTTGCTTTGATTTTTCATAATTTATTTATTTTTGTTCTCTTAAATAAATTATTGTATGTACATTGCAGGTGATTTGGGCCAAACATTTAATTCTCTATCGACTCTTGAGCATTACCTGCAGAGTGGAGCACAGACTGTGTTATTTGTTGGAGATCTTTCTTATGCTGATAGGTACCAGTACAATGATGTTGGTTTGCGGTGGGACACATGGGGCCGGTTTGCCGAAAGGAGTACAGCATATCAACCATGGATTTGGTCCACCGGAAATCACGAAATAGATTACATGCCTTACATGGTTGGGTTCTAACCTGAATCTGCATGTGTCTTGGCTATTCGTTTTCACTAACTCACTTATAGATTGAAATTAAGCCATTATTTTATGTGGCAATAAAATAATAAACCATAACTATGATTTTCATCTCCCTTTTTCTTCGCCTTTTGGAGTTAGAGGGTTCAAGAGAAATGTGCAGTTTTCTAGGTATAGCTAGTTTATCCCTTGTCTGGAATTATACATGATTATTGCCCTGGAAGGATATTTTATGTCTCCCAGCAACATATTCTTGTTAGCTGTTACATAGCAAAGCTTAATTGATGCATGCTCATTTACCTGATACAATATAGCTGACTATCGGCTCAATCAAAGTAGCAAACTATGATTTGGGCTAGTAATGTTCTGTGTTATATGCCGTCCTTTATATTTATACAGTCCTAGAGCAAATCCCATATGATTTCTTTAGAACTTTGTCAGTAAGAAGACAGCTTAAGATGTTCCAAATTTCAAGGGACAAATAAAAGTTTATTTTGTACAGAAAATAGTCAGTTGCTATTAGGTTGCTGAGTCCCAATTGATACCAAATGCAAGTGAAGTGAATATTCATGAAATTTTTTAAAACTAAATTGACCTTTTTGAAGTTTCTTTCAGTTTAAGACTTCAATTTTCTCCTGTGCCCATGTCGACTCTTTGCATTGAAGACTATAAACTTGCCTCTGATGTTGTTAAATAAATCTGCATGGTCAGGGAGAAGTTACTCCTTTCAAGAACTTCCTTAACCGATACACTACTCCTTATTTGGCCTCCCAAAGCAGCAGTCCACTCTGGTATGCCATCAGACGTGCATCAGCTCATATAATTGTGCTATCCAGCTATTCACCATTTGGTAACAAATCTCCCTATTATTACTTAATAATTTCCTGTAAATGTTGATGGACAGTTATACATTTAAATAGGCGCCATAATCTTAGTATCTTTGTTTCTCTTACACAAAACTATGCAAGCTTTACAGCAGTAAGTAGAAAGTGCTATTTCTCCTTCATGACAGAGTTGTCCTATTGATCACTACAACAACAACAACCAAGCCTTTATCCCACTAGGTGGGTCGGCTACACGGATCGAACGATGCCACAATGCTCTATCATAAATCATGGCGTATTGATCACTAATAAAGAAATAGAAATGAAGAATAAGTAAGTGTTATAAATTCAAGCACAAGGGTCCTATTGTACCAGGATACCAATATAAGCAGCAAGCAATAAATTTTCTAATAAGGAAACAGAAAACTGATGAAGAAAATCGATTTACTTTTACACCAGGTCTCAAATGCTGGTCCCAGTTGTAAGTTTGTCTTTAGGAATGGTGAGACCACATTTTGATGTTTCTAGGTCTTAAGAACATACACATTGTTATCGAGAGATGTTTCTGTGCCAGTTGAAACAGTCACTGTCCGTGGCGTATGCTTCTCAACTGCCAAGATTTGTTGTAACATATTCTTTTTTATTTAGGAGATGTTTCCTTTTATGATATTTTTTCAAAACACTGATATTTTTTCACAACACTGATATTTTTCATAACAGTAAAGTACACACCTCAATGGACGTGGCTCAAAGAAGAGCTCACGAGGGTTGATAGGGAGAAGACACCTTGGCTCATTGTGCTCATGCACGTGCCGCTCTACAACAGTAATGAGGCTCACTATATGGAGGGTGAAAGCATGCGAGCAGCTTTTGAGAGCTGGTTCATCCATTACAAAGTTGACGTCATCTTTGCTGGTCATGTCCATGCTTATGAAAGATCAGTATGGTTTTAACTCTCTGTCCATACATTTTTGTCCTTGCTTAACACAGACAATTGCATCTTACTTCGGAGTTACTAGTATAGGGAATATGATGCTTTAGTCATGTGATGCCACAATGAATTTTTTGTTGAATGTTTCTATCTTATTTTCAGTATCGGTTCTCCAATGTAGACTACAACATAACAAGCGGTCACCGGTTTCCCATAGCAGACAAATCAGCACCTGTTTACATAACAGTTGGAGATGGAGGAAATCAAGAAGGCCTTGCTTCAAGGTAAAATAAACTAATCAATTTGTCATGTATAGTCGGTTATGTCATTTAAAAAAGGTTATCTTACAACATCCTCTCTCTTTTCGGTTTCTAGTTAACCCTTTATGATTGAATCCTGGTAGGAGGTTGGTATTCGTAGTTATCATTTATCAAAGATGTCATATGATAACCCCTGGTTATGAGATGTATCTGAGAAAGGACAGAATGAGAGTCAGTGGATACTTAAGGGCAAGTCAATGACCTGCATTATAACAGTATGCTTACTTGGCAGTGGAAAAGGGGTGAGAACGGAAATTCAGTTAGGAGTGAGTAGTGATAAATGTGAGGTGAGCTGAGAGTTGAAGTAGGCAATTATTCAGAAAGGTTTGGTGCCAATTGGCTAGCAAGGAAGCAAACCCTCTAATTTTTAGATCTTTCCTGTCTTTCTCCATTCTTGTTCTTTTTAGCTTAAACCACATTGTAACGAGCTAGGGCTCCATTATTGTTATAGTAAGTTTATGATATTATCATCCTATAATTCAACTGTTTCTTCCTTGGTCGTGCAGGTTTACTGATCCACAGCCAGAATATTCTGCATTTCGAGAAGCCAGCTATGGACACTCAACACTGGAGATAAAAAATAGGACCCATGCTATCTACCACTGGAACCGCAATGATGACGGCAAGAAAGTGCCAATCGACTCTTTCATATTGTATAACCAGTATTGGTATGTTCACTTCACCATTTTCGTGTCTTAGCAATTACAGTGGCAGGGAAAATCTGTCATTGTCTACCACTTATGATCCATTATAAGATTGAAAGTTGTCATTGCGTTTGCACAATTGGCGAATAAAAAAAGATTGGAATGTCACATTCTCCGCGACATGTATTTCACTCAAGAATCGAGATAAAATAGTACAAGTTTAGAATCATGCTGGCTTAGGTTCCAGTGTCAAGCTTTAGGGTTGGTTTATGTGACATTTTCTTCCTGTAGGAAGGTTGTTTGGAAGCAAGTGAACCTTAAGATATCTGCTACACCTAACAGAAAATTTAAAATAAAATAAAATTCTATTGGAGACATCACAAGACTTAAACCCCAGAAGTTCAAAATCTGAGCTTCTTTAGCACAAGAAGGCATAATAGATTGCAATAACTGGCACTTATATACTTTGGTTAACAAGAAACAAGTCATGTAATACACACAGCTTAGCATGTTTTCTGTATCTCACATTAGGAATAAATGAAATATATACCTTAGGTAATGTATGCGTTCACTTCTAGAAATCATGCTGGTTCTTCAATTCATAGAACACTTTCTGTCATTATGTTACAATCTACTGTTTTATACTTTGCATGAAGCCTTTGCTGGCTTTACTCTGTCTCATTAAGAGATAAACCAAAATCAATGATGCAATTTCGTGTTTGTGTGTATGTTGCATTTATGTTCATCTAAACAATGATTGCAACATGGTTTAGTTCTGGCAATGCAGGGGAAACAATCGGAGAAGAAGAAAACTGAAGAAGAATTTTCTAATGACAATTATTGATGAAGCTGTGAGCATGTAATAGGAACTTCAAGCACTTTGGCATTTGAAGTTGTTAAAAGAATAAGAAGGTGCCCCCATGATTAATATTTGCAGCTCAATATTCAATATTATCAATCTACTAGTTAAGCAAAAGAATAAGGTCGACTAAAACGATTCTATGTACTTTTAGTATGTATGCTTGGATTGTACTAGCTAATAATTGTTTATCATTAAGTACAATTATATAAAAATAATATGGTCATATTGCACTATTAAATCTCATGCACCAACAAAATTTACTAAGAATCGCCTGAGATATGAGCTCAATGAAAAATAAAAAAGTAAATGAAGTAATTATTTATATCAAATCTTTTTAGCTTTAACAAAAAAGTTAGTCTGGTAGTGAAAGACTCATAGATCTTTACCTAGGTTAAAAATTAATATTTGATATTTGGGAGTGACAATTGCTTAAAAAGGGAAAGTTATTTACTCCAGAGGTATTAATTCTTTACCGAGTATAAGTGAATACTCTTGATTAGAAAAATCTATTAGATTTTAACTTGCACATATGAATGTGAGAGAATAACTTAGTTTTCTGATGTATATATCTTACCTTTATTTTTTACCATCTTCCCCTGAGGTTAATATAACCCTTTAAAAGAACTTGCATCCTAGGGTAGCACTAAAAAATATGTTTTGAAATAACTTGCATTCGAATATAATAATAACTAGTTTTCAAATAATACCTCCATTTTTACAAAAAAATATGTTTTTCTTAAGCTTAAAAAGAACAACCATGTATAAGTATAACATGTAGAATTCTTTATGTTTGACAAGACAATTATGTATGTACATTGCCTTCTATAACTGCTATGAAAGATACAAATTGAATAAATCAACAAGATATGTGGGTAACAATATGGTTTACAAATGCACAATTGCATCCTCTATATGGTGGAAAGGGCAAATTAAGAATCACGGTAAATTGTTTGTGGCATCCACTTGAGATGCATATTCAAAAAGCCAGATTTGGCACTATCTAGCTCAAAACGTTCTTTGTATTCCCCTTCCAATATGACCCTTGTAAGTGTCAATATAACTCTGCCCATATAATCCTGCATCAATCAGAAACCCTCATGAGTCATGACCAAGTTATAGATAGTTTATTTGCACTTTTTTTGCAGCATGATTAAATATAATGCTGCTTTAATATGTTATCAAGTCATGAGAAAAGACAATCTTAGTACTAATTAAACACATAATGAATCCTTCAAAATAAAATAAAAACACAGAATGAAAAAAATTACCTTTCCAAATGTGTCATGGTCATAAACATCAACAAGTAGCATATCATGTAACCCATCCTCAACAACAAAGTCAAATGTTTGATTCCAAACAGGATTCAAACTGTCATTAACAACCTGAAAAATTAACAAAATTTTCAGGGTCAAGTAAGTTCATAATCTGTTGATACTTAGTTAAGCCACAATATTAGAAAGCAGCAACTAACTTCCAATGCACATTACAGAGATTCAACCCGAATGCCCCTAACCCACCCAAAGAATAAAGGAAAAAAAATCTAAAAGGAGATTATAAAGCACATCAACTATAATAGTCATAGGCCATCTCTATGATTCTCAAAATAAATATAAAGTAAATGCTACTTTTGGTTCTCGGACCATCAAAATCTTACCCGGGTATGGTTTTTAGTGCCTGCTTTCTTCAAGGTAAGAACAACAAAAGGATCAGATTTGCCCATGAAATCTGTTGCAGGTAAGTCTTCACCAGATATCACAGTAACAGAAAGGACTCCTCTAATGATAGCCTTCTTTTTCTTCTGTGTAGTTCTATTTTCATTTCCATTAGACTTAATCCCATTATTTGAACTTTTAAGAACCTTTTCCAAGGACGTCATTGAGTAGCTCGGAGCAAATGGGTTGGTAAAGTTCTCCATGCCAAACGGATAGTACAAAAGCTCCAAATGTACCTAAGCAAAAACAACAACAATTAACAGAAAAGAAAATATATTTATTATGTTAGACACAGAAACATTTTTTTTTTACATTTTACATACTAAGAAATGAACATAAATTCGTATTGACCAAGTACTTTTGAACTATGGAATGAGAAGCATCTATACTTCAAGAGAGATGTGTCTGTCTCAAACATGGGACAGACTATCAGGATACAGTCGCGAGGTATGAGGCTTGAGTTCACTTCAGAAGTGTTAGAATCTGGTCAGAATCATATATAGCCAATTCTGTACATGGAGCAACAAAGCCAGTTTTTCGTCTTATATTTTATAAGATGTTTGCTAAGATCACATGACAGTCAAGAAGAATAGGATAATGATGGCTCAACTAAGATACTCTGTCCATAGAAAAAGATATGACAGAAAGAACTTGATATTTGAGGCCCTAACAATGCAACATACGTTATTTTCTCGAACACTTCCTTTGAACATCGTGACTGCGAAGAAGAAGGAATAAGTACTTGCTAACAACTAGTTGGTTTTTTAGTGTTTCAAAACCAATTGGAACCCTGAATTTTAATAAAAGGGCGGCCCAATGCACGAGACTCTCACATAATGGAGTCTAGGGAAGGTTGATGTATGCAGTCTTACCTCTAACTATTGATAGTTTCCAGGATCTGAACCCTGAATTTCAACAAGCAGCGGAAATAGCAGATATATGATAAATTACTGTATTAGGTTCAGCTTTCCTTAGCAGTAGGTGTGCTGGTAAAATGGATTGGATTCGACGTAACTTGTTCATTTTCAGAAAGCACAGAATCTCTAAGTGTTGAAGTGAAAGACAAAAAGGTAAACTCTGAATACAGTCTCACACACAGAACTCTCTAACTATTAATAGTTTTAATCTAGTGAATTAGTATTTTTTTACCTTCCCTCTATTCTTGTTATCCCTTTGGATCTCTAAATCCTTGACCAGCTTCAACCACACGTCTTTTACTTTACCAGGCTGAAGTTCGCTAAGCCTTATGTGAGCACATCCAATCAAATCAGACAACCCCAAACCCTCAGAATCATGAACTTTAACAGTCAAGTGCTGCGTGGACACATCTTCAACAATAAATTCGAAGTGTTCGTTCCAAATTGGATTCAAATCATTGTCCTGGAGGAAGAAAACAAGATAATGTTATTTCTTCAGGAATTGAGAATCAACAAACGGTTGAGACAGAGAGAAAAACTAAATCAACTCACAATTGTCTTGCTAGTTTCTGTTCTGTCACGTATAGGCCGTACAAATAATACAGCATATGGATCTGATTTCCCAATGAAATCCTTGTTTGTCAAATCCTTTGCTTGCACAAGTTTTACTTCTAGTATCCCTACAGGTTTCAACTCCAGATCACTGAACACGAAAACAGAGTAAGGTTCAAAATGGCAATTCTGTGATTTAACCAGCCGAAGCCCCAGATCATTGTAAAAGTAATCCATGTGAAATGGCACCACCGCCAAATTGACTGGTCAACGGGTTTAGGCATGCAGACCAGGCATAATGCAACATGAAGATACATATTTACAAAGACCATTCTCAGTCCAGCATATATACATGTCTATTGGTACTGTGGCTCACTATTTCATATATGATAACAAGGTAGAAAAAGGACTTGAATCATGGAACTAGTGCAGAATCTTGTTTATAGTTCATTGACGGACATTACTTTAATAATTACATAATTAGATTAAATCTTCCAACGATTCCAACCCTTGATGTAAACAGTTAAGAATTTCACACAATTTATGGAAATGTATTTTACTCAACAGAAGTAAAAACTTCAAAATATATCCACAAAAAATCAAGAACAACAATTAGTGGAAGCCATGCAATAACAAAAAAAAAACAACAATGATAAAATTGAAGTGTGATCGAGAAGTTATTTATACAATTGAATACCTGTAATCCCCAGGCAAGATGGGTATAACTTTTCTCACAGGCCATGTAATAGAATCCTCAACAGCATCCCGAATTGCCTCCTGTAGTTTAATTTACTTCATAAGTAAAGGTATAATCAGAATAACAGAAAATTATATCAGTATAAACTTTAAGCTGAATTCATAAGTTGCATGCAAACATATACACAAGATCGTTGCACCAGATTTTATTACTTAATACTACAAATTGATCGCATACATGTGTGGTAGAAAATGAAGGAGTGGCGAGTGTGGAATGACAGGAAAAGTAGTGGAGGGGAGGTGGCATGTAATTATAGAAAAATATTTGTTTAAATGTCAAATTGCATTTATAGCAACAGTAAGGTTGTTGCTTAGTGAACATGAGGTTACGAGTTTAAATCTTGGAAACAGGCTTTCCACTTACAACGGTAAGACCGCATATATCTATACTCCCAGACCCCACTAATGGGAGCCTCGTGCAATGGGCCACCCTTTTATACTTTAGTTGTTTGTTTAACAAAAAGTTAATAAACAAGGAACTTTTGGAACACTTTTAGTATGGACATAAAGTGAAGATGGAAATCTAATCTACCTCTTGTTCTCTTTATTGATAGTAAAGACCACAAAGCTAAAACTCAATTACAAAAGTTCACTTGAAAACAACTGGCATCCCCCAAAGGAAATAAAATGATTACAGATTTCATGGTGTTTCTTTTCAATCTATAGTGAACAGTGAAAACCATGCTTCTATTAAATTTCAATAGAAGTTAAGGCATAACAATACAACATGAAAAACTGCACAGGTGTATCATTAACAGAAAGCAGTAGTACAAACCTCAATTGCATTGGATAATCCAGGGATTGTTGACATGTCACCACCAATGACTTTCAGCGTAAAATCTAACTTTTTCTGAAAGTTTAAATTTTATGAAATAATTAAGTATATGGGACGTGTGTGTCCATGATAGGAATAAAAGGGGTTAGAGAAGTTTGTAAAGTAGTTAGTAGTTGGAATTGGCGGGAAATGATAAATTGGTTGTTAGTTGAACAATGGCGGGAAAGTTAGTTAAAGTAGTTAGAAATGAATTAGTAGGATATAAGGTGTAATTGATGATTGTAATACTGACTTTTTGATGAATAAACATCCTCTGCACTCTAAACCTTCTTCCCTTCTCTTCTTCAATTCAATTTCTCTCTTTCTACATCTCTTTCTCCTATCAGTCCATGAGCTTGATTTCTATGTAAAAACATGGCCTGAAAGTGTTTATTGTCTGCGCATAGAATGCGGGAAAGGAAAGTATTGCTTGGAGTCGGTGTGTGTGAATTTGAGCACATTGAAGAGAAGAAGCCATGAGCATAGAGGCTTTTCTTGGGACTAGTACAATTAAGCACCAAATTACAAGGTAGACAACCTAACCATTGTCCCAATGCTCACTCACTAATGCAATCACCACACCTAGTGGGATTAAGGCTTGATTGTTGTTGTTTATGGAAATAGTGCAATTATTTTAAATTAACAACAATTAAACCTTAATCCTACTAGGTGGGGTCGGCTTTTGAGGCTCCTATGTAATGGAGTCTGGGGAGGGTAGACGTAAGTAACCTTACCATTGTGGTGAGGCTCATATAAGCTTAATTTAACTGAATTGAGATGAACCTCAAGAGGGTGTTTGGCCCCACTTTACCAGAAAAACCACTGGAAGCCTAATACTAACGTAGGTGTACTAACACAAGTGGTAAATAATGAAATGGAAATGAGATACCATACCTTTTGCCTTAAGGAATAACTAACAGCACCAAAGCCAGGAAACTCGTCCACCAGTGGCTTAAAAATCAGCCTGAAAACTCCCGTAAATCCTATATTTTTCACCTGAACAGAGAGTACAAGAATGCAAAATCAACTATAATCACTTGAGGAGTAAACCTCGCCAATTTAGTATTATCGTGCCCAGAAGTGCAATAGTGCAAAATCCTATAGTTTTTATGCGTGTTAACAGTAATACAAAAGGTATGAGGAGGTGTATCCTTCTTACACCCTGTCAAATGGTACTACATCCTCAACTCCTCATACCATTGTGGTGCGATTCGTGTTATATTAATGAACCAATAGGTCTAAAGTTGCATTCAGTTACAGAGCTAAATGATAACATTTCTTATTAAAATGGAAGAGTCTGAGTATTACATTAGTTTAATTGAATGAAAAGAAAAGGCACGACTTGGCAACATTAGCAATTTTAGCATGGAATCTTCAAAGACAATAACAAGCAAAAAATTAGTTGTGTACCTGTACTGGTAGAGCAACACCAATGAGAGTTTTGATATCAAGTATAATACTTGGATTCCCATCCCAATTCATTTCTAACTCCAATGTAACACCTTCTCCTCCATCTTCAATTATAGACACCCCTATAGAATAACATCAAACAAATTAGAAAACAAAACAAAACACATAATCCTTAACAACAAAGTGTCAAGAAGTGAGTGATTTACCTGTAAACTGGGGTGCTACAGTACCAAGAGTAAGCTTAGAAAACTTGAGAGAAGACAAAATAAAGGGTCTATATTGTTCAAGAATTGGTTCCACTGAAGTTTTAATAAGCTCAGAAGCAGCCTAACATAACATAAAATAACAAAATTGATTAGGAAAAAAGGACAGTAATAATAAAATTAAAACAAATAAATATAGTATTATGACAGCATCCGATCCATATAACCGAACAACGACAGGATTAAGGCTCGATTGTTGTTCCTATAAAATTAAAAGAAAGTAAGTACCTCATTAACATAAGGCCAGATCTTAGTAAGATGAGAATTAAACCAATTTAACTTCTGGGATTGGGAAAAGACAACCCAAGAAGGATAAAACTGAGAAGGAAGGATAGTCCTGTAGTTTAATTTACTTCATAAGTAAAGGTATAATCAGAATAACAGAAAATTATATCAGTATAAACTTTAAGCTGAATTCATAAGTTGCATGCAAACATATACACAAGATCGTTGCACCAGATTTTATTACTTAATACTACAAATTGATCGCATACATGTGTGGTAGAAAATGAAGGAGTGGCGAGTGTGGAATGACAGGAAAAGTAGTGGAGGGGAGGTGGCATGTAATTATAGAAAAATATTTGTTTAAATGTCAAATTGCATTTATAGCAACAGTAAGGTTGTTGCTTAGTGAACATGAGGTTACGAGTTTAAATCTTGGAAACAGGCTTTCCACTTACAACGGTAAGACCGCATATATCTATACTCCCAGACCCCACTAATGGGAGCCTCGTGCAATGGGCCACCCTTTTATACTTTAGTTGTTTGTTTAACAAAAAGTTAATAAACAAGGAACTTTTGGAACACTTTTAGTATGGACATAAAGTGAAGATGGAAATCTAATCTACCTCTTGTTCTCTTTATTGATAGTAAAGACCACAAAGCTAAAACTCAATTACAAAAGTTCACTTGAAAACAACTGGCATCCCCCAAAGGAAATAAAATGATTACAGATTTCATGGTGTTTCTTTTCAATCTATAGTGAACAGTGAAAACCATGCTTCTATTAAATTTCAATAGAAGTTAAGGCATAACAATACAACATGAAAAACTGCACAGGTGTATCATTAACAGAAAGCAGTAGTACAAACCTCAATTGCATTGGATAATCCAGGGATTGTTGACATGTCACCACCAATGACTTTCAGCGTAAAATCTAACTTTTTCTGAAAGTTTAAATTTTATGAAATAATTAAGTATATGGGACGTGTGTGTCCATGATAGGAATAAAAGGGGTTAGAGAAGTTTGTAAAGTAGTTAGTAGTTGGAATTGGCGGGAAATGATAAATTGGTTGTTAGTTGAACAATGGCGGGAAAGTTAGTTAAAGTAGTTAGAAATGAATTAGTAGGATATAAGGTGTAATTGATGATTGTAATACTGACTTTTTGATGAATAAACATCCTCTGCACTCTAAACCTTCTTCCCTTCTCTTCTTCAATTCAATTTCTCTCTTTCTACATCTCTTTCTCCTATCAGTCCATGAGCTTGATTTCTATGTAAAAACATGGCCTGAAAGTGTTTATTGTCTGCGCATAGAATGCGGGAAAGGAAAGTATTGCTTGGAGTCGGTGTGTGTGAATTTGAGCACATTGAAGAGAAGAAGCCATGAGCATAGAGGCTTTTCTTGGGACTAGTACAATTAAGCACCAAATTACAAGGTAGACAACCTAACCATTGTCCCAATGCTCACTCACTAATGCAATCACCACACCTAGTGGGATTAAGGCTTGATTGTTGTTGTTTATGGAAATAGTGCAATTATTTTAAATTAACAACAATTAAACCTTAATCCTACTAGGTGGGGTCGGCTTTTGAGGCTCCTATGTAATGGAGTCTGGGGAGGGTAGACGTAAGTAACCTTACCATTGTGGTGAGGCTCATATAAGCTTAATTTAACTGAATTGAGATGAACCTCAAGAGGGTGTTTGGCCCCACTTTACCAGAAAAACCACTGGAAGCCTAATACTAACGTAGGTGTACTAACACAAGTGGTAAATAATGAAATGGAAATGAGATACCATACCTTTTGCCTTAAGGAATAACTAACAGCACCAAAGCCAGGAAACTCGTCCACCAGTGGCTTAAAAATCAGCCTGAAAACTCCCGTAAATCCTATATTTTTCACCTGAACAGAGAGTACAAGAATGCAAAATCAACTATAATCACTTGAGGAGTAAACCTCGCCAATTTAGTATTATCGTGCCCAGAAGTGCAATAGTGCAAAATCCTATAGTTTTTATGCGTGTTAACAGTAATACAAAAGGTATGAGGAGGTGTATCCTTCTTACACCCTGTCAAATGGTACTACATCCTCAACTCCTCATACCATTGTGGTGCGATTCGTGTTATATTAATGAACCAATAGGTCTAAAGTTGCATTCAGTTACAGAGCTAAATGATAACATTTCTTATTAAAATGGAAGAGTCTGAGTATTACATTAGTTTAATTGAATGAAAAGAAAAGGCACGACTTGGCAACATTAGCAATTTTAGCATGGAATCTTCAAAGACAATAACAAGCAAAAAATTAGTTGTGTACCTGTACTGGTAGAGCAACACCAATGAGAGTTTTGATATCAAGTATAATACTTGGATTCCCATCCCAATTCATTTCTAACTCCAATGTAACACCTTCTCCTCCATCTTCAATTATAGACACCCCTATAGAATAACATCAAACAAATTAGAAAACAAAACAAAACACATAATCCTTAACAACAAAGTGTCAAGAAGTGAGTGATTTACCTGTAAACTGGGGTGCTACAGTACCAAGAGTAAGCTTAGAAAACTTGAGAGAAGACAAAATAAAGGGTCTATATTGTTCAAGAATTGGTTCCACTGAAGTTTTAATAAGCTCAGAAGCAGCCTAACATAACATAAAATAACAAAATTGATTAGGAAAAAAGGACAGTAATAATAAAATTAAAACAAATAAATATAGTATTATGACAGCATCCGATCCATATAACCGAACAACGACAGGATTAAGGCTCGATTGTTGTTCCTATAAAATTAAAAGAAAGTAAGTACCTCATTAACATAAGGCCAGATCTTAGTAAGATGAGAATTAAACCAATTTAACTTCTGGGATTGGGAAAAGACAACCCAAGAAGGATAAAACTGAGAAGGAAGGATAGTTCTAGAATCTTCCACAGTCATTCTTGCAAAAGCAGCAACAGTAGTTGCAAGCTGAGATCTTTGTATAGAACGTGATATCTCTGAGCGAATGAAAACAACAATGATGGCTAAACCCACCACTATTCCCATCACCATCCCAAATACGAAACCCATATTCGATTAAGATTTCTCCAACAAACCACACAGAAATGAAGAAAAATTGTTAATGGGTTTCAGATTTTAAGGTCAAAAGCAATATAAGTTATTAAGAATGTGGTGAAATGGTAAGAAAAAGCTTTGACTTTTGAACAACATAAATTCTGATACATAGGATGGAGAAGTGTACTTATTAAGTTAAGAAATTAAGTGCTTTTGTTGTAATCGATGTTGCTGAAAAACAATGATTGCAACAAAAGTTGTGGCTTTTTCTTTTCTTTTTTTTGCACTGTACGGAGAGTCACAAATTCTTCTTCTCATAGTTGTTACTTGTTAGTAAGATTTTGGGTTAAAAATAATTTTGGTAAAAAATAGATTAAGGTAAAAGTTTGCTGAATTAATTTTCAGATTTTGTTACTAGAAGTTGATTTTTTTATATTTCAGCTAATTTTAACCAAGAAAGGAAAGGGATTGTATCTTTTTAATGTCATAAGAGTTTGTCCTGTTATTTAGTATGCCTATTAAAACTCAATTAAATATTTTGAATACTTTGCATGATATTAGTATTTATACGACTAAATTTATTTCAATTATTTTGTTGACTACTGTTTTTATTCCTAAATATTGTGTTTTGCGTTCCATTAATATTTATGTACTTTTAATTAATTTTGTGCGTACAATTTTGATTAATTAGTTTTATGAGTGTTTTTAATATCCAAGTTGCAATTCCACATGAGTTTATTTTTAGTAGGGCCGGAAACGAGTCGAACCGAGTCGAACTAGAATTCAGCTCGGTTCAACTCGATAAGAATTAGTCTGGCTCGAAACTCGACTCGAGTTCGATACGAGTTATTTGTTGAGCTCGAATTCGGCTTGATTAAAGTTCGCAAACTGTTCGGCTCAATTCGAATTGATTTATTTGGACAACTTAAATAGTTAATTAATTTTTAAAAATACTACAAAAAGTTTTATACAATAGATATAACATTGTTTATATATAATAAAAATAAATATAAAAAATAATTCATTAGTCATAATAAACATAAAAATTAGTATATATATATATATATCGAGTCAACTCATGAACGTAACGAGTCGAACTGTATCAAACTCAAGTACAGCTTATTTATTTAACGAGCTCAATTTGCAGCTCAAGTTCGGCTCATTTGGTTCACGAACTAAGTTTATCAAGCTAAATAACGAATCGAGTTTCGAACGAATACCAAGTAGGTTCGGTTTATTGTCAGCGCTAGTTTTTAGTATCCAAAGTGCAATTTAGCTCATACTTATTAGATATAAAAAATTAAACTTTGAAAGATGTGCACAAGATAAAAAAATTTAACTATGAGAGCTTGTTCTAGAAGTTAAGTTTTAGCTTAGAAATAGTGAAATACACCTTGCAAAAAAAAATTAAAGAAAAAACTTATATTCTACCTTATAGTACATTATTGTACATAGGTGAAGTCACAAGTACCTTGTGTCCATAAGCCTTTGTTTGGTAGGATAGAAGTATAGTAAAGAGAAAAAAGTAACAAAAATTGAAGGGGGGAAAGAGTAAAAAGTAAAAATTGTATGGGACCCACAAAAAGTTCATTATCCTCCGATGTGGTGAGAAAGTGAAGAGTGAATGATGATTTTATTTGAAATGTCAAATATATCATAATCTTTTCCACTTGTATGTTTTAAAAGTGTAATATATATGCACCATAGTATATAGATTTATACATAATCAGTGTATAATTCATCATCTATTTGTATTAATTTTATTTAATAATAAATGAGGATTGAAGATGAAAGGTGAATAATATAATGATAGTGTACAAGACTTTTATACTAACAATATATACATTTTTTCTCTTGCTTTAAATACTATTAACAACATAAATATTTTATAAATATAAAAATATTTATTAAAAACAATTGAAATTATAATAAAATGTATAATATAAAATTATAACAATTATTTTTAATCAATAATAAAACAATAATTTTATTTCTCTTTCTTTTAGGAACATTTTTGTCATTTAAATCATAACATCACACCTCTTCTCATTTTCTATCCAACCAAACAAAAGAGTAATAAGAGAATTAAATATCTCGTTTTATTCATTTTCTCTCAATATTCTCTTATATCAAACACCACAAAAATTTATTATAATCTTTCTCACTACTTATTTTCTCTTGTCAATGAAATAAAGCAAAAAAAGTTGAGTGGGAGTGAAAGGGGACATTTGCAATTTTTGAATGATAGAAGAAAAAGGTAAGAAAGAATATAATTTGAGATGAATGCAAGTAAGGTTATGAGAAAATGTGAGAAGAGATAAGAGAGGAAAGATAAAGAAATACATATAAATATAGTAAATTGTTATATTTTTGGTATGAGAGAATTATGAAGAATGAGGTAAATATGAATTTTTGAATTACAAAAATATTCATACAATAAAAAGAAAAGATAACTTAAAACCACAAAAATTTAGGGATAGTTTTGTTATTTCATATAAAATTTGTCCCAAACTTTCTCACTGCTATGTAGAGAACTAATTTTACAAGTTTCATGTCATTTTTTCCTTTTTTACCAAACCAAATAAGAGAAAGCGTGTGTTTCTCTTCAACGTCTTCCCTTCATTTCTCTTTCTCTTTTACTTCTACTCAACTTAAAAGAGAGTGTAAGTATGACAAAATCTCACTAGATCTTAAATCATTTCAAATTACTCATACAAATATCACAAAAAATCACTTTACTTACCCCTTATTCGAAGGGATAACCATACATTCTAAAAAATACTTATCCATAGTATGATGGGACCTTGTTGTAACTACAAAAAAAATATTAAATTAAAATATATGAGTATAAAGCATGCTTGTGAAAAGTATAATTTAGAGTAAATTAATTAACACTTCCGAGTTTCAGTGAAATTAGACAAACTATTTATTTATTTTTTACACCTACACAAACCCCCATGATTTTTATTTATTCATTACTGTGACTACCCTTTATGAGAAATAAGTGTAATATTTTAAATAAAAAAAATATGGTAAGTGTAATTAAGTTAAACAAAATATGATATATTGTGGAGACAAGTCCAAATAGTATATGAGTCAATAATTTTCATTATTTTTTATTACACTTAAAATAATGAAAATGTATTGGCTTATAATTTTTGTACTTGTTTATACAATATACTATATTTTGTTTATATTAATTACACTTGTCACCATTTTATATTTAAAAAATCACACTTATTTACCACAGAGAGGTAGGGTTGAAAACGAGTTCGATTCGAGTTCAATATGAATTATTTTTTTAGTTCGAGTTCGGCTCGGTTAAAGTTCGCGAACAGTCCAACTCGGTTCGAATTGGTTCATCTAGACAACTCAAATAGTTATTTCATTTTTAAAAATACTATAAAAGGTTTTGCATATATAAATATAACATTGTTTATAAATATAATAACAATAAATATAAAAATAATGTATGAATCATAATAAGTATAAAAATTAATTTATATACATAAATACACATAAATATATATACATAAATACACATAAATATATCTATATATATATATATATATATATCGAGCCAACTCATGAACTAGTGTTGTTAAAACCGTACCGGCTATCAAACCGATCAGGGTATTGCTATAATGGTACAGAAGTTCAGTAATTAAACCGAATGCTAGTTAAACTAGACATATGTACTTATATCTATATATATAAACTTATAACAAAAAAATTCAAATAGGTAGATACTCAAATTTATAATTCATATTCATAATTTACTCAAAATTTACATAAACAAACAACTTTAAGTCTTTAACAAATTCAAAGTCTAAATTACAAAACATATATCAATCCAAAAATATCATTTAACAATGGCAAAATATAAATAAATGATACAAATTCACAGTTCACTCTACAAAACAAATAAATTTGTAGTTTTAATATTTAACATCAATGAGTCAAAGTTGTCTCATATCGAGATTATATTTTTGCACCAAATCCTATCTTCAGACAAGATTACACAAATGTCATTGAGATTTTACATAGGAATGTTAGAAACTAAAAAGTGTAATCTACGTATGCATTGGAAACATGTGTCTGAAAGTGTTGAAGAAGGGTCACATTGTAATGAGTTTTTAACTTTTTAAGTTTTTTAAAAAAAATATGTGTATAAACCGGCCGGTTTAGTCAAATACCGGCCGGTTCACCGGTTTTGATAATTGGCCATTCAACATCTGTATCGTTCCGGTTCGTCGGTTTTCTGGTCGAACCGGTCGGTACAGTACAGTTTTTACATCATTGTCATAAACATAAGAGTCGAATTGTAACCAACTAAAGTTCGACTCGTTTATTTGTCGAACTCAATTTTCAACTCAAATTCGACTCATTAGGTTCATGAGCTATGTTTATCTAACTAAATAATGAATCAAGTTTCGAACGAATATCGAGTTAATTCGATTCATTGTCAGCCCTACATAGAGAGACTTAGTGTAATGTATATATAAAATCTAGGAGTGCGTCTAATTTATTATAGAATGTCATCTACTTTCAGTTTCTCCTTCCTCTCTCATTCACTCACCCACCTATATCCACTCTCCTCTTTCTTTCATATTCCTTGAACTGTCAAAGTGTTCAACCCAACCACATACACTTCACTACTGAACCAACCAACCATGTCAACGAACCACTTCACTAATGAAGATTCAAACCGTCAACCGTTACTTTATTCTCAAAGATCCACTGTCAATTCATCGTCCCAGGTTGCCATCGTTGGTGCCAATGTCTCCCCTATTGAGAGCCTTGACTATGAGTCAGTTTCTTCTTCTTATTTTCATCTGGGTCTTCTCCTTTCTTACAAAGTTGGAATCTTTTTCATGACCCAGTTCTCAAGTCTTAATCTTTTTTGTTTTGGGTGTGCAGGATTTTTGAGAACGAGTTCTTCAAGCAAGATTGGAGGAGCAGAGGGAAGGTTCAGATTTTTCAGTATATATTGGGGAAGTGGCTTTTGTGTTTAATCATTGGTTTGATCGTTAGCCTTATTGGGTTTTGCAATAATCTCGCTGTTGAGAATCTCGCTGGCATCAAGTTCGTTGTTACATCCAATATGATGTTGGAGAGGAGGTACTGATTCTAGTTAACAACATTGTTTCCTTTTTGTTATTGGTTTTGATGGATTCAATCAATTTTAGAAAATTCTTTGTGTGTAGCTAAAACTTTATGAATTATAATTATTTTTTCGGAGTTTATATTTTTAGTTTGTAGTAGTGAGAATGGCGCAATGGTAAGGTTGCTTGAGATCACTAAGCAATGTCTCTATTTGTAGGGTACATTTAGCTTCCTCAGATCCTACTAAGTTGGATTCTCGTGTACTTGACCGTCTTTTTTAGTAGTATTTGAATTGTTTGGTTTGTGTATACTTTTTAATCATGGAGTTGCTGATGAAGCTTAAAAATTCCTTACAGGTTTCTATTGGCATTTTTGGTATTTTTCGCTTCAAATTTGAGTCTCACGCTATTTTCCTCTATAATCACGGCTCTGATAGCACCTACAGCTACCGGTTCAGGTATACCAGAGGTGAAGGCTTACCTGAATGGCGTAGATGCACCTGGAATATTTACTTTACGAACTTTGTTTGTTAAGGTACCAACTATAAAACATAATGCTCTTTTAGTGGTTGTTGTGGTTTTGCCTTCATACTTATAATTAATCAACTCTTCCAAAAGCTTAAGGTGAACACACATGAATGGACTTATTATTATATCTCTAACTAGACCATGAATCCTTTTTGGATAGACAATCATCTAAGCTTGTTCTTAACTAGGTTTAAGTAGTTGTTGCGGTCGTAGTCTCGAAAACTCCAAAAACTTTGACATTTCAGACAATTGCATGCATATGCACGTGGTTGTGATATGATTTCGGCGACTCCCAAAACCTTAACATGTTAGCTCCTGTGGCGGTCGAGGACCCAAATATAAATCCTTGGTTCTTAAGATGGAAGCATTTCTTGTGATCTTGATACATTTTGGTGTCAAAGCAGATGTGCTACTATCTCTCATGCTTCAAGAGCACTGTTGTAGTACGCACGCTACATAATCAATTACAACTCCTGATATTAATTTTTTTGTTATTAGGTAGAGCACTTAAATAACATGAAGTCTTGGCACTGAATAGTTGAACACGAGATTGTTAATCTCTGGTCAACTTATACTTTATACATCTGTCAAGTGTCAATTACATTGCCGAAATACTTTTGAGTTTAACACACCACAAACCCACTTCCCTTTCATATCATCTCATTATTCGTTGGCAATATTACTTGCACTCCACAAACGCGGTGTAAATCTTATGCCATCATGTTGGTAAATATTTTTGTTTGGGGGTGGGGGGTGTTCTTTTATGGCTAGATTAGGTTAGGGCATTAGTAAGTTACTAGCAGCCACAAAGCGATGTAAAATTTACACTGGTGTGCAGGTAAGTTTTCCGGTTATTTTTCCCTTTTCCTCCTGTAATTTTCCTTCTATTTTTCCTGCTATATGTAGTTATATATTGTAGCAGTATACAATGTCATCCTTCCTAAGTTGGTTAGGAATCAGGAAAAAGACGTTCATGGCTATTTCACTATTTCTACCCATTGTTTCTGTTATCTCTCATAATATTTAACACCTGAAAGGTTAGAGTGGCTGTCTAATTTGAGAAGATAATATCGCAGAAAATATATTTAAAATTTATACAATACTTGACAGAGTCTGTCCGGATTAATGTGTCTTAATCAGTAATCTGGGTTCCTTTAATGTGTCATTGAAATTAATTTGTCTTAATCAGTAATCTGGATTCCTTTATTTAATTCACACAGACAAAAAATGCCATTTTTCCCGAAGAAGAGATTTACTTTCATGTTGGTTCTATCTACAGATTATTGGAAGTATCACAGCTGTTTCATCATCTCTTCTCATTGGGAAGGCAGGGCCTATGGTGCATACAGGTGCATGTGTGGCATCATTGTTGGGTCAGGGCGGGTCAAAGAGATACGGGTTAACATGGAAATGGTTACGATTTTTTAAGAATGACCGAGATAGGCGAGATCTAATCATATGTGGATCTGCGGCTGGAATTGCTGCTGCTTTTCGTTCCCCTGTTGGTGGGGTGTTGTTTGCTCTTGAAGAGATGGCATCTTGGTATGTATATCTAAATAAATTAAAGTTACAACTTTTCTCTTGTGGACATCTAATTTTTCATGGTGCCTCGAGGATAGGAATCCTATTTTTTGTCAATAAAATTGTCAAGGTGTTTGCTAGAGAGAGAGAGAGAGAGAGAAAGGAATGGGAAAGGAGAGAAGAGAATGCGTAAATGAATCAGTTTTCTGTTAATGAACTTGATTGATTACAGGTATGAACCACTATTTATAGTAAGTAGTTAGAAGCTGCACCAGATGGCAATAGGTTAATCCTCTTAACTAACTTATCTACACTTCAATCATACAACACTAAACTAGTCTCTAATAGCGTTTAGTCCTCCTCCTCTTTCTACTATGAAATACAAAATATTTTAAATATGGTCATGTCTTTAATTATGTTATTTATTGTTAGCTTTCAAATGGTAATTTGTGCTTGAACTTTCCTCGAAATAAGTTTTACCTGAGCACTTCTGTTTGATAATTGATATACAGTAATTTATCAATATTCAGTGGATCCTATTTTATCAATGTGTCAAGCACATTAAACCAAACTCCTCTGAAACTGTGGAATATGAACTGATGAGACATTCAATCACTTATCTGGCTTTTGTTTCCCCCACTGTAGTGTCTCATTCTACAAGTCTCTTGTTTTGTCATTTTCCAATATACCAAAAATATGTCAGAAGCGATAGACTGATACATGACATACAGAATGCCTCTAACTAAATATGTTCAGGAGGTTTGTTTCCAAGTGTTATGTACAAAAAAAGGGTTGATTGAACCTTCAACCTTTTAGGTTGGCAATTGCAATGGAAGAGTCTTTCATTCCACTTTTCCCTTATTTGTGTTCTTATAAACATATCTGTTATTATCTGACAGAATAGGTTTTCTCCAATTATAGTGGAAATTCTGTATTGATTTATCTTTTCAGTCTAAAAACCCAAAAGTCAATCATGTTCCCCCTTAATATCTCAGAAATTTAATTTCTGTTGTACAGGTGGAGAAGTGCCCTTCTGTGGAGAGCTTTCTTCACAGCAGCAACAGTTGCAATTATGCTTCGTGCCATGATTGATGTATGTTTAAGTGGTAAATGTGGGTTATTTGGTAAAGGGGGACTGATAATGTTTGATGCATATTCAGCAAGTATTTCGTATCATATAGGGGATGTTCCTCCTGTGTTTGTTCTTGCTGTTATAGGGGGTATACTTGGAAGCTTATATAATTTTTTGCTGAGCAAAGTTCTTCGCATATACAATTTCATCAACGAGTAAGCATCACTTTTAGTTGAGTGACTACACCAAAATTAACTTTTCAGAACATTGTATGATGTGTTCTGCCGAGCTCATTCTTTTCTTCATTTACTCTTGCAGGAAAGGAACCATTTACAAAATAGTTCTTGCTTGCTTAATCTCCATTATTACCTCCTTTCTTCTTTTCGGATTGCCATGGTTCACATCTTGCCGACCTTGTCCTGCTGATGCAACTGAGCCCTGTCCTTCAATAGGTCGGTCTGGTAACTACAAAAAATTCCAATGCCCTCCTGATCACTACAATGATCTTGCCAGCCTCATTTTCAACACAAATGATGATGCTATCAGAAATCTACTCAGCAAGAACACCAATGATGAGTTTGAGTACTCATCAATGCTTATCTTTTTCATCACATGCTTCTTTTTAAGCATCCTAAGCTATGGAATTGTTGTCCCAGCCGGGCTTTTTGTGCCAATTATTGTGACTGGTGCATCTTATGGACGGTTTGTTGGAATGTTGGTTGGGGAAAGGTCCAATCTTAACCATGGCCTTTATGCTGTACTTGGTGCTGCTTCCTTTCTTGGTGGATCTATGAGGTCGACAGTTTCACTGTGTGTAATTATTCTAGAGCTTACCAATAACTTGTTATTGCTACCCTTAATCATGATGGTGCTCTTGGTATCTAAGACTGTAGCAGATGCTTTCAATGCAAATATATATGACCTTATAATGAAAGCCAAGGGGTTTCCTTATTTAGAAACTCATGCTGAACCATATATGAGGCAGCTAACAGTAGTCGATGTAGTCACAGGACCTCTTCGGATTTTCAATGGCTTCGAGAAGGTTCGTAACATAGTTTTTGTGCTCAAAACTACTGGACACAATGGGTTTCCTGTTACTGATGAACCTCCAGTTTCTGAAGCTCCAGTTTTATTTGGTATTATCCTTCGTGATCATCTTCTGACATTGTTAAAGAAGAAAGCTTTCCAGTGCACACCAACAGAAATAAGTAACGATGCCTTAAAAAAGTTTTCAGCTGAGGATTTTGCAAAAAAAGGTTCAAGAGAAGGTGAAAAGATAGAAGATATACAGTTAACGGATGAAGAAATGGACATGTTCATAGATCTACATCCATTTACAAATGCTTCACCTTATACTGTCGTGGAGACGATGTCACTGGGAAAGGCCCTTACACTTTTTCGAGAAGTTGGTTTAAGGCACCTGCTTGTGGTACCCAAGATCTCCGGCGTAAGTAACTTTTTCATGCCTTGCTGTTATTTTGATTGAGAAAACTAACTGCGATATAGTTGGTAAACATGGGCACTAAATCTATTCAGAGCGTCTGCATGTACTGTTTGCTCAGTTTTTTTCTCTTATGAAGATTCCCTTTGTTAATTTAGTGCATGCACAGTGTTTTTTGTATTTATAAAAAATATGATGGATATTATTGCTGTGTATTGATAGGAGATGTAATTTATATGTAGCCAATCAATATATGGATTGATGGAACTATTTCATCACCTATTCAATGTGTTGTCTTCATTACAAACTAATGTTGATCTTAACCAAATCACCATCATTGTTATCTGTTGTTCACTCATCTTAAGTTTTGTGCATGCTAACTGCAGAGATCACCTGTGGTGGGTATATTGACACGGCACGATTTCATGTCGGAACATATATTGGGTTTGTACCCTTTGCTGGTTAGAAATAAGTGGAAAAGATTGAGATTCCAGCTCCCTTGTGTGTGAAAAATCTTCTAGTGCTTCTGAGTAAGGCTACCAAGCTTGAACTTCAACAGTAAGTTTGTAAATATCCTTGGGCTGCACAAGGCTTACTATTCAAGAAACCAGAGTATCAGTGATTGGTTTTTTCACAGCTTCATCATGGAATGCAGATCTCAGAGGAGTTATCTATATTTGAAGTAATTGTATGCTCCAATCTATCATGTAATTCATTTTTGCCATCTCCACTATATTTTTTTACACTTTACTCCACTAATAGGACACCATTTGGTTAAATAAATCCACATTAGCTAATCTGATTTTGAATTTCTCAATCTTAGTCATCTATCTTATTCTTCGTAAATAGTCTCTTCCATACCCGGACCCCACTAAATGAGAACCAATACTTTCAAATTTTAATCATTATTCTTATTTAACATGATACCTCATGTTACCATGCAGGGGTGATATGCTAGTATTGCTTAACTCTCTGCTGTTTGTTGTTGAATAAATGAAGTCACATAATGGTAGACCTAAATAAAAATAAATTTCATTCCAAATATTGGAAAGACAACCTCATTTTGTGATCAGTACAAGATTGAGACATCATGATTTCTTGTTCACTAAATAATCCTGCATGCATAAATATGCCCAAAAAGTACATGATAATGTAGTTATTCTAGGGAGCACCAAATTCATTTTAATCGAATTATAAATGCTATATCATGTTAAATCCCTTAAATGCTATTCTTGGATGCATCCCTTAAATGCTATATCATGTTTAAAAGTATACGAAAGTTTAAATGTACAACTAAAATAAACACCAAATTCATCTTAATAACAAAAGGTTATGATCTTACTCATCTTAGTGTAACAAGCTTTTCCACAGTTTTCTTTAACTCCACAGGACAATGGCCTGTTACAATTTCTAACATGAAAATGCGAAATGAATACACATCACTCTTGGGAGAGAGTTGGTATGTCTTCATATATTCAGGGTCCAAATAACCAAATGTGTGTTTGCTTTGAGTTCATTGGAACAAGTTTTGGAAAATGCAAAATCAACAACTTTACACTCATCCATTTGTAGTGTGCACCAGATAATGATAATATCATAATCTTCGGTGGCAATGCTAGTTAGGCTTATCCCAAAGTAATAATATCTCACTTTTCGTGTATGGCTAGGTTACACAAAACCCAATTTCATCTCAATTTTAGAGATCCAAAATGCAATAATTTCATTAACACTTTGTCACTGTCTCTCCCCTAACACCACATGTAATTTATTAATTCATTTCTAATTTAACTTTAAATTCATATTATTTTAGCTAAATTATACTAAACTTTTATATCATTTTATACACTTCTTAAACTATATTCATAACGTTGAAAATTTTGAAACAAGGTAAGTAATTTTGACTTGCTAAAGCAGTAAAATAATTGTACTACTAATCCTTATATATTTTTCATGTTGATCTGAATGAACTTTCATGTAATTTTAATTAATTAATATGTGGTGAGAGACAAAAAATAATGTCTAGGACCATTAAATAATTTATATCTGATCCAACATTAATTTATCAATACAAAGAACATATATGGATGTGTTTTTAGTTTAAAAAATATATATACATTAATAGTGTAAGAATTTTTTATATTATCAAGTATTATCCACAATTCATATTTATTATTATCTATTCATAAAAATAATATAAATAAAAAATGAATGACGTGTTTATTGTATTATTTTTTAGTTTTCATTTTTACTTTTGATATAGATTCTATAGCAGTTATGGTTATACCTAAATTAACTTTAGGGTTTTGTTATATATTTTTGTTCTCCTAATGCTAAAAAAAGAAATACAAACCATCCTATATATTTATTTTATATTTTAAATGATTTATGATTAGTCTATAGTTTTTTTAAGTTCAACCATGTGCCTAACAAATATTATGAGGCAGGTTGAATCCTATAGATATGAAGTGACCGCATGACATGCACTTTTTTAGCTACAAAGTTATTAGAATTTCACATGCAGCGGTTGGAAAACCCTACACGTGTTATTCGTATACATTGTTCTATGGCCCATTTGGTCCAGCGTGAAAGGAACAAACTAATTAATCAGTTCCAACTTTGGTGCAGTGTTCTTTTTTTACTGGCCATCATACACTCAATTCTGCGTTACGTGATTATTTCTAATAATAAGTATTATTGTTGAGACCTACTATAAAACTTTTAGTTTTTTTTGACAATTTGATAATATATTACGTTACTATACCAATATCTTATTGATATTTTGCACACAATTAATATTTGGTAGATGATATACTATGTAGATTATTAAACATTATAAATAAAAAGTAACAAAATTATTTTAGTTTTTAAAATTTATGCACCATTAATGTAAAGTTGTTTACATAGATAACATATCATTTATGATTGATTTGTTTTGCTATCATGTAATAATTACACACACTTATTATGCATTTTCGATGTAAAAATTTATACACATGCGTTCCATCATCCACCATTAATTTAGATTACTTTTTTTTAAAAGTCAATAACAATTAAATACCAATAGTAAATGATACAGTGACAATATATAAAACTCATACACTATAGTGCATACATATTTTTTTCTCTTCTCTTTATTCTTGAAAAAGTAAACAAGTAAATAATGTGAGCCTTTGTATGGTACGATTCGGATAGGATTTATTTTGTGTGTGTCTGCCTAATTGGAGCGGAGAGAGAATCAAATTCTATTTTCCTAATCTATATGCTTCAGAATATCTGGTTTTTTTTTGTCAAAAAAGAGTTTTATAAAACTTACGCTACCCCATGCCATTTTATAAACATTTTAATGCACAAACAGATTCCTTAACAACTAAATACTATTTTTTTTGAACTGTATACTTTACCCAAGTTAAAGCCCTCATCTCATATTCCTCAATTATACGTCAGCTGATGCCGAATAAAAATATTTAAACATCTTTTCAATTAATTCTGAAGAGTTTAGTGTTTACACAATTAGGCCACGTGAGTGTAAGATTTACATGTACTATTTTTATTTAAACTAGTGTGTCAGTATTAACTCCGTGCTTGTCAACCCACATTTTTATTTCTTGATAAAAAGTATTAAATTCAGTCTAATTGACCTGTAGGTCTTAGAGACTCTTCCTAGTGTAAGAGCAACATTGATAAGCTTTTCCGTGCTAGCACTATCAATTACGTACAGTAACTAGTAACTAATACATTAATTATAAATCATATGTTAATAATGTAAGTTATATTATCAATATATAGATTTTTCTTAAAAGTTAAACTTAAGTTATTTCATATTTTCAATTTACATTAAATTGAAGTTAAGCTATTTTTGTATTTATATTTTTTAACTTAAGTTAACCTATTTTAAATGGAAAAAGTAAATAAATCATTTGAATAATTAATTATTATTTATTGAATGATTAAAAAATAATAAATATTTATAAGGGTTCTTTCCCTCAAGAAAATTTACTTACACACTTAATTCTTAATCTATAATATTCTACATATATCTCATATAATAACTTGATCATCCTATAATATTTTCAATTACCTCCCATAATAAAGTTCAAACATCTTTCATACTATACTAAAAGATTCTAGTTAATTTCTACCATTCACCTTTTCAAAACTGAAGAATATGGTTAGATGTTGTTAAATCTTGTGTATTACTCCTTTTTGAGTGGAATTTTTTTGGTGTATTTTAATGTTTTTCTAATAAATTTAATATTACAAATCAATACTTTTAAATTAAAAATATAAAATAAATTATTATTACTTAATACAATCTTTTACATTGATATAAATTATTATTACTTTATACATGAATTATATGAAGAATAAATTATTATATATATTTTTATCTGTTATCCAACCAAATTACAGTTAAACCTTTTAAACAAACTAGCAAGTTACTCGTGCATTTGCATGGGACGATATTTTTTGCCGCATGATTAAGAACACATATTACACGTGCATTTATGATTAAGAATATGTACTTTGCTCGTGCATTCGCATGGTTAAAACCATATATGTTACCAGTGCTTCATA
The DNA here is from genome assembly GCF_001865875.1 of Lupinus angustifolius. Taxonomy (NCBI): domain Eukaryota; kingdom Viridiplantae; phylum Streptophyta; class Magnoliopsida; order Fabales; family Fabaceae; genus Lupinus; species Lupinus angustifolius. Next base: position 1,880,244 of record NC_032009.1, on the reverse strand, counting down.
TTGTTAAAAATTATTAATTATATAAAATCATACGGTCAAACCATACGGTTTAACTGTTTAAATTGGATAAACTTAATATGGGTCATCTACTGGTTTAACATCTTGCTCGACTTTCTCAACATTGTTTTTTACACATACATAACATGATATAGTTAGTAGTATCCTATTAATCAAAAAATCATCAATAAATTTATA
>NC_032009.1:1871377-1879949 GCF_001865875.1 Lupinus angustifolius | reverse complement strand
TTTAACTCTAAAATAGCTACAAACAATATGTTATGATTCATATTATTATTTTAATATTGCTATAGTAACATTATATTTTAATATTGTATAGGTAATCATATTCCTTTTATTTTTAAATAAATCACATGTCATGAGGGCTTGAGAGATTGACACATGTCATGAGGGAGTTCTTAAGAGATTGACACATGTCATTGAGAGATTGACACATGTCATGAGGGACCTTTAGTTTTGATGAGAGGTTGACACATGTCATGAAAGCTTGAAAAATTGACACATGTCATGAGGGAGTTTTTTTTATTATATAGTAATAGATTCAAATCATTAATTACACACATTTATTTTCAAAACTAAATTGCAAAAGTAAAATAATTAGAAACAATAGTCAAACTTTCAATTTCAGTTTCAACATTATAAAATAGATAAATTGTTGGACCGGACCGAGACTGGGGAGGGGAGTCTCCAACTACTGGGGAGTTTCATTGTTACCCACCAAGTGAGACATCACGTTTGAACCAAAACCTTAAAACATTTGTTATATGATCTTTCCTTTTTAGGAACTCTTTCACTTCTCCCCCTCAAGTGTGAGTATCACACACTTTTTGGTCCGCTCCCCCTTAAGTCCACCTATCCCAGCCAAACCATCGACTCTGATATCACTTGTTGGACCAGAGTGCGATCAGGGAACCTCCAACCACCATGGAGTTCCATTGTTACATGGGTATGAGAAAAGTGAGGAGCCACAAGTGAGTCTTGAACCAAAACCTTAAAACATTAGTTATATGAGCTTTTATTTCTTATAAACTCTTTCACTTCTCCCACATATTGAATGTGAGACTTAACGATGGAATAAACTCAACATAAATAAAATTAAAAACAAATTGGTAATATATATGAATATTATTTAGAAATAATTTAATTTGGAAACATATAGAATATAGTTTGAACTATACAGTGAACTTCCTCTGAAACAATACAAATAATTAAACTTCACAGCGCAGTACAAGTGACTCTAAGTCACTCCATTTTCACACTTCTCTTTCTCCTCGAATATTCTCTTCTTCCTCACACTCTTATATATATATATATATATATATATATATATCAATATAGTTGTTGAATTCTGAGTTTAAGAAATCTTCATCAAATATGGCAGGGAATGATTGGTTGAACAGTTACCTTGATGCGATACTTGACGTTGGTCCTGGTCTTGAAGGTGCTAAATCATCTTTGCTTCTTCGAGAAAGAGGTAGATTCAGTCCTACTCGTTACTTCGTTGAAGAAGTTATTGGTTTCGATGAGACTGATCTTTATCGCTCTTGGGTTCGGGTATGTGTTATTCGTTTCATTCTTCAGATCTCATTCAATTTCAATTTCAAATCATGTTATTGTGTTTTATGATTTAGGCTTCTTCTACTAGGAGTCCTCAAGAGAGGAACACTAGATTGGAGAATATGTGTTGGAGGATTTGGAACCTTGCTCGCCAGAAGAAGCAGGTAGTTAGTTATTGTGATTGTTATATTGTTTTTGTGTTCAATTTGATCACTGTTGTTGCTTTTTATGATCTTGTCTGTGATTGTATGTAGCTGGAGAATGAGACAACACAGAGAATCAACAAGCGTCGGCTCGAACGGGAGAGGGGACGCAGGGAAGCTACTGCTGACATGTCTGAGGATTTATCTGAAGGAGAGAAAGAGGTTTCGACTCATGGCGCCGAGTCTAACAGAGGAAGTAGATTGCAAAGAATCAGTTCAGTTGATGCCATGGAGACTTGGGCTAACACTCAGAAGGGGAAGAAACTCTACATTGTACTCATCAGGTACCTATTCATTCATCCATGCTATTTCAAATCAATATAGATAGACTCATTTTCAATAATCTATATACTTTGCTTCGTGTTTTGTGTTATTTGTTAACAACTAGTATATTAAATGCAGTATTCATGGTCTAATTCGAGGTGAGAATATGGAGCTAGGTCGTGATTCTGATACTGGTGGTCAGGTAACACTTACCTCTGCATATTAAGAATAACTGTTGACATGAGTGGTAAGTTTGGACAGTGTCAATTAAGTTGTTCACTGGGGTTTGAATCTTATAGTCCATTGTTGGTCCACACGTCAGCTAAAACTTTAGTCCACTGTATTGGGAATCATAAGTTTTAACTTTTTTGTCTTAAATACACCAACTCCAATACTAACTTTTCATCTCTGATTCCTTAATCAAAATGGGTTAGCATTTGCCAAAATTATATTTAAGAGTCTGGTCTCTTTTTCCTTTCTAGATGCATGATAGCTCAATCTTCAAATGTTGATATCTACATTTGGTGATGCATGAATTTTACCTTTTCTATATATTTGTCTCTCCATACTATGTAGGTTAAGTATGTTGTGGAACTCGCAAGGGCCTTGGGATCAATGCCAGGAGTTTACCGTGTTGATTTACTAACTAGACAAGTGTTAGCACCTGATGTAGATTCGAGTTATGGAGAACCATCAGAAATGTTGGCTCCAAGTGGCACGGATGATTATGGAGATGACATGGGAGAGAGCAGTGGTTCTTATATCATTCGTATTCCCTTTGGTCCGCGACATAAATATATTGAGAAAGAACTTCTCTGGCCTTACATTCCTGAATTTGTTGACGGAGCACTTAGCCATGTTATACAGATGTCCAAAGTTCTCGGAGAGCAAATAGGTGGCGGGCATGCTGTCTGGCCTGTTGCCATCCACGGACATTATGCAGATGCAGGTGACTCTGCCGCTCTTCTATCTGGTGCTTTAAACGTTCCAATGCTTTTCACTGGGCATTCACTTGGTCGAGATAAACTGGAGCAACTTTTGAAGCAAGGTCGACTATCAAAGGATGAAATAAACAAAACTTACAAGATTATGCGTAGGATAGAAGCTGAGGAATTAGCCCTTGACTCTTCTGAAATAGTCATAACAAGCACTAGACAGGAAATTGAAGAACAATGGCGCTTGTATGATGGTTTTGATCCAGTATTGGAGCGTAAAATACGAGCAAGGATCAGGCGTAACGTGAGCTGTTATGGTAGATTTATGCCTCGCATGGCGGTAAGTACCATATCACAATTAAAGTTTTTTGAAAAATCTTAACGACCTCCGTGTCGACCAAATTAGGCAGTCACAACTTTGAGTTATATAGATTTCAGGCAACTGCTACAGTTAAAACTTCCAAGTTTATATACCTTTGCGTTCTGATATCACGAGTTCATTTTAGTAAAATTTCATTGCTAGTACTATGCCATATAAAATTAGGTGTTATAATGTAGTTGTTCCCTGCAGGTAATTCCACCTGGTATGGAGTTCCATCATATTGTTCCACTAGATGGTGATATAGATGGAGAGCCAGAAGGGAATTTGGACCATCCTGCCTCCCACGATCCGGCTATTTGGCCAGAGGTTCAAATGCTTTCTGCATTTATTTTACATGCTTTTGTTTTATAATTTATTAGATGCGAATACAAAAGTGGAATTAATGCAATTTAAACTTTTTATTCTTCAGATAATGCGTTTCTTTACCAACCCTCGCAAACCTATGATACTAGCCCTTGCTAGACCAGACCCCAAAAAGAACATCACAACCTTGTTGAAAGCATTTGGAGAATGCCGTCCTCTCCAAGAGTTGGCTAACCTTGTATGGAACTGTGAATGATCACTCTGCACTTATTTGAGTATCATTTGTTCTTGATTTTCGAGTCAGCTGACTTGCATTGCTTGTCTAATCAAATATCTATCACTCCTTTGGTTTTTTCAGACATTAATAATGGGTAACCGTGATGGTATTGATGACATGTCAAGCACAAGTGCTTCTGTTCTTCTCTCAGTACTTAAACTGATTGACAAGTATGATCTCTATGGTCAAGTGGCTTATCCTAAACACCACAAACAATCTGATGTTCCTGACATATATCGTCTTGCAGCAAAGACAAAGGTAACATTATTTAATGGGTTGAAATAAACGATGATGCCTCACTTTAAGCTTCGAAACGGATAAATTGTTATAACTGTGTCTACATGCATAACCCTCTCCCTTTCTTCTCTCTTCAGTTCATATTATACTATCATAATGTCCTGCATGAATTCATTCTCTTTCATATATATATATATATATATATATATATATATATATCTGTGTATCTCATGATATAACAATTTTGTGTGACTACATCCTATTTTGGATAGAATAGTCGTGCAGGAATGCACCCTGCATGTGTGAGTCGTCAATCTATATTTTCTTCATATCTTGTTTATCTCTCTTGTCCATGCAAGATATTTTTGTCATTTTACATTTCATTCAGATCCAATATATGTGCAGGGTGTTTTCATTAATCCAGCTTTCATTGAGCCATTTGGTCTCACTTTAATTGAGGTGATTTTCTGAATCTTGAATTATTTATAATTGGTTGATTTCTTTTTGGAGATTTAATGTTATTTATTTTTTAACAGGCAGCTGCTTATGGTTTGCCCCTTGTGGCTACTAAAAATGGAGGTCCTGTTGATATTCTTCGGGTACGCCTACTGATTGATGGTTATGTATTGATTTGAAAATGTTCCTCTGAAACTGATTGTTTAATAATACAGGTACTAGACAACGGTCTACTTATAGATCCACATGATCAGCATTCTATTGCGGATGCTCTTTTGAAGCTTGTTAGTAACAAACAACTTTGGGCAAAATGTAGACAGAATGGGTTGAAGAATATTCATTTATTTTCATGGCCTGAGCATTGCAAGACTTACCTGTCTAAAATAGCGACTTGCAAACCAAGGCATCCACAATGGCTGCGGGGTGAGGATGGAGATGAAAGTTCAGAATCAGAATCACCAGGTGATTCTTTGAGAGATATTCATGATTTATCTCTAAACCTCAAGTTTTCATTGGATGGAGAGAAGAGTGGGGGTAGTGTAAATGATACTTCCTTGGATCCTGATGAAAATGCTGCTGATAGAAAGGTAAAATTAGAGAATGCTGTTTTGTCTTGGTCAAAGGGCATCTCCAAGGACACGCGCAAGGTTGGAGCTGATCAAAATACAAATGCTGGTAAATTTCCACCATTGAGGAGAAGGAAGCATCTCTTTGTCATTGCTGTTGATTGTGATACCACTTCCGGTCTTCTTGAAACCACTAAAGCAATCTTTGAGTCTGCTGGAAAGGAGAGGGCTGAAGGCTCTGTAGGGTTCATATTGTCAACATCATTAACAATATCTGAGATACAGTCATTTATAGTCTCAGGCGGCTTGAGCCCCAGCGATTTTGATGCCTATATTTGTAACAGTGGCAGTGATCTTTACTATCCATCCCTCAATTCTGAAGGTCGTCCATTTGTGGTTGACTTGTATTACCACTCACACATTGAAAACCGCTGGGGCGGAGAAGGGTTGAGGAAGACTTTAGTGCGTTGGGCAGATTCAATCACTGATAAGAAGGGTGAGAATGGTGAACAAATAGTGACTCCAGCTGAACAGCTTTCTACGGACTACTGTTATGCTTTCAAAGTGCAAAAGCTGGGAAAGGTAATTTTCAGTTCTAGTTGTTTATGATTTCATATGAAAAAACATCATTGTTAGCTATTAAGATTCCGAATGAATTCTTTTGTGGCGGTTTTCTTTTTCTAGATTCATTTGGAGTTTGTTGTTTTATCTTGTATTATATTTCCAGGTTCCCCCGATAAAGGAGCTTCGTAAGTTATTGAGAATCCAAGCTCTGCGTTGCCACCCGATATATTGTCAAAATGGGACAAGACTGAATGTAATTCCAGTACTGGCTTCTCGTTCCCAAGCCCTCAGGTAGTTGAATCATCATTCTAAAAATTTCAACATGCCAAAAGTTGGTATTGTTGTATACATTGATTGGCATCTTACTGCATTCCCTTCTGACATTCTTTGTTAAGTTTATGCAACATCTATGCAAATGTACCACTATAGAAGAAAACTTATTAGCCATGCTGTTGAAATGATAATTGCGTATGTTTATTGTGATATCTGATGACTTCACATGCTTCTCCTTTAGATACCTATATGTTCGCTGGGGCTTCGAACTGTCAAAGATGGTGGTATTTGTTGGAGAATGTGGTGACACAGATTATGAAGGACTTGTTAGCGGCATACACAAAAGCGTGATATTGAAGGGACTTGGAAGTAGTGCAATCGGTCAACTCCATAATAACAGAAGCTATCCTCTTTCAGATGTCATGCCATTGGATAGCCCCAACACCGTTGAGGCAACCGAGGGTAGTAGCAGTGCTGATATCCAAGCTTTGATCGAAAAAGTAGGATATCTCAAGGGATGAAAGTCATTTAGTCTTCAATTATGCTTTTTCGTTATACCTACAGTAAACTGATAATATCTGATGGTTGTCCAGAATGTTCATAAAGCTTCCTTCCTTCGCCGCCTGTAATTTCCATAAGCACCGTCTTCATCAACCTTGCCCCATGCAGCATATTTCCTTGTTGTTCAGCTTATGCTGCTTGTTGGTTTTGTATCTACATCTACATGTGATATTTTAATAAAAGGAAACTCTCATTTCTATCTGCATGCCTTGTTTCTTTTTTTCGGTATTCTGCAGGACCTTCTCGTTGGTCACAATATCACTAGAAGCAAAACTTCCTCTTATCTTCACATTTCTTCATCATTGTGCTATATCCTATATAACTTCATGAATCATAAAGCTGCATGGTTTCTACTCATGCAAGGTGTTATATTTTTGTTGTCTTCTTTTGGCATTCTTGGTTTCAAATAAAAGTGGCCTATAGTACTTCAATTGATGTATAAGATATCTGATTTGATATAGGTTTCTCTGTGAGCCTCATTGATTTGCAATTAGAATTGTTTGTGTTTCGTTACTAAGTTTTGAGTGCCCCCTCAGGTAAAGAAAGGCTTGACTTCCAATTCGTACTATTAATAAAAACAACTCTCAACTAGTTTTCCATCTTCATATTTTAGCATCAGTGTAAAATACCCATTAATTTATTCCTTGTTGTTGTGTCTTTGGTAATGCTATTGATGAGTTTAGTAGTTTCGTTTGGTTAAAGAGATCCTTAAAACATAGTTTATAACAAATCATGGCATGAATTTTGGTAGTCTCGGTAACTCTTGTTTTGGTGATGCAAACAACATCAATTAATAAAATAACAAACAGGTTATTGAAGACAAGAAAAGAGGTTTCATGATATTCAACCTCGTCATCTACAGATTATAGGAAACATTTGAAACGTGCACGGGATATGTTCCATCATGTGATTATTCATCTGTCAGATTCACCACTCTCATTTAGTAGTGATGAACATGAATTTGAAATGCTTAAGGCACCATCAATGTCAAGCTCAAGCTTTATATTAGTTGATCTTTTTATATTATAATTATTAATCTATACAAGCTTCTCTATATATATATTTGCAATATTTAAACAGCTCTTTTATTTTAAAATTTAAACTCTTATATATATTTTTATCTCTGTTTCATTAATCCTCATTACTGGGAGGTGATGTTTTTTTTTGTTCTTCATCTAAACCAATTGAGAATTGTTATTAGACCCGTTATTGTTATTCTTTTTCTTGATGGGTAGGGACTTGAATAAATGAAAGCATGTTACATCATGGGAGGAATGATATACTTTGGTTGATTCTTTGCATAATGATAAATTAAAACTATATTACAAAGTGTTTGAAGGAGTAAGTACTTGAAATTGCACATGAATGTTTTAAGAGTTCAAAGGCATTTTATAAGTTTTTATAACTACTAAAGATTTTCCTAGTAAAGTCCCAAACGAGGAGAAAGAAAAAGATGAATTCCACTTCTCTGCATCAGCTGTTAGTGCATAGCTATCATTAATTTGATTGAAAACACTATTGTTTTTTTCAATAAAAAAATAGTTACTATTATTATTTTTGCAAGTGGTTCTTAAATTAATAAGGAATTATCATAACTTAGTAAAGGTTAATTCCAAAATAAAACGTAAGAGTCCTATTGTGGACATGTTCACGTGCCAAGCTTCAAATTAAAGTTGATGGCAACGACCATGCTGATTGCACAATTATCGATTATATTAACTATAAAGAAACAAATTTCTAGACAAAAAGTCATTGCTTTCAGTGTAGATAATTTTTTTTAATCGATGTCATGTTTTGTCATCAATTATATACAATAAAGCATACTTTATACAATGAAGTGAGTGGTAACATGAAGTATTTTGGGTAGATTTTGAAACTGAGGGAAGGAATGAAAGGCTTCAAATCATTAATATCTTATTTGTTCTTCTTACTATTCCTCCTCAATTTTTTCCTTATATTATTCACTCCAATTGAAGACCATATGATTTATATCAAAGGAAGCTATGAAAGTAAGACCTCCCAACATGTAAATGATAGTCACAATAACACAACTCATGCAACAATTAAGGTAATCAAACATCATGGTCTTTGAAAAGATGTTTCTTTTAAGTATTGTTGATCATATATCCTCATTAGTCTTATATTATATATATATATATATATATATATATATATATATATATATATATATATATATATATATATATATATATATATATATA